>NC_050099.1:155684538-155987569 GCF_902167145.1 Zea mays | reverse complement strand
CAATAACAAGACAGTACTTACTCCCGTCGATGCTTTTGTAAGCAATCGGGCCGAATAAATCCATGTGAAGGAGCTCAAGTGGCCTGTCACTTGTCATGATGTTTTTGTGTGGATGATGAGTGCCAACTTGCTTCCCGGCTTGGCATGCGCTGCAAACCCTGTCTTTCTCAAAATGAACATTTGTTAGTCCTAAAATGTGCTCTCCCTTTAGAAGCTTATGAAGATTCTTCATTCCAACATGGGCTAGTCGGCGGTGCCAGAGCCAACTCATGTTAGTCTTAGCAATCAAGCAAGTGTCGAGTTCAGCTCTATCAAAATCTACCAAGTATAGCTGACCCTCTAACACTCCCTTAAATGCTATTGAATCATCACTTCTTCTAAAGACAGTGACACCTACATCAGTGAAGAGACAGTTGTAGCCCATTTGACATAATTGGGATACGGAAAGCAAATTGTAATCTAAAGAATCTACAAGAAAAACATTGGAAATAGTATGGTCAGGTGATATAGCAATTTTACCCAATCCTTTGACCAAACCTTGATTTCCATCCCCGAATGTGATAGCTCGTTGGGGATCTTGGTTCTTTTCATATGAGGAGAACATCTTCTTCTCCCCTGTTATGTGGTTTGTGCACCCGCTGTCGAGTATCCAACTTGAGCCCCCGGATGCATAAACCTACAAAACAATTTTAGTTCTTGACTTTAGGTACCCAAACAGTTTTGGGTCCTTTGGCATTAGATACAAGAACTTTGGGTACCCAAACACAAATCTTGGAACCCTTGTGTTTGCCCCCAACAAACTTGGCAACTATCTTGCCGGATTTGTTAGTCAGAACATAAGATGCATCAAAAGTCTTAAATGAAATGCCATGTTCATTTGATGCACTAGGAGTTTTCCTTTTAGACAACTTAGCACGGGTTGGTTGCCTAGAGCTAGATGTCTCACCCTTATACATAAAAGCATGATTAGGGCCAAAGTGAGACTTCCTAGAATGAATTCTTCTAATTTTGCTCTCAGGATAACCAGCAGGGTACAAAATGTAACCCTCGTTATCCTGAGGCATGGGAGCCTTGCCCTTAACAAAGTTAGACAAATTTTTAGGAGGGGCACTAAGTTTGACATTGTCTCCCCTTTGGAAGCCAATGCCATCCTTGATGCCAGGGCGTCTCCCATTATAGAGCATACTTCTATCAAATTTAAACTTTTCATTTTCTAAGTTATGCTCGGCAATTTTAGCATCTAATAATGCTATATGATCATTTTGTTGTTTAATTAAAGCCATGTGATCATGAATAGCATCAATATCAATATCTCTACATCTAGTACAAATAGACACATGCTCAATAGTAGATGTAGAGGGTTTGCAAGAATTAAGTTCAACAATCTTAGCACGCAAAATATCATTGTTATCTCTAAGATTGGAAATTGTAACATTGCAAACATCAAAATGTTTGGCCTTAGCAATTAACTTTTAATTTTCAATCCTAAGGCTATCAAGAGAAACATTTAATTCATCAATCCTAGCAAGCAAATCAACATTATCATCTCTAGGATTTGAAATTGAATCAATACAAACATGGGAATCAACCTTAGCAATTAATTTAGCATTTTCATTTCTAAGGTTGTCAATGGTCTCATGGCAAGTGCTTAGCTCACTAGACAATTTTTCACATTTTTCAACTTCAAGAGCGTAAGCATTTTTAACCTTAACATGCTTCTTATTTTCCTTGATTAGGAAGTCCTCTTGGGAGTCCAAGAGATCATCCTTTTCATGGATGGCACTAATTAGCTCATTTAATTTTTCTTTTTGTTGCATGTTTAGGTCGGCAAAAAGAGTGCGCAAATTATTTTCCTCATCACTAACATTATCATCACTAGAGGATTCATATTTAGTGGAGGATTTAGATTTAACCTTCTTCCTTTTGCCGTCCTTTGCCATGAGGCACTTGTGGCCGACGTTGGGGAAGAGGATTCCCTTGGTGACGGCGATGTTGGCGGCGTCCTCGTCGTCGGAGGAGGAGTCGGTGGAGCTCTCGTCGGAGTTCCACTAGCGGCACACGTGGGCATCGCCGCCCTTCTTCTTGTGGTATCTCTTCTTTTCTCTCCTCTTGCCCTTCTTGTCGTTATCCCTGTCACTATCACTTGATAATGGACATTTAGCAATAAAGTGACCGGGCTTACCACATTTGTAGCAAACCTTCTTGGAACGGGGTTTGTAATCCTTCCCCTTCCGTTGCTTGAGGATTTGGCGAAAGCTTTTGATGATTAAAGCCATCTCCTCATTGTCGAGCTTGGAGGCATCAATTAGTTGTCTACTCGGTGTAGACTCCTCCTTCTTCTCCTCCGTCGCCTTAAATGCCACCGGTTGTGCTTCGGACGTGGAGGGTTCGTCAAGCTCGTTGATCTTCTTTGAGCCTTTAATCATAGATTCAAAGCTCACAAAATTCCCGATTACTTCCTCGGGAGTCATTAGTGTATATCTTGGATTACCACGAATTAATTGTACTTGAGTAGGGTTAAGGAAGATAAGTGATCTTAAAATAACTTTAACCACCTCATGGTCATCCCATTTCTTGCTCCCGAGGTTGCGCACTTGGTTCACCAAGGTTTTGAGCCGGTTATACATATCTTGTGGCTCCTCCCCTTGGCGAAGACGGAAGCGACCGAGCTCCCCCTCGATTGTTTCCCGCTTGGTGATCTTGGTGAGTTCATCACCCTCGTGCGCGGTCTTGAGAAGGTCCCAAATCTCCTTTGCATTCTTCAACCCTTGCACCTTGTTGTATTCCTCCTTACTTAGAGAGGCGAGGAGTATGGTTGTAGCTTGAGAGTTGAAGTGCTCGATTTGGGCCACTTCGTCCGTATCATAATCTTCATCCCCTATGGATGGTACCTGTGCTCCAAACTCAACAACATTCCATATACTTTTGTGGAGTGAGGTTAGATGAAATTTCATTAAATCACTCCACCTAGCGTAATCTTCGCCATCAAAAGTTGGCGGTTTGCCTAATGGAACGGAAAGTAATGGAGTATGTCTAGATGTACGAGGATAGTGTAAGGGGATCTTACTAAACTTCTTGCGCTCTTGGCGCTTAGAAGTTACGGACGGCGCATCGGAGTTGGAGGTCGATGTTGATGAAGTGTCGGTCTCGTAGTAGACCACCTTCCTCATCCTCTTGTGCTTGTCACCTTTCCGATGTGACTTGTGGGAAGAAGATTTCTCCTTCTTCTCCTTGTGGTGTGAAGAAGAATATCTTTTCTCCTTCCGTTTGGAGGAGTCCTTCTTCTTCTCCTTCCTCTTGGTGTGGGACTCTTCCGATGAAGTGCTCCCGTGACTCGTAGTGGGCTTGTCGCCGGTCTCCATCTCCCTCTTGGTGTGATCTCCCGACATCACTTCGAGCGGTTAGGCTCTAATGAAGCACCGGGCTCCGATACCAATTGAAAGTCGCCTAGAGGGGGGGTGAATAGGGCGAAACTGAAATTCTCAAGAATAATCACAACTACAAGCCGGGTTAGCGTTAGAAATATAATAGAGTCCGCGAGAGAGGGTGCAAAACAAATCGCAAGCGAATAATGAAGTGAGACACCCGAATTTGTTTTACCCAGGTTCGGTTCTTGCAAACCTACTCCCCGTTGAGGAGGACACAAAGGCCGGGTCTCTTTCAACCCTTACCCTCTCTCAAACGGTCCCTCGGACCGAGTGAGGTTTTCTTCTCAATCACTTGGAACACAAAGTTCCCACAAGGACCACCACAAGATTGGTGTCTCTTGCCTCAATTACAAGTGAGTTTGATCGCAATGAAGAATCAAAGAAGGAAAGCACGATTGCAAAAGCCAAGCGACAAGAGCGACAAATAGCACACGGATCACTTTCTCTCTCAAGTCACTAATCACTAATGATCTCTTTTCTCAATTGAGAAACTTGGAGAGATGGAGGCTTTGAATGTGTCTTGGAATGAATTGCTAGCTCTTGTATTGAATGTTGAAGGTTGGAATGCTTGGGTGTAACACCCGGGTTTTAGGGGTCCAAAGCCCGGGCGCGAACATAATCACCAGGTGTGCTGGGACCAAGTCTCACACATATGATGATTCATGGCACAGGATCGAATGTCACATCTTTACTACATAACAGGAGTTCTGTACAAAATAAATAATTACATTATAAGGAGACAACGGTCCAGCAACCCAAAGTTGACTGGGAGACGACGACCTAGACCTCTCACGAACACATCGCAGCATCCTCCATGCGCTTCATCCTGCGGTACCTGTTCTTGACCTGTGGGGGGGGGGTGTGAGACAACAAGAGTGAGCTCACATACGTTCATCGCTCAACAAGTTGTGGGGAATAATGTGCATGAACTCGCCAAAGGTGTGAGTTCATGTGAAGTGTAAGGCTTACCAAAGAGGATGGTTGAAGCTGAGCATTGCTTTTAAAGTTGGTCAAAATTTTATTAGCAATTACTAAGTATAAGTAAATACCAACCCAAGTAAATAGTAGAACAAAAGTAACATCATCACCTGCGATGCAATGCATATGACAAATTGAATTTAGTTCCATAAATTAATCATGTGAGGGTCCGAGCTGCTCATGACCGTGAGCACGGCTAGTATACCAGTTTTACACTCTGCAGAGGTGGCGCATCTTTACCCACAAGTCATGTTACCCATCTGCCAAGGGATCGCGACTTCCCATACACCTCTACCGAGGAGGCGAGGCAGGGTAACACTACGAGGCCTTTACAAAGTTCCACTAGCTTCAGAAAACCCGCTACAGTTTATAGGAAGCTCCAATGCAGGAATCCCTTGCAGGACCGCCATCGCAGCAAAATCCTCCCGAGGGCCTCCCTACACTGACCACTCCCCTACTGCCCTTGCCCCTTTCGGGTAAGGTAGTCCTCCACTAGCTTTCCTAATTAATCAGCCAAGGGCGTCCCATTAAACCCTTGTGGTAGCACTGTTTTCCCGGGTGGTCGCTCCATGTTCCAATTAACATAATGATCTTATCATGAACAGAAATAATAAACTGATAATAAAAGTGTAATAATGAATAATGTATCTTCATACCCAAAACCACATAAAGCACTAGCAAGTACTACCAAAAAAGTTCAGTGGTAAACAAGGTATAAAGATAATCAAACTAGGGTAACCTATTGGGTCCCATCAAAATTAACCTATGCAGATCATTATGATTAATTAGAACATGAGTGGGTAAAAAGAAGTGATCAAGGGCACAACTTGCCTGGGACTTGAGATTCCAGGTACCAACTTGCTCTTCAGGTGACACGTGTCCTCACTGCTAAACGTTGCAATACAGACAAACATGGTGCAGGCAAAATTAACATCACATCAAACATAAGAACAACTTGCGTAATAATGATCTACGCGTTGCTACGAGACTAACGGAACTTGAACGGATTAAATCGGAGTTAAAACGAAGGAGTTATGATTTTCTGAATATTCTATGTGTTTCGTACAAGATTAAATGGGATATAAATTTTAATGTGACAGACATGTCAACACAGTGGTACTAGATGATAAACAATAATATTATAAAATTATAGGATCTGGAATGGGTTAAATTGGACTTCATATGAATTTTATATGAATTAAACAAATTTTATTTCACATTAAAAATCATTTTCTAATCACTTTTACTGACTTTTATAAATTTCTGGACTGGGCACGAGATAACCAGAGAAGGCAGGGGTCTCGGCGCAAGAAACCCGAGACACAGAGCACAGTAACTACGGATTTCGGATTGTTTTCTGTAAACAATAAGGGTTCTTTTGCAAAATGTGTGGCCGAAAGGGTATGGTTAAGTCCTGGCCGCCCGATCAAGCACGAGCGGCGCTGATTAGATCAGCGAGGTTATGAATCAGGGCGCGCTTTCAGCCATCCGATCCCAAATGGGTGGTTCGGATCAGTCAGCAGAGGCGGCGAAGCGGTACGCAACACCGATCGTCCGATCCGAGATTAGCGCTCTAGATTTATTGAGATCCAGATTCAACGCTGATCGTCGATCAACCGACCGACGGCCACGATCCAATCATGCGAAGAGGTACTCTCACCCTAATCTCATCCGTTCAATTTAAATCAACGGCTCTAGAGTCGTTCTCCTCCCCCGGTTTCCCAGAACGGTGGCGCCGGACTTCCTCGCGGCGGAGCGCCGCCGGAGAGGCGCCCCTAGGGCCCCAATGCCCCGAATCAAGCGCTAGTAGGCGTAATAGGTACAGGGAAACAACATCGAGCTAAGGGAGGTGGTTCTCACTGAGGGAGAAGACGGAAACGAGGACGGCCACGGCGTGAGCGACTCCGCGGCGGAAGGTAGGTCGACGGTGAGAAATTAAGTCAGCTCGGGTGACGATTTCCCGACGGCCCGGCCACGTCCACCATCCCCCCACGACGAATGGCGGCCCTGCCGTGAGTATGTGACTCCGGTGAGAAATCCCTGTGGCGGCAAGGCATTCCCCCAGCCGTAGATGCCCCAATCGTGGCGGAAGGTGGGTCCGCCGTGAAGCGGCGATAGCGGCGCGGAGTTCCCAGCGCCACACCCCATTGCCCCGCACGGAAAGGACACGGACGCCAACCCAGTGCGGCCGCGAATGTCCACGGTCGATAATCCCGGGCATGTCGGCGTTGTCCCGGCCACAGATTCCTCCCCCACATCATGCGCCCGAGGAAGATCCGCACAGGGCGTTCTTACCCTCTCTCCCTCACCACCCTTGAGGAGCCAACCGGGTTCGATGGCTGGGTCAAGGGGGGTCGCGGAGCTCAACCTTTATACATCACGGATGAAGTCCGCGTGAGGGGGGGGGGGGAAGAGAAATTCGACTGGCAACTTGGCGGCGAGGATCACGCGCGGACTTCTCCCGGTTGTTACGGCGGAGAAGAACGGTCTGACGGAGTGGTCCCACCAGCAGAGGGCGATCCGCGAATCTGGACATGCGCGCGCAGACTGGTTGGCCGACGAGGGAGGCTGACCACAAGGGTCCACCCGACGGTGACACGGGGAGATGAGTCCGCGAGCGCACGCCTGAGTGTCTGACCGGATGGGCACACAAGTCAGCGAATTCACCCCCATACGCAGGTTGGGCCAAGCGCGGGGCAAGTGTTGATGGGCCGACCAGGCATAATCGGCCCACGCGGGGGTGTAAGGTTCTTTCTCTTTTTTTTCAGCTCTTTTCTATATAAATTCCTATTTTGAATTCAAGTCTAGATTGAGGTTCAAATCTTTAATATGCACAAACAAAGATCCAACATGATGCAAGTTTATTATCTCTAAGTAGACAAAGAAAATAATGTTTTTAAATATGAAATGCACTCTCACATGATTCCATTTATGAAACAGAGAATAGTTCACATTTTTTTAGGGAATTATAATTTATATTGTAGATTATATATTTAGAAATAGTTTAATCATAATTCTTATAATTTCACTCTACGGGTAATTTAGTTTATTTAGGTATCTTTTATTTTAGTTTAAAACAAAATTATGTTAATTTTTGGAGTAGCAACTTTGAAATTATGAATATTCTCAAGGAAAGGTGTTTGATTGAATAATTTTCCTCGTTTTCACAAGATTGAACTTTAGGGTGTTACAAATCCTACCCCCTTAACAGAAATCTCGTCCTCGAGATTTGTAAGAAAAGGGTTACAATAGGTTTTGTCTAGAATTTTAGTTTCTCATTTGGTTTTGGGAATCAAAGTTTTGTTCAAGTTTTTTTTTACATAACAGTTAGTAGATGATTTGGAAAATATGAGTATTGTATGTCTAGCCATTTATTAGGTCAGATGAGGTACGATTATGGCCAGTGGAGGTTGTGGCAAGGGTATGATAAGGAGAGACTTCATCCTGAACTGTGGATCTTGATTCCGCTGGCGATTCAACTTGATCTTTGAAGTCTTGAGTTGATGCTTATCTTTCTTTGACGTGGTTGATCTCCTTTGGCCTTTCATATTGGAGTTGCCATCCGAGTTAAGGACATATGGTTAGGATATATGTGAGTAGGATGGATTGTATGGTGTAGGTAGGTTAGAATCTCTTGCTAGGTTAAAATTGTGGGGTTATGCAACTATTGGATGGTTAAGGTAGTTGCATATGGCCAAGTTGATCTGTCATTCTTAATTTAGTGCAGGGTGAACTAAGTTAAGACCCGTTCTATAGGAGTAGAGTCTAATCTATTTCATCAGTATTATCTAACATGTTTGATAAGTCACTTTAGATTAGATCAGATCTAGGTTAGATTGGTGTGACTAGTTTGACTAGATAAGATCTTATTTATTTTAGGCTAGATCATGGTTGTTACACTAGCGTGGGATAAATATGCTTATTGGGGTAAGATGAATCCATAAGGATAAGGTAGAATCTTTTGAGGTAAGTTAGATCTATTAGGATAAGATAACATCTTTTCAAGATAAGATGAATCTATTAAGATAATAGAGTATCTTTTAAGATAAGATGGATTTATTTGATATATTCTAGTGGGGGTACTCTTAGTTGGTCTAATATATCTAGTTTAATAGATCCATTTTAATAGGGATTATTCTGTGTGGTCTATTTTGTAAATATTTTCCCTTATGTCTAGGTGTATATGCAGATGCAGTTGTGGGCATTACTCCACAATTCATCACACTCAATCAAAGATCCAAATCAGACATATATCATAAGAACAAAACATTCAAATTCATAGATATCTATAAAAATAGATTTTTTTTATTCCTAAGAGTAAGTCCCCTATTCCTAAAAGTCACTTTAAGCACAGGATTTCAAAGTGTGAAATCCAAGTTTGTCTTTAGAAGTGAAAAGGTAAGAATAATCAGAGTAAAGCGGAAATAGATGAGAAAAGATTAAGAGAAGTTTAGAAAGAATCAGAGTAGCAAAGGTAAGTAGACAATGGTTGTCCGGTTCTGTCTAGGTTTCGTCCTACAGTCAACATTCCTCTGATACCACTTCTGTAACACCCGGGTTTGAGGGGTCCAAAGCCCGGGCGCGAACATAATCACCAGGTGTGCTGGGACCAAGTCTCACACATATGATGATTCATGGCACAGGATCGAATGTCACATCTTTACTACATAACAGGAGTTCTGTACAAAATAAATAATTACATTATAAGGAGACAACGGTCCAGCAACCCAAAGTTGACTGGGAGACGACGACCTAGACCTCTCACGAACACATCGCAGCATCCTCCATGTGCTTCATCCTGCGGTACCTGTTCTTGACCTGTGGGGGGGGGTGTGAGACAGCAAGAGTGAGCTCACATACGTTCATCGCTCAACAAGTTGTGGGGAATAATGTGCATGAACTCGCAAAAGGTGTGAGTTCATGTGAAGTGTAAGGCTTACCAAAGAGGATGGTTGAAGCTGAGCATTGCTTTTAAAGTTGGTCAAAATTTTATTAGCAATTACTAAGTATAAGTAAATACCAACCCAAGTAAATAGTAGAACAAAAGTAACATCATCACCTGCGATGCAATGCATATGACAAATTGAATTTAGTTCCATAAATTAATCATGTGAGGGTCCGAGCTGCTCATGACCGTGAGCACGGCTAGTATACCAGTTTTACACTCTGCAGAGGTGGCGCATCTTTACCCACAAGTCATGTTACCCATCTGCCAAGGGATCGCGACTTCCCATACACCTCTACCGAGGAGGCGAGGCAGGGTAACACTACGAGGCCTTTACAAAGTTCCACTAGCTTCAGAAAACCCGCTACAGTTTATAGGAAGCTCCAATGCAGGAATCCCTTGCAGGACCGCCATCGCAGCAAAATCCTCCCGAGGGCCTCCCTACACTGACCACTCCCCTACTGCCCTTGCCCCTTTCGGGTAAGGTAGTCCTCCACTAGCTTTCCTAATTAATCAGCCAAGGGCGTCCCATTAAACCCTTGTGGTAGCACTGTTTTCCCGGGTGGTCGCTCCATGTTCCAATTAACATAATGATCTTATCATGAACAGAAATAATAAACTGATAATAAAAGTGTAATAATGAATAATGTATCTTCATACCCAAAACCACATAAAGCACTAGCAAGTACTACCAAAAAAGTTCAGTGGTAAACAAGGTATAAAGATAATCAAACTAGGGTAACCTATTGGGTCCCATCAAAATTAACCTATGCAGATCATTATGATTAATTAGAACATGAGTGGGTAAAAAGAAGTGATCAAGGGCACAACTTGCCTGGGACTTGAGATTCCAGGTACCAACTTGCTCTTCAGGTGACACGTGTCCTCACTGCTAAACGTTGCAATACAGACAAACATGGTGCAGGCAAAATTAACATCACATCAAACATAAGAACAACTTGCGTAATAATGATCTACGCGTTGCTACGAGACTAACGGAACTTGAACGGATTAAATCGGA
Source organism: Zea mays (assembly GCF_902167145.1). Classification (NCBI taxonomy): domain Eukaryota; kingdom Viridiplantae; phylum Streptophyta; class Magnoliopsida; order Poales; family Poaceae; genus Zea; species Zea mays. The sequence goes on along the minus strand of NC_050099.1, from coordinate 155,977,197 downwards.
GTTAAAACGAAGGAGTTATGATTTTCTGAATATTCTATGTGTTTCGTACAAGATTAAATGGGATATAAATTTTAATGTGACAGACATGTCAACACAGTGGTACTAGATGATAAACAATAATATTATAAAATTATAGGATCTGGAATGGGTTAAATTGGACTTCATATGAATTTTATATGAATTAAACAAATTTTATTTCACATTAAAAATCATTTTCTAATCACTTTTACTGACTTTTATAAATTTCTGGACTGGGCACGAGATAACCAGAGAAGGCAGGGGTCTCGGCGCAAGAAACCCGAGACACAGAGCACAGTAACTACGGATTTCGGATTGTTTTCTGTAAACAATAAGGGTTCTTTTGCAAAATGTGTGGCCGAAAGGGTATGGTTAAGTCCTGGCCGCCCGATCAAGCACGAGCGGCGCTGATTAGATCAGCGAGGTTATGAATCAGGGCGCGCTTTCAGCCATCCGATCCCAAATGGGTGGTTCGGATCAGTCAGCAGAGGCGGCGAAGCGGTACGCAACACCAATCGTCCGATCCGAGATTAGCGCTCTAGATTTATTGAGATCCAGATTCAACGCTGATCGTCGATCAACCGACCGACGGCCACGATCCAATCATGCGAAGAGGTACTCTCACCCTAATCTCATCCGTTCAATTTAAATCAACGGCTCTAGAGTCGTTCTCCTCCCCCGGTTTCCCAGAACGGTGGCGCCGGACTTCCTCGCGGCGGAGCGCCGCCGGAGAGGCGCCCCTAGGGCCCCAATGCCCCGAATCAAGCGCTAGTAGGCGTAATAGGTACAGGGAAACAACATCGAGCTAAGGGAGGTGGTTCTCACTGAGGGAGAAGACGGAAACGAGGACGGCCACGGCATGAGCGACTCCGCGGCGGAAGGTAGGTCGACGGTGAGAAATTAAGTCAGCTCGGGTGACGATTTCCCGACGGCCCGGCCACGTCCACCATCCCCCCACGACGAATGGCGGCCCTGCCGTGAGTATGTGACTCCGGTGAGAAATCCCTGTGGCGGCAAGGCATTCCCCCAGCCGTAGATGCCCCAATCGTGGCGGAAGGTGGGTCCGCCGTGAAGCGGCGATAGCGGCGCGGAGTTCCCAGCGCCACACCCCATTGCCCCGCACGGAAAGGACACGGACGCCAACCCAGTGCGGCCGCGAATGTCCACGGTCGATAATCCCGGGCATGTCGGCGTTGTCCCGGCCACAGATTCCTCCCCCACATCATGCGCCCGAGGAAGATCCGCACAGGGCGTTCTTACCCTCTCTCCCTCACCACCCTTGAGGAGCCAACCGGGTTCGATGGCTGGGTCAAGGGGGGTCGCGGAGCTCAACCTTTATACATCACGGATGAAGTCCGCGTGAGGGGGGGGGGAAGAGAAATTCGACTGGCAACTTGGCGGCGAGGATCACGCGCGGACTTCTCCCGGTTGTTACGGCGGAGAAGAACGGTCTGACGGAGTGGTCCCACCAGCAGAGGGCGATCCGCGAATCTGGACATGCGCGCGCAGACTGGTTGGCCGACGAGGGAGGCTGACCACAAGGGTCCACCCGACGGTGACACGGGGAGATGAGTCCGCGAGCGCACGCCTGAGTGTCTGACCGGATGGGCACACAAGTCAGCGAATTCACCCCCATACGCAGGTTGGGCCAAGCGCGGGGCAAGTGTTGATGGGCCGACCAGGCATAATCGGCCCACGCGGGGGTGTAAGGTTCTTTCTCTTTTTTTTCAGCTCTTTTCTATATAAATTCCTATTTTGAATTCAAGTCTAGATTGAGGTTCAAATCTTTAATATGCACAAACAAAGATCCAACATGATGCAAGTTTATTATCTCTAAGTAGACAAAGAAAATAATGTTTTTAAATATGAAATGCACTCTCACATGATTCCATTTATGAAACAGAGAATAGTTCACATTTTTTAGGGAATTATAATTTATATTGTAGATTATATATTTAGAAATAGTTTAATCATAATTCTTATAATTTCACTCTACGGGTAATTTAGTTTATTTAGGTATCTTTTATTTTAGTTTAAAACAAAATTATGTTAATTTTTGGAGTAACAACTTTGAAATTATGAATATTCTCAAGGAAAGGTGTTTGATTGAATAATTTTCCTCGTTTTCACAAGATTGAACTTTAGGGTGTTACAAATCCTACCCCCTTAACAGAAATCTCGTCCTCGAGATTTGTAAGAAAAGGGTTACAATAGGTTTGGTCTAGAATTTTAGTTTCTCATTTGGTTTTGGGAATCAAAGTTTTGTTCAAGTTTTTTTTACATAACAGTTAGTAGATGATTTGGAAAATATGAGTATTGTATGTCTAGCCATTTATTAGGTCAGATGAGGTACGATTATGGCCAGTGGAGGTTGTGGCAAGGGTATGATAAGGAGAGACTTCATCCTGAACTGTGGATCTTGATTCCGCTGGCGATTCAACTTGATCTTTGAAGTCTTGAGTTGATGCTTATCTTTCTTTGACGTGGTTGATCTCCTTTGGCCTTTCATATTGGAGTTGCCATCCGAGTTAAGGACATATGGTTAGGATATATGTGAGTAGGATGGATTGTATGGTGTAGGTAGGTTAGAATCTCTTGCTAGGTTAAAATTGTGGGGTTATGCAACTATTGGATGGTTAAGGTAGTTGCATATGGCCAAGTCGATCTGTCATTCTTAATTTAGTGCAGGGTGAACTAAGTTAAGACCCGTTCTATAGGAGTAGAGTCTAATCTATTTCATCAGTATTATCTAACATGTTTGATAAGTCACTTTAGATTAGATCAGATCTAGGTTAGATTGGTGTGACTAGTTTGACTAGATAAGATCTTATTTATTTTAGGCTAGATCATGGTTGTTACACTAGCGTGGGATAAATATGCTTATTGGGGTAAGATGAATCCATAAGGATAAGATAGAATCTTTTGAGGTAAGTTAGATCTATTAGGATAAGATAACATCTTTTCAAGATAAGATGAATCTATTAAGATAATAGAGTATCTTTTAAGATAAGATGGATTTATTTGATATATTCTAGTGGGGGTACTCTTAGTTGGTCTAATATATCTAGTTTAATAGATCCATTTTAATAGGGATTATTCTGTGTGGTCTATTTTGTAAATATTTTCCCTTATGTCTAGGTGTATATGCAGATGCAGTTGTGGGCATTACTCCACAATTCATCACACTCAATCAAAGATCCAAATCAGACATATATCATAAGAACAAAACATTCAAATTCATAGATATCTATAAAAATAGATTTTTTTTTATTCCTAAGAGTAAGTCCCCTATTCCTAAAAGTCACTTTAAGCACAGGATTTCAAAGTGTGAAATCCAAGTTTGTCTTTAGAAGTGAAAAGGTAAGAATAATCAGAGTAAAGCGGAAATAGATGAGAAAAGATTAAGAGAAGTTTAGAAAGAATCAGAGTAGCAAAGGTAAGTAGACAATGGTTGTCCGGTTCTATCTAGGTTTCGTCCTACAGTCAACATTCCTCTGATACCACTTCTGTAACACCCGGGTTTTAGGGGTCCAAAGCCCGGGCGCGAACATAATCACCAGGTGTGCTGGGACCAGGTCTCACACATATGATGATTCATGGCACAGGATCGAATGTCACATCTTTACTACATAACAGGAGTTCTGTAAAAAATAAATAATTACATTATAAGGAGACAACGGTCCAGCAACCCAAAGTTGACTGGGAGACGACGACCTAGACCTCTCACGAACACATCGCAGCATCCTCCATGCGCTTCATCCTGCGGTACCTGTTCTTGACCTGTGGGGGGCGGTGTGAGACAGCAAGAGTGAGCTCACATACGTTCATCGCTCAACAAGTTGTGGGGAATAATGTGCATGAACTCGCCAAAGGTGTGAGTTCATGTGAAGTGTAAGGCTTACCAAAGAGGATGGTTGAAGCTGAGCATTGCTTTTAAAGTTGGTCAAAATTTTATTAGCAATTACTAAGTATAAGTAAATACCAACCCAAGTAAATAGTAGAACAAAAGTAACATCATCACCTGCGATGCAATGCATATGACAAATTGAATTTAGTTCCATAAATTAATCATGTGAGGGTCCGAGCTGCTCATGACCGTGAGTACGGCTAGTATACCAGTTTTACACTCTGCAGAGGTGGCACATCTTTACCCACAAGTCATGTTACCCATCTGCCAAGGGATCGCGACTTCCCATACACCTCTACCGAGGAGGCGAGGCAGGGTAACACTACGAGGCCTTTACAAAGTTCCACTAGCTTCAGAAAACCCGCTACAGTTTATAGGAAGCTCCAATGCAGGAATCCCTTGCAGGACCGCCATCGCAGCAAAATCCTCCCGAGGGCCTCCCTACACTGACCACTCCCCTACTGCCCTTGCCCCTTTCGGGTAAGGTAGTCCTCCACTAGCTTTCCTAATTAATCAGCCAAGAGCGTCCCATTAAACCCTTGTGGTAGCACTGTTTTCCCAGGTGGTCGCTCCATGTTCCAATTAACATAATGATCTTATCATGAACAGAAATAATAAACTGATAATAAAAGTGTAATAATGAATAATGTATCTTCATACCCAAAACCACATAAAGCACTAGCAAGTACTACCAAAAAAGTTCAGTGGTAAACAAGGTATAAAGATAATCAAACTAGGGTAACCTATTGGGTCCCATCAAAATTAACCTATGCAGATCATTATGATTAATTAGAACATGAGTGGGTAAAAAGAAGTGATCAAGGGCACAACTTGCCTGGGACTTGAGATTCCAGGTACCAACTTGCTCTTCAGGTGACACGTGTCCTCACTGCTAAACGTTGCAATACAGACAAACATGGTGCAGGCAAAATTAACATCACATCAAACATAAGAACAACTTGCGTAATAATGATCTACGCGTTGCTACGAGACTAACGGAACTTGAACGGATTAAATCGGAGTTAAAACGAAGGAGTTATGATTTTCTGAATATTCTATGTGTTTCGTACAAGATTAAATGGGATATAAATTTTAATGTGACAGACATGTCAACACAGTGGTACTAGATGATAAACAATAATATTATAAAATTATAGGATCTGGAATGGGTTAAATTGGACTTCATATGAATTTTATATGAATTAAACAAATTTTATTTCACATTAAAAATCATTTTCTAATCACTTTTACTGACTTTTATAAATTTCTGGACTGGGCACGAGATAACCAGAGAAGGCAGGGGTCTCGGCGCAAGAAACCCGAGACACAGAGCACAGTAACTACGGATTTCGGATTGTTTTCTGTAAACAATAAGGGTTCTTTTGCAAAATGTGTGGCCGAAAGGGTATGGTTAAGTCCTGGCCGCCCGATCAAGCATGAGCGGCGCTGATTAGATCAGCGAGGTTATGAATCAGGGCGCGCTTTCAGCCATCCGATCCCAAATGGGTGGTTCGGATCAGTCAGCAGAGGCGGCGAAGCGGTACGCAACACCGATCGTCCGATCCGAGATTAGCGCTCTAGATTTATTGAGATCCAGATTCAACGCTGATCGTCGATCAACCGACCGACGGCCACGATCCAATCATGCGAAGAGGTACTCTCACCCTAATCTCATCCGTTCAATTTAAATCAACGGCTCTAGAGTCGTTCTCCTCCCCCGGTTTCCCAGAACGGTGGCGCCGGACTTCCTCGCGGCGGAGCGCCGCCGGAGAGGCGCCCCTAGGGCCCCAATGCCCCGAATCAAGCGCTAGTAGGCGTAATAGGTACAGGGAAACAACATCGAGCTAAGGGAGGTGGTTCTCACTGAGGGAGAAGACGGAAACGAGGACGGCCACGGCGTGAGCGACTCCGCGGCGGAAGGTAGGTCGACGGTGAGAAATTAAGTCAGCTCGGGTGACGATTTCCCGACGGCCCGGCCACGTCCACCATCCCCCCACGACGAATGGCGGCCCTGCCGTGAGTATGTGACTCCGGTGAGAAATCCCTGTGGCGGCAAGGCATTCCCCCAGCCGTAGATGCCCCAATCGTGGCGGAAGGTGGGTCCGCCGTGAAGCGGCGATAGCGGCGCGGAGTTCCCAGCGCCACACCCCATTGCCCCGCACGGAAAGGACACGGACGCCAACCCAGTGCGGCCGCGAATGTCCACGGTCGATAATCCCGGGCATGTCGGCGTTGTCCCGGCCACAGATTCCTCCCCCACATCATGCGCCCGAGGAAGATCCGCACAGGGCGTTCTTACCCTCTCTCCCTCACCACCCTTGAGGAGCCAACCGGGTTCGATGGCTGGGTCAAGGGGGGTCGCGGAGCTCAACCTTTATACATCACGGATGAAGTCCGCGTGAGGGGGGGGGGGAAGAGAAATTCGACTGGCAACTTGGCGGCGAGGATCATGCGCGGACTTCTCCCGGTTGTTACGGCGGAGAAGAACGGTCTGACGGAGTGGTCCCACCAGCAGAGGGCGATCCGCGAATCTGGACATGCGCGCGCAGACTGGTTGGCCGACGAGGGAGGCTGACCACAAGGGTCCACCCGACGGTGACACGGGGAGATGAGTCCGCGAGCGCACGCCTGAGTGTCTGACCGGATGGGCACACAAGTCAGCGAATTCACCCCCATACGCAGGTTGGGCCAAGCGCGGGGCAAGTGTTGATGGGCCGACCAGGCATAATCGGCCCACGCGGGGGTGTAAGGTTCTTTCTCTTTTTTTTCAGCTCTTTTCTATATAAATTCCTATTTTGAATTCAAGTCTAGATTGAGGTTCAAATCTTTAATATGCACAAACAAAGATCCAACATGATGCAAGTTTATTATCTCTAAGTAGACAAAGAAAATAATGTTTTTAAATATGAAATGCACTCTCACATGATTCCATTTATGAAACAGAGAATAGTTCACATTTTTTTTAGGGAATTATAATTTATATTGTAGATTATATATTTAGAAATAGTTTAATCATAATTCTTATAATTTCACTCTACGGGTAATTTAGTTTATTTAGGTATCTTTTATTTTAGTTTAAAACAAAATTATGTTAATTTTTGGAGTAGCAACTTTGAAATTATGAATATTCTCAAGGAAAGGTGTTTGATTGAATAATTTTCCTCGTTTTCACAAGATTGAACTTTAGGGTGTTACATTGGGTGTGGTGAATGGAGGTGGTTGGGGTTGTATTTATAGCCACCAACCACTTCCTAGCCGTTACTCCATTCTGCTGAGCGCGGACGGTCCGCCCGCCAGGTCCGGACGGTCCGCCCCTGTAGATCAACGGCTGAAAATGCAACGGTCAGCAGTAACGGCTATATCAACGGCTATATTGCATTTAATGCGTCGTCAGATGTCAGACAGACCCAGTCGCGGACAGTCCGGTCGTGCACCCCGGACGGTCCGCGAGGCCGCTATAATTCATTCTTCCGAACCCGTCACCTTCGGGTTTTTCGGATCCTTGCCTACCGGACGGTCCGCGCCTGAGGCCGGACGGTCCGAGCGAGGTCTCAGACGGTCCGCGCTTATCCTCCGGACGGTCCATAGTGCAGACTTGGATTTTTGCATTGGTTCTGTCCGAGGGTCATCCTTGTGTCGCGGACGGTCCGCTGCAAGGGCCCGGACGGTCCGCGCTTGGCCTGTTTTTCCAAAAAGCTTCTCCTGTCCGGAATAATCTACGGTATTCCGGACAGTCGATTTAGTATAGTTGTAGATGAACCTTTGGCACCTGTAGAACATATAATCTAGAGCAAACTCGTTAGTCCAATTATTTGTGTTGGGCAATTCAACCACCAAAATCAATTAGGAAGTAGGTGTAAGCCTAATTCCCTTACAATCTCCCCCTTTTTGGTGATTGATGCCAACACAAACCAAAGCAAATATAAAAGTGTATAATTGAACTAGTTTGCATAATTGTAGGTGCAAAGGTTACTTAGAATTGCGCCAATATAAACACTTATAAGATATGCATGGATTGTTTCTTTATTTTTAACATTTTGGACCACGCTTGCACCACGAGTTTTGTTTTTGCAAATTCTTTTTGTAAATCCTTTCCAAAGTCTTTTTGCAAAAAATAGTCAAATGTGAGTGAGTAAGATATTGCGAAGCATTTTCAAGTTTTGAAATTTTTCTCCCCTTGTTTCCCTTGTTTGAAATGCTTTTTCTTTGGCTAAAACAAAACTCCCCCTAAATGAAATCCTCCTCTTAGTGTTCAAGAGGGTTTTGATATATCAGTTTCGAAATGCTACTTTCTCCCCCTTTTGAACACAATAAGATACCAATTTTGAAATACCAATTGAAAATCTCTATTTTAAAATTAGGTGGTGGTGCGGTCCTTTTGCTTTGGGCTAATACTTTCTCCCCCTTTGGCATGAATCGCCAAAAACGGAGTCATTAGAGCCCTTGAATTACTCTCTCCTTCTTTGGTCATAAATAAATGAGTGAAGATTATACCAAAGACGGAGTGTTGCGTGGAGTGATGGCGAAGGATGAGTTACGGAGTGGAAGCCTTTGTCTTCACCGAAGACTCCAATTCCCTTTCAATATACCTATGACTTGTTTTTGAGATAAACTTGAAAACACATTAGTCATAGCATATGAAAGAGGCATGATCAAAGGTATATAGATGAGCTTATGTGTGCAAATCAACAAAAGAAGTTCCTAGAATCAAGAATATTTAGCTCATGCCTTAGTTTGTTAAAGGTTTGTTCATCAAGAGGCTTGGTAAAGATATCGGCTAATTGATCTTTAGTGTTAATATATGAAATCTCGATATCTCCCTTTTGTTGGTGATCCCTAAGAAAGTGATACCGAATGACTATGTGTTTAGTGCGGCTATGCTCGACGGGATTATCCGCCATTTTGATTGCACTCTCATTATCACATAGAAGAGGAACTTTGGTTAATTTGTAACCATAGTCCCTGAGGGTTTGCCTCATCCAAAGTAGTTGCGCGCAACAATGTCCTGCGGCAATGTACTCGGCTTCAGCGGTTGAAAGAGCTACGGAATTTTGCTTCTTTGAAGCCCAAGACACCAAGGATCTTCCCAAGAACTGGCAAGTCCCCGATGTGCTCTTTCTATTAATTTTACAACCCGCCCAATCGGCATCGGAATAACCAAGTAAATCAAATGTGGATCCCCGAGGGTACCAAAGCCCAAACTTAGGAGTATACGCCAAATATCTCAAGATTCGTTTTACGGCCGTAAGGTGAGCTTCCTTAGGGTCGGCTTGGAATCTTGCACACATGCATACGGAAAGCATAATGTCCGGTCGAGATGCCCAAAGATAGAGTAAAGATCCTATCATCGACCGGTATACCTTTTGATCGACGGATTTACCTCCCGTGTCGAGGTCGAGATGCCCATTAGTTCCCATGGGTGTCTTGATGGGCTTGGCATCCTTCATTCCAAACTTGGTTAGAATGTCTTGAGTGTACTTCGTTTGGCTAATGAAGGTGCCCTCTTGGAGTTGCTTGACTTGGAATCCTAGAAAATACTTCAACTCCCCCATCATAGACATCTCGAATTTTTGTGTCATGATCCTACTAAATTCTTCACAAGTAGATTCGTTAGTAGACCCAAATATGATATCATCAACGTAAATTTGGCATACAAACAAATCATTGTTAAGAGTTTTAGTGAATAAAGTAGGATCGGCCTTTCCAACTTTGAAGCCATTTGCAATAAGGAAATCTCTAAGGCATTCATACCATGCTCTTGGGGCTTGCTTGAGCCCATAAAGCGCCTTAGAGAGCTTATAGACATGGTTAGGATACTCACTGTCTTCAAAGCCGGGAGGTTGCTCAACATAGACCTCTTCCTTGATTGGTCCATTGAGGAAGGCACTCTTCACGTCCATTTGATAAAGCTTGAAGCCATGGTAAGTAGCATAGGCTAATAATATACGAATGGACTCAAGCCTAGCTACGGGTGCATAGGTTTCACCGAAATCCAAACCTTCGACTTGGGAGTATCCCTTGGCCACAAGTCGGGCTTTGTTCCTTGTCACCACACCATGCTCGTCTTGCTTGTTGCGGAAGACCCACTTGGTTCCTACAACATTTTGGTTAGGACGTGGAACCAAATGCCATACCTCATTCCTAGTGAAGTTGTTGAGCTCCTCTTGCATTGCCACCACCCAATCCGAATCTTGAAGTGCTTCCTCTATCCTGTGTGGCTCAATAGAGGAAACAAAAGAGTAATGTTCACAAAAATGAGCAACACGAGATCTAGTGGTTACCCCCTTATGAATATCGCCGAGGATGGTGTCGACGGGGTGATCTCGTTGGATTGCTTGGTGGACTCTTGGGTGTGGCGGCCTTGGTTCTTCATCCTCCTTGTCTTGATCATTTGCATCTCCCCCTTGATCATTGCTGTCATCTTGAGGTTTCTCATTTGTTTGATCTTCTCCTTCATCGACTTGAGCCTCGTCCTCATTTTGGGTTGGTGGAGATGCTTGCGTGGAGGAGGATGGTTGATCTTATGCATGTGGAGGCTCTTCGGATTCCTTAGGACACACATCCCCAATGGACATGTTCCTCAGCGCGATGCACGGAGCCTGTTCTTCACCTATCTCATCAAGATCAACTTGCTCTACTTGAGAGCCATTAGTTTCATCAAACACAACGTCACAAGAAACTTCAACTAGTCCTGAGGACTTGTTAAAGACTCTATATGCCCTTGTGTTTGAATCATATCCTAGTAAAAAGCCTTCTACAGTTTTAGGAGCAAATTTAGATTTTCTACCTCTTTAACAAGAATAAAGCATTTGCTACCAAAAACTCTAAAATATGAAATATTGGGCTTTTTACCGGTGAAGAGTTCATAAGATGTCTTCTTGAGGATTCGGTGTAGATATAACCGGTTGATGGCGTGGCAGGCGGTGTTGACCGCCTCGGCCCAAAACCGATCCGGTGTCTTGTACTCATCAAGCATGGTTCTTGCCATGTCCAATAGAGTTCGATTCTTCCTCTCCACTACACCATTTTGTTGTGGCGTGTAGGGAGAAGAGAACTCATGCTTGATGCCCTCCTCCTCAAGGAAGCCTTCAATTTGAGAGTTCTTGAACTCCGTCCCGTTGTCGCTTCTAATTTTCTTGATCCTTAAGCCGAACTCATTTTGAGCCCGTCTTAAGAATCCCTTTAAGGTCTCTTGGGTATGAGATTTTTCCTGCAAAAAGAACACCCAAGTGAAGCGAGAATAATCATCCACAATAACAAGACAGTACTTACTCCCGCCGATGCTTTTGTAAGCAATCGGGCCGAATAAATCCATGTGAAGGAGCTCAAGTGGCCTGTCACTTGTCATGATGTTTTTGTGTGGATGATGAGTGCCAACTTGCTTCCCGGCTTGGCATGCGCTGCAAACCCTGTCTTTCTCAAAATGAACATTTGTTAGTCCTAAAATGTGCTCTCCCTTTAGAAGCTTATGAAGATTCTTCATTCCAACATGGGCTAGTCGGCGGTGCCAGAGCCAACCCATGTTAGTCTTAGCAATCAAGCAAGTGTCGAGTTCAGCTCTATCAAAATCTACCAAGTATAGCTGACCCTCTAACACTCCCTTAAATGCTATTGAATCATCACTTCTTCTAAAGACAGTGACACCTACATCAGTGAAGAGACAGTTGTAGCCCATTTGACATAATTGGGATATGGAAAGCAAATTGTAATCTAAAGAATCTACAAGAAAAACATTGGAAATAGTATGGTCAGGTGATATAGCAATTTTACCCAATCCTTTGACCAAACCTTGATTTCCATCCCCGAATGTGATAGCTCGTTGGGGATCTTGGTTCTTTTCATATGAGGAGAACATCTTCTTCTCCCCTGTTATGTGGTTTGTGCACCCGCTGTCGAGTATCCAACTTGAGCCCCCGGATGCATAAACCTACAAAACAATTTTAGTTCTTGACTTTAGGTACCCAAACAGTTTTGGGTCCTTTGGCATTAGATACAAGAACTTTGGGTACCCAAACACAAATCTTGGAACCCTTGTGTTTGCCCCTAACAAACTTGGCAACTATCTTGCCGGATTTGTTAGTCAGAACATAAGATGCATCAAAAGTCTTAAATGAAATGCCATGTTCATTTGATGCACTAGGAGTTTTCCTTTTAGACAACTTAGCACGGGTTGGTTGCCTAGAGCTAGATGTCTCACCCTTATACATAAAAGCATGATTAGGGCCAAAGTGAGACTTCCTAGAATGAATTCTTCTAATTTTGCTCTCAGGATAACCAGCAGGGTACAAAATGTAACCCTCGTTATCCTGAGGCATGGGAGCCTTGCCCTTAACAAAGTTAGACAAATTTTTAGGAGGGGCACTAAGTTTGACATTGTCTCCCCTTTGGAAGCCAATGCCATCCTTGATGCCAGGGCGTCTCCCATTATAGAGCATACTTCTATCAAATTTAAACTTTTCATTTTCTAAGTTATGCTCGGCAATTTTAGCATCTAATAATGCTATATGATCATTTTGTTGTTTAATTAAAGCCATGTGATCATGAATAGCATCAATATCAATATCTCTACATCTAGTACAAATAGACACATGCTCAATAGTAGATGTAGAGGGTTTGCAAGAATTAAGTTCAACAATCTTAGCACGCAAAATATCATTGTTATCTCTAAGATTGGAAATTGTAACATTGCAAACATCAAAATCTTTGGCCTTAGCAATTAACTTTTAATTTTCAATCCTAAGGCTATCAAGAGAAACATTTAATTCATCAATCCTAGCAAGCAAATCAACATTATCATCTCTAGGATTTGAAATTGAATCAATACAAACATGGGAATCAACCTTAGCAATTAATTTAGCATTTTCATTTCTAAGGTTGTCAATGGTCTCATGGCAAGTGCTTAGCTCACTAGACAATTTTTCACATTTTTCAACTTCAAGAGCGTAAGCATTTTTAACCTTAACATGCTTCTTATTTTCCTTGATTAGGAAGTCCTCTTGGGAGTCCAAGAGATCATCCTTTTCATGGATGGCACTAATTAGCTCATTTAATTTTTCTTTTTGTTGCATGTTTAGGTCGGCAAAAAGAGTGCGCAAATTATTTTCCTCATCACTAACATTATCATCACTAGAGGATTCATATTTAGTGGAGGATTTAGATTTAACCTTCTTCCTTTTGCCGTCCTTTGCCATGAGGCACTTGTGGCCGACGTTGGGGAAGAGGAGTCCCTTGGTGACGGCGATGTTGGCAGCGTCCTCGTCGTCGGAGGAGGAGTCGGTGGAGCTCTCGTCGGAGTTCCACTAGCGGCACACGTGGGCATCGCCGCCCTTCTTCTTGTGGTATCTCTTCTTTTCTCTCCTCTTGCCCTTCTTGTCGTTATCCCTGTCACTATCACTTGATAATGGACATTTAGCAATAAAGTGACCGGGCTTACCACATTTGTAGCAAACCTTCTTGGAACGGGGTTTGTAATCCTTCCCCTTCCGTTGCTTGAGGATTTGGCGAAAGCTTTTGATGATTAAAGCCATCTCCTCATTGTCGAGCTTGGAGGCATCAATTAGTTGTCTACTCGGTGTAGACTCCTCCTTCTTCTCCTCCGTCGCCTTAAATGCCACCGGTTGTGCTTCGGACGTGGAGGGTTCGTCAAGCTCGTTGATCTTCTTTGAGCCTTTAATCATACATTCAAAGCTCACAAAATTCCCGATTACTTCCTCGGGAGTCATTAGTGTATATCTTGGATTACCACGAATTAATTGTACTTGAGTAGGGTTAAGGAAGATAAGTGATCTTAAAATAACTTTAACCACCTCGTGGTCATCCCATTTCTTGCTCCCGAGGTTGCGCACTTGGTTCACCAAGGTTTTGAGCCGGTTATACATATCTTGTGGCTCCTCCCCTTGGCGAAGACGGAAGCGACCGAGCTCCCCCTCGATCGTTTCCCGCTTGGTGATCTTGGTGAGTTCATCACCCTCGTGCGCGGTCTTGAGAAGGTCCCAAATCTCCTTTGCATTCTTCAACCCTTGCACCTTGTTGTATTCCTCCTTACTTAGAGAGGCAAGGAGTATGGTTGTAGCTTGAGAGTTGAAGTGCTCGATTTGGGCCACTTCGTCCGTATCATAATCTTCATCCCCTATGGATGGTACTTGTGCTCCAAACTCAACAACATTCCATATACTTTTGTGGAGTGAGGTTAGATGAAATTTCATTAAATCACTCCACCTAGCGTAATCTTCGCCATCAAAAGTTGGCGGTTTGCCTAATGGAACGGAAAGTAATGGAGTATGTCTAGATGTACGAGGATAGTGTAAGGGGATCTTACTAAACTTCTTGCGCTCTTGGCGCTTAGAAGTTACGGACGGCGCATCGGAGTCGGAGGTCGATGTTGATGAAGTGTCGGTCTCGTAGTAGACCACCTTCCTCATCCTCTTGTGCTTGTCACCTTTCCGATGTGACTTGTGGGAAGAAGATTTCTCCTTCTTCTCCTTGTGGTGTGAAGAAGAAGATCTTTTCTCCTTCCGTTTGGAGGAGTCCTTCTTCTTCTCCTTCCTCTTGGTGCGGGACTCTTCCGATGAAGTGCTCCCGTGACTCGTAGTGGGCTTGTCGCCGGTCTCCATCTCCCTCTTGGTGTGATCTCCCGACATCACTTCGAGCGGTTAGGCTCTAATGAAGCACCGGGCTCCGATACCAATTGAAAGTCGCCTAGAGGGGGGGTGAATAGGGCGAAACTGAAATTCTCAAGAATAATCACAACTACAAGCCGGGTTAGCGTTAGAAATATAATAGAGTCCACGAGAGAGGGTGCAAAACAAATCGCAAGCGAATAATGAAGTGAGACACCCGAATTTGTTTTACTGAGGTTCGGTTCTTGCAAACCTACTCCCCATTGAGGAGGCCACAAAGGCCGGGTCTCTTTCAACCCTTACCCTCTCTCAAACGGTCCCTCGGACCGAGTGAGGTTTTCTTCTCAATCACTTGGAACACAAAGTTCCCACAAGGACCACCACAAGATTGGTGTCTCTTGCCTCAATTACAAGTGAGTTTGATCGCAATGAAGAATCAAAGAAGGAAAGCACGATTGCAAAAGCCAAGCGACAAGAGCGACAAATAGCACACAGATCACTTTCTCTCTCAAGTCACTAATCACTAATGATCTCTTTTCTCAATTGAGAAACTTGGAGAGATGGAGGCTTTGAATGTGTCTTGGAATGAATTGCTAGCTCTTGTATTGAATGTTGAAGGTTGGAATGCTTGGATGTGGTGAATGGAGGTGGTTGGGGTTGTATTTATAGCCACCAACCATTTCCTAGCCGTTACTCCATTCTGCTGAGCGCGGACGGTCCGCCCGCCAGGTCCGGACGGTCCGCCCCTGTAGATCAACGGCTGAAAATGCAACGGTCAGCAGTAACGGCTATATCAACGGCTATATTGCATTTAATGCGTCGTCAGATGTCAGGCAGACCCAGTCGTGGACAGTCCGGTCGTGCACCCCGGACGATCCGCGAGGCCGCTATAATTCATTCTTCCGAACCCGTCACCTTCGGGTTTTTCGGATCCTTGCCTACCGGACGGTCCGCGCCTGAGGCCGGACGGTCCGAGCGAGGTCTCAGACGGTCCGCGCTTATCCTCCGGACGGTCCATAGTGCAGACTTGGATTTTTGCATTGGTTCTGTCCGAGGGTCATCCTTGTGTCGCGGACGGTCCGCTGCAAGGGCCCGGACGGTCCGCGCTTGGCCTGTTTTTCCAAAAAGCTTCTCCTGTCCGGAATAATCTACGGTATTCCGGACAGTCGATTTAGTATAGTTGTAGATGAACCTTTGGCACCTGTAGAACATATAATCTAGAGCAAACTCGTTAGTCCAATTATTTGTGTTGGGCAATTCAACCACCAAAATCAATTAGGAAGTAGGTGTAAGCCTAATTCCCTTACAAAAAGCGCGAAAGACGTTCTGGCAGAAAGACTTTTACCGAGGAAAATTTTGACGCTGAGGGGGTTCCCCCCTTCTAGCCCCCGAGGGAGGGTCGGGCTTTGTCGAGGCAAGGCTGACCCTTCCTTGACGGTTAGACTTTATTTTTGTATGTATAGAGAACGGGGTATATGAACGACTTGAAACATCTTAAGGGTACAAGCGACGTAGCTGTTGGATGTTCCAAGCGTTGTTGTAGACCTCGCCTTCTTTGTTGGCCAGCTTGTATGTTCCGGGCTTCAAAATCTTGGCGATGATGAACGGCCCTTCCCAGGGAGGAGTAAGCTTGTGGCGCCCTCGGGCGTCTTGCCGCAACCGAAGTACCAAGTCTCCCACCTG
Source organism: Zea mays (assembly GCF_902167145.1). NCBI lineage: Eukaryota > Viridiplantae > Streptophyta > Magnoliopsida > Poales > Poaceae > Zea > Zea mays. Next base: position 155,960,970 of record NC_050099.1, on the reverse strand, counting down.
GAAGTCCCGGGGCCGAACCCCTCGGGCGTGGTAGCGTCGCAGAGACTGCTGATACCGCCCCGAGTGTAGTAAGGCCATGTCCCGAGCCTCTTCCAGCTGGTCTAGTGAGTCTTCTCGGCTGGTCTGGTTGCTTTGGTCGTCGTACGCCTTTGTCCTCGGGGAACCGTATTCTAAGTCTGTGGGCAAGATAGCCTCGGCCCCGTAGACTAGAAAGAACGGCGAGAAACCCGTGGCTCGGCTTGGCGTCGTCCTCAGACTCCAGACCACCGAGGGTAGTTCCTTCATCCATCGCTTGCCGAACTTGTTGAGGTCGTTGTAGATCCTCGGTTTAAGTCCCTGCAGAAGCATACCGTTGGCACGCTCTACCTGCCCATTCGTCATGGGGTGAGCTACGGCGGCCCAGTCCACACGGATGTGGTGGTCCTCGCAGAAGTCCAGGAACTTCTTCCCAGTGAACTGGGTGCCATTGTCGGTGATGATGGAGTTCGGGACCCCAAAGTGATGGATGATGTTGGTGAAGAACGCCACTGCCTGCTCGGACCTGATGCTGGTTAGGGGTCGGACCTCGATCCACTTGGAGGATTTGTCGATGGCGACCAGCAGGTGCGTGAAGCCCCCTGGTGCCTTTTGCAAGGGACCGACGAGGTCTAGACCCCACACAGAAAACGGCCAGGCGATGGGTATCGTCTGCAGGGCCTGAGCGGGCAGGTGCATCTGTCTTGCGTAGAATTGACACCCTTGGCAGGAGCGTACAATCCTAGTGGCATCGGCCACCGCGGTCGGCCAGTAGAAACCTTGTCGGAAGGCGTTCCCAACGAGGGCTTGAGGTGCTGCATGGTTACCGCAAGCCCCCGAGTGTATTTCTTGCAATAGCTCCTGTCCTTCGGTGACGGATATGCATCGTTGGAGAATGCCTGAGGGGCTGCGGTGGTAGAGCTCCTTTTCATCACCCAGTAAGACGAACGACTTGGCGCGGTGCGCCAGTCGCCGAGCTTCGGCCTTGTCGAGGGGTAGCTCTCCTCGGAGGAGATATTGCATGTACGGGGTCTGCCAGTCTCGATTAGGCGTGACCCCATTCCGCTCTCCCTCGACGCGCAGTGCCTCACCCTCGGCGGTCGAGGATACCTCGGGCTGGGCCGAGGCCTCCTCGGGCTCGGGCGTGTTGTCGGTCTTGACGGAGGGTTGATGTATGTCTCTGGAGAAGACGTCCGGGGGAACCGTTGTCTGCCCCGAGGCTATTTTAGCCAGCTCATCCGCAGTCTCGTTGTACCGTCGAGCGACGTGGTTGAGCTCGAGCCCGTAGAACTTGTCTTCCAGGCGTCAAACTTTGTCGCAGTAGGCCTCCATCTTCTGGTCGCGGCAGTGGGAGTTCTTCATGACTTGGTCAATGACAAGCTGCGAGTCGCCACGAGCATCGAGGCGCCAAACCCCTAGCTCGATGGCGATGCGCAACCCATTAACCAGAGCCTCGTACTCGGCCACGTTGTTTGACGCCAGGAAATGGAGGCGCATCACGTAGCGGAGATGTTTCCCGAGGGGTGAGATGAAGAGCAGGCCAGCACCTGCTCCTGTTTTCATCAGCGACCCATCGAAGTACATGGTCCAGAGTTCCGGTTGGATCGGAGCTGTTGGTAGCTAGGTGTCGACCCATTTAGCCACGAAGTCCGCCAAGACTTGGGACTTGATGGCCTTCCGAGGAGCGAACGAGATTGTCTCGCCCATGATCTCCATCGCCCACTTTGCTATCCTACCCGAGGCCTCTCGGCACTGGATGATCTCCCCCAGGGGGAAGGATGACACCACAGTCACCGGATGAGACTCGAAGTAGTGTCGCAACTTTCGTCGCGTCAGAATTACTGCGTACAGTAGCTTCTGAATTTGCGGTAGCGGATCTTGGTCTCGGATAGCACTTCGCTGATGAAGTAGACCGGCCTCTCGACGAGCAGTGCATGCCCTTCTTCTCGTCTCTCGACTACGATCGCAGCGCTGACCACCCGAGTGGTTGTGGCTATGTAGATCAAGAGGGCTTCTCCCGCAGCGGGGGGCACCAAGATGGGCGCATTTGTAAGGAGCGCCTTTAAGTTTCTGAGGGCTTCCTCGGCCTCGAGGGTCCAAGTGAAGCGCTCAGTCTTCCTTAAGAGGCGGTACAAGGGTAGGCCTTTTTCGCCAAGGCGCGAGATGAAGCGGCTCAGAGCCGCAAGGCATCCCATGACCATCTGTACTCCTTTCAAGTCTTTGATAGGCCCCATGTTGGTGATGGCTGCGATTTTCTCTGGGTTGGCCTCGATGCCTCGCTCGGAGACGATGAATTCTAGGAGCATGCTTCGGGGGACTCCGAAGACACACTTCTCGGGGTTGAGTTTCATGCCCTTCGCTCTCAGACACTTGAATGTCGTTTCAAGGTCAGAGAGAAGGTCGGAGGCTTTCCTCGTCTTGACTACGATGTCATCGACACAAGCCTCGACCGTTCGGCCGATGTGCTCTCCGAACACGTGGTTCATGCACCTTTGGTATGTCGAACCTGCATTCCTCAAACCAAATGGCATAGTAGTATAGCAATACATGCCAAAAGGTGTGATGAAAGAAGTCGCGAGTTGGTCGGACTCTTTCATCTTGATTTGGTGATACCCTGAGTAGGCGTCGAGGAATAACAGGGTTTCACACCCAGCAGTGGAATCCACAATTTGATCAATGCGAGGCAGAGGGTAGGGAACCTTCGGACATGCTTTGTTTAGACCAGTGTAGTCTACGCACATCCTCCATTTCCCACCTTTCTTTTTCACAAGCACAGGGTTGGCTAACCATTCGGGATGGAATACCTCTTTGATGAACCCTGCAGCCATCAGCTTGTGGATCTCCTTGCCTATGGCTCTGCGCTTTTCTTCGTCGAAACGATGCAGAGGCTGCTTCACGGGTCGGGCTCCAGCTCGGATATCCAGCGAGTGCTCGGCGACATCCCTCTGTATGCCAGGCATGTCCGAGGGACTCCACACAAACACCTCGACATTCGTACGGAGAAAGTCGACGAGTACTGCTTCCTATTTGGGGTCAAGCTCGGAGCCGATCCGGACTTGCCTGCAGGCGTCGTTGCTGGGGTCGAGAGGGACGGACTTAACCGCCTCAGCTGGTTCGAAGTTGCCAGCGTGGCGCTTCGCGTCAGGCACCTCCTTGGAGAGGCACTCCAGGTCCGCGATGAGGGCCTCGGACTCGGCAAGGGCATCAGCGTACTCCACGCACTCCACGTCGCATTTGTACGCGTGTCGGTACGTGGATCCGACGGTGATGACCCCGTTGGGGCCCGACATCTTGAGCTTGAGGTAGGTGTAGTTGGGGACGACCATGAACTTGGCGTAGCACGGTCTCCCTAGCACCGCGTGGTAGGTTTCTCGGAACCCGACCACTTCGAACGTGAGGGTTTCCCTGCGGAAGTTGGAGGGAGTTTCGAAGCAGACGGGCAGATCGAGTTGTCCAAGGGGCTGGACGCGCTTCCTGGGGATGATCCCGTGAAAGGGCGCCGCATCGGCCCGGATCGTGGACATATCGATCTCCAAGAGCCCGAGGGTCTCGGCGTAGATGATGTTGAAGCTGCTACCTCCGTCCATGAGGACCTTGGTGAGCCTGGTGTTGCCGATGACGGGGTCGACGACGAGCGGGTACTTTCCTAGGCTCGACACGCAGTCGGGGTGGTCGCCTTGGTTGAAGGTGATGGGCTTGTCGGACCAGTCTAGATAGACTGGCGCCGCCACCTTTATCGAGCAGACCTCCCGACGCTCCTGCTTGCGGTGCCGAGCTGAGGCGTTCGCCACTCGCCCACCGTAGATCATGAAACAGCCGTGGACCTCGGGGAACTCCTCTGCCTTGTGGCCCTCCTTCTTGTCGTTGTCTTGGCCTTTGCCACCTTCCACCGGGTGCCCGGCCTTATGGAAGTAGCGCCGAAGCATGACGCATTCCTCAAGGGTGTGCTTGACGGGGCCCTGGTGATAGGGGCATGACTCCTTGAGCATCTTGTCGAACAGGTTGGCCCCCCGGGAGGCTTCCGAGGGTTCCTGTGCTCGGCAGCAGCGACAAGGTCTGCGTCGGCGGCGTCGCGCTTTGCTTACGACTTCTTCTTGGCCTTCTTCTTCGTGCCGCGCTGGGCGGACGCCTCGGGGACGTCTTCCTGCTGGCGTCCCTGAGGCTGCTTGTCCTTCCGGAAGATGGCTTCGACCGCCTCCTGACCAGAGGCGAACTTGGTAGCGATGTCCGTCAACTCGCTCGCCTTGGTGGGAGTCTAGCGGCCCAGTTTGCTCACCAGGTCGCGGCAAGTGGTGCCAGCGAGGAACACCCCGATGACATCTGAGTCGGTGATGTTGGGCAGCTCGGTGCGCTGCTTCGAAAACCGCTGGATGTACTCTCGCAGGGATTCCCCTGGCTGCTGGCGGTAGCTGCGGAGATCCCAAGAGTTCCCAGGGCGCACGTACGTGCCCTGGAAGTTTCCAGCGAAGGCTTTGACCAGGTCGTCCCAGTTGGAGATCTGCGCAGGAGGCAGATGCTCCAGCCAGGCTCGGGCGGCGTCGGAGAGGAACAGGGGGAGGCTGCAGATGATGAGATTGTTATCGCCCATTACACCCAGCTGGCAGGCCAGCCGGTAGTCCACAAGCCACAGTTCCGGCCTCGTTTCCCCCGAGTACTTGGTGATAGTAGTCGGGGCTCGGAACCGGGTTGGGAACGACGCCCGTCGTATGGCCCGGCTGAAGGCTTGTAGACCTGGTGGTTCGGGCGAGAGGCTCCGACCCTCCTCGCTGTCGTAGCGTCCCCCACGCCTGGGGTGGTAGCCTCGGCGCACCTTCTCGTCGAGGTGGGCTCGACGGTCGCGGCGATGGTGCTCGTTGCCGAGGCGACCCGGGGCTGCAGGCGTTGCGTCCCGCGTGCGCCCGGTGTGAACCGAGGCTTCCCGCATGAATCGGGAAGTCGCTGCGCGATGCTCCGGGGGGCACCCTTGCCTTCGGGAGGCAGAGCTCTCGGCCCGTCGGACCGCGGCATCCTCCAGGAGATTATTGAGTTCTCCTTGGATACGCCGCCCCTCGGTGGTGGATGGCTCTGGCATCGCTCGGAGTAGTATTGCCGCTGCAGCCAGATTCTGGCCGACCCCACTGGAGGCCGGGGCCGCCTCGCCCTGGCATCGTCAGCGATACGACGCTGGACGTCCCGGGCCTAATGACGCGCTTTTCCGGCGAGTGCTCGGCCTGCCCACTCCTGCTCGATGTTTTGCCGGAGCTACACAAGTTGTCCTGCTTCCTCGTCGAGCTTGGTCTGCATCTCGCAGATTTGCTCGAGCTGTGTGTCCTGACCCCCCGCAGGGACTAGGACCACAGCTAGCTCCCGTAGGATGTCAACGCGAGGCGCAGGCCCAGGGGGATCATCATCCTCCGGCATACCAAGGTGGTTGCCTTCGTCGTGACCCCCTAGATCGACGTGGAAACATTCGCGACTTGGGCCACAACCTTCATCGTCAAGGCTGTGGCCATCATCGGAGCAATCGGGAGGCAGTAGTCACATGCGGTCATGAAGTCTCGCATGGCACTAGGAGCGCGGAGCCCGGAGAAAACCCAACCAGAGTCGGGCTCGTCTTCTTCCTCGGAACCCGGGGGCCCGTAGGTCGAGACGGCCGTCAGTCGGTCCCAGGTTGACCACATATGGTACCTGAAAGGGAAATGTGCCCTTGGGCCATTTCTAAGTATTTTGGTGATTGAATGCCAACGCAAGTGCTTTTGTGTTAATCTATGCAAAGTGGTGGACAAAGTGCAAATCATGTCAAAAGGTATGTTTCTAGAGTTATTACATTGTTTATGGACTAATGTATTGTGTCTAAGTGCTGGAAACAGGAAAAACTGAATTGAAAATGAGATGGCTAAGTTCTGTCAAAGTCAGAGCAGTCTGGGTGCACCGGACTGTCTGGTGGTACACCTGACAGTGTCCGGTGCGCCAGGCTGGCTCGAGCGAACTGGCCGCTCTCTGGAATTCATCGGCGACGTACGGCTATAATTCACCGGACTGTCCGGTGTGCACCGGACTGTCCGGTGAGCCAACAGTCGGCCGGGCCAACGGTCGGCTGCACGATCTGTGCAAGACACGTGGCCGAGCCAACAGTCGGGAGGGGGCACCGGACAGTGTCCGGTGCGCCAACGGCTCCCAGGCGCCAACGGTCGGCTTCGCCAAATAAGGAAAGAGATCCACACCAGACAGTGTCCGGTGGTGCACCGGACTGTCCGGTGCGCCAGGCGACAGAAGGCAGGAATTGCCTTCCCGGATTGCTCTCAACGGCTCCTAGCTGCCTTGGGGCTATAAAAGGGACCCCTAGGCGCATGGAGGAGAAAACCAAGCATTCCTGGAGCACTCTTGATCACTCACACTCCGTTCTTGCGCACTTGTTCGACATTCTAGTGATTTGAGCTCCGTTCTAGTGTGCTAGTATTTTGAGCTTAAGTCTGGGTCTTGTGTGTGCGTATTTGCTGTGATCTTTGTGTCTTGTGTGAGTTGCTAATCCCTCCCTTACTCTGTGCTTCTCTGTGAACTTCAAGTGTAAGGGCGAGAGACTCCAAGTTGTGGAGATTCCTCGCAAACGGGATTAAGAAAAGCAAAGCAAAACACCGTGGTATTCAAGTGGGTCTTTGGACCGCTTGAGAGGGGTTGATTGCAACCCTCGTCCGTTGGGACGCCACAACGTGGAGTAGGCAAGCGTTGGTCTTGGCCGAACCACGGGATAAACCACTGTGCCATCTCTGTGATTGATCTCTTGTGGTTATTGTGTTTTGTTGAAGACTCCTCTCTAGCCACTTGGAAATTATTGTGCTAACACTTAACCAAGTTTTTGTGGCTTAAGTTTCAAGTTTTACAGGATCACCTATTCACCCCCCCCCCTAGGTGCTCTCAATTGGTATCAGAGCCATTCTCTTCAAGAAGGGACTAATCGCCCGAAGAGATGGATCCTAAGGGAAAGGGGATGGTGGTCAACAAAAACGAGAAGGAGTCTATCTTCAACGAGCCGAAGGATGACAAGCCTACCGACTCGGGCTCGAGCCACAAGCGCAAAGATGGGAAGAAGAAGAAGACAAGGCGCATCAAGGAGATCGTCTACTACGACAGCGACGAATCTTCCTCTTCCCAAAAGGACGACGACGACTACGAGAAAAATAAAACGGTCAATTCGAACTTTTCTTTTGATTACTCTCGTATTCCTCAAAGTACAAATGCTCATTTATTATCTATTCCACTTGGTAAACCTCCTCATTTTGATGGAGAGGACTACGGATTTTGGAGTCACAAAATGCGTAGTCACTTGTTCTCTCTCCATCCTAGTATATGGGAGATTGTAGAGAGTGGAATGCATTTTGATAGTACGGATAGTCCCATGTTCATTAATGAGCAAATTCATAAAAATGCACAAGCTACTACTGTTCTTCTAGCTTCATTGTGCAGGGATGAATACCACAAAGTGAGCGGCTTGGATAACGCAAAGCAAATTTGGGACACCCTCAAGATCTCTCATGAGAGGAATGACGTCACAATGCTCACCAAGATGGAGTTGGTGGAGGGCGAACTCGGGAGATTCGCTATGATAAGGGGAGAAGAGCCAACCCAAACGTACAACCGGCTCAAGACCCTTGTCAACAAGATAAGAAGCTATGGAAGCACGCGATGGACGGACCACGACGTCGTCCGCCTAATGCTAAGGTCTTTTACTGTCCTTGATCCTCATCTTGTAAACAATATTCGTGAGAATCCTAGGTACACCAAGATGACGCCCGAGGAGATACTTGGAAAGTTCGTGAGCGGGCGAATGATGATCAATGAAGCAAGATACGTGGACGACGCATTGAATGGTCCAATCAATGAGCCTCAACCTCTTGCTCTCAAGGCAGCAAGAAGCAAGGAGACGCTACCTAGCAAGGTGGCACAAATTGAGGCGGCTGGACTTAATGATGAAGAGATAGCTCTCATCATCAAGAGATTCAAGACGGCGCTAAAAGGTCGCAAGGGGCAGCCAAGCAAGACCAAGACAAAGGGGAAGCGCTCATGCTTCAAATGTGGTAAGCTTGGTCATTTTATTGCTAACTGTCCCGACAATGATAGTGATCAGGATCAAGGGAACAAGAGGGAGAAGAAGAAGAACTATAAGAAGGCAAAAGGCAAGGCTCATCTAGGCAAGGAGTGGGATTCGGATTGCTCCTCTTCCGACTCCGACAATGCAGGACTCGCCGCCACCGCCTTCAACAAGTCATCCCTCTTCCCCAACGAGCGTCACACATGCCTTATGGCAAGGGAGAAGAAGGTATGTACTCGAAACTCTACTTATGCTTCTTCAAGTGAGGACGAATCTAGTGATGAGGATGAAATAGATTATTCATGTTTATTTAAGGGCCTAGATAGAACCAAGGTAGATAAAATTAATGAATTGATTGATGCCTTGAATGATAAGAATAGGCTTTTAGAAAAGCAAGAGGATTTGTTGTATGAAGAACATGACAAATTTGTAGAAGCACAAAAATCTCATGCTCTAGAAGTTAAAAGAAATGAAATGCTTTCTTGTGAATTATCTTCTTGCCATGAGACAATTTCTAACTTAAGGATCATTAATGATGATTTGAATGCTAAGTTAGAAATAGCTAGTAAATCAACATCTTGTGTAGAAATTGTTGCATCTTGTAATAGGTGTAAAGATTTTGACATTGATGCTTGTAGTGAACACCTAGTTTCAATTTCCAAACTTAATGATGAATTGGCTAGTCTTAATGCTCAACTTAAGACTAGCAAGAGCGAATTTGATAAGCTAAAATTTGCGAGGGATGCCTACACGATTGGTAGACACCCCTCAATTAAGGATGGACTTGGCTTCAAGAGGGAAGCCAAGAACTTAACAAGACATAAGGTTCCCATCCCCGCCAAGGAGAAAGGGAAGGCTCCTATGGCAAGTAGTACTAAAAAGAACCATGCTTTTATGTATCATAATAGGAGACATGCTAGAAATGACTATAGAAGTTATGATTCACATGCTTATGATTCACATGCTATGTTTGCTTCTAGTTCTTCTTATATGCATGATAGAGATATGTCTAGGAGATATGTTCATCATGTGCCTAGAAAGAATATTGTTCATGTTTCTAGGAAAGTTATGGATGGTCCTTCTACAATATATCATGCTTTAAATGCTTCCTTTGCTATTTGTAGAAAGGATAGGAAGATAGTTGCTAGGAAATTAGGGGCAAAATGCAAGGATGATAAAACTTTCCTTTGGGTCCCTAAGACAATTATGACTAACCTTGTAGGACCCAACAAGAGTTGGGTACCTAAGTCCCAAGCCTAAATTTGTCTTGCAGGTTTATGCATCCGGGGGTTCAAGCTGGATTATCGACAGCGGATGCACAAACCATATGACGGGGGAGAAGAAGATGTTCACCTCCTACGTCAAAAACAAGGATTCCCAGGATTCAATCATATTTGGTGATGGGAACCAAGGCAAGGTGAAAGGCTTAGGCAAGATTGCAATTTCAAATGAGCACTCTATCTCTAATGTGTTTTTAGTTGAGTCCCTTGGATATAATTTGTTATCTGTTAGTCAATTATGTAATATGGGATATAATTGTCTATTTACAAATGTAGATGTGTCTGTCATTAGAAGAAGTGATGGTTCATTAGCTTTTAAGGGTGTATTAGACGGCAAACTTTATTTAGTTGATTTTGCAAAAGAGGAGGCCGGTCTAGATGCATGCTTAATAGCTAAGACTAGCATGGGCTGGCTGTGGCATCGCCGCTTAGCACATGTAGGGATGAAGAACCTTCACAAGCTTCTAAAGGGAGAACACGTGATAGGTTTGACTAACGTACAATTCGAAAAAGATAGACCTTGTGCAGCTTGTCAAGCAGGTAAACAAGTGGGAGGAGCGCATCATAGCAAGAATGTGATGACCACATCAAGACCCCTGGAGCTACTACATATGGACCTCTTCGGACCCGTCGCCTATCTAAGCATAGGAGGAAGTAAGTATGGTCTAGTTATTGTTGATGACTTTTCCCGCTTCACTTGGGTATTCTTTTTGCAGGATAAGCCTGAAACCCAAGGGACCCTCAAGCGCTTCCTAAGGAGAGCTCAAAATGAGTTTGAGCTCAAAGTGAAGAAGATAAGAAGCGACAATGGGTCCGAGTTCAAGAACCTTCAAGTGGAGGAGTTTCTTGAGGAGGAAGGGATCAAGCACGAGTTCTCCGCTCCCTACACACCACAACAAAATGGTGTGGTAGAGAGGAAGAACAGGACGCTCATCGATATGGCGAGGACGATGCTTGGAGAGTTCAAGACCCCCGAGTGCTTTTGGTCGGAAGCCGTGAACACGGCTTGCCACGCCATCAACCGGGTATACCTTCATCATCTCCTCAAGAAGACGTCATATGAGCTTCTAACCGGTAACAAACCCAATGTATCTTACTTTCGTGTATTTGGGAGCAAATGCTACATTCTAGTGAAGAAAGGTAGAAATTCTAAGTTTGCTCCCAAAGCTGTAGAAGGGTTTTTGTTAGGTTATGACTCAAATACAAAGGCGTATAGAGTCTTCAACAAATCATCGGGTTTGGTTGAAGTCTCTAGCGACGTTGTATTTGATGAAACTAATGGCTCTCCAAGAGAGCAAGTTGTTGATCTTGATGATGTAGATGAAGAAGAAGTTCCAACGGCCGCAATACGCACCATGGCGATTGGAGATGTGCGGCCACAGGAACAACATGAGCAAGATCAACCTTCCTCCTCAACTATGGTGCATCCCCCAACTCAAGACGATGAACAGGTTCATCAAAAGGAGGCGTGTGATCAAGGGGGAGCACAAGATGATCATGTGATGGAGGAAGAAGCGCAACCGACACCTCCAACCCAAGTTCGAGCGATGATTCAAAGGGATCATCCCGTCGACCAAATTCTGGGTGATATTAGCAAGGGAGTAACTACTCGATCTCGATTGGTTAATTTTTGTGAGCATTACTCCTTTGTCTCTTCTATTGAGCCTTTCAGGGTAGAAGAGGCGTTGCTAGATTCGGACTGGGTGTTGGCCATGCAAGAGGAGCTCAACAACTTCAAGCGCAATGAAGTTTGGACACTGGTGCCTCGTCCCAAGCAAAACGTTGTGGGAACCAAGTGGGTGTTCCGCAACAAACAGGACGAGCACGGGGTGGTGACAAGGAACAAGGCTCGACTTGTGGCAAAAGGTTATGCCCAAGTCGCAGGTTTGGACTTTGAGGAGACTTTTGCTCCTGTGGCTAGGCTAGAATCTATTCGTATATTGCTAGCATATGCCGCTCACCATTCTTTCAGGTTGTTCCAAATGGATGTGAAGAGCGCTTTCCTCAACGGGCCGATCAAGGAGGAGGTGTACGTGGAGCAACCCCCTGGCTTCGAGGATGAACGGTACCCCGACCACGTGTGTAAGCTCTCTAAGGCGCTCTATGGACTTAAGCAAGCCCCAAGAGCATGGTATGAATGCCTTAGAGACTTTCTAATTGCTAATGCTTTCAAGGTTGGGAAAGCCGATCCAACTCTTTTCACTAAGACTTGCGATGGTGATCTTTTTGTGTGTCAAATTTATGTCGATGACATAATATTTGGTTCTACTAACCAAAAGTCTTGTGAAGAGTTTAGCAGGGTGATGACGCAGAAATTCGAGATGTCGATGATGGGCGAGTTGAACTACTTCCTTGGGTTCCAAGTGAAGCAACTCAAGGACGACACCTTCATCTCCCAAACGAAGTACACACAAGACTTGCTAAAGTGGTTTGGGATGAAGGATGCCAAGCCCGCAAAGACTTCGATGGGAACCGACGGACACACCGACCTCAACAAAGGAGGTAAGTCAGTTGATCAAAAGGTATACTGGTCTATGATAGGGTCTTTACTTTATTTATATGCTAGTAGACCGGATATTATGCTTAGCGTATGCATGTGTGCTAGATTTCAATCCGATCCAAGGGAGTGTCACTTAGTGGCTGTGAAGCGAATTCTTAGATATTTAGTCGCTACGCCTTGCTTCGGGATCTGGTATCCAAAGGGGTCTAACTTTGACTTGATTGGATATTCAGATTCCGACTATGCTGGATGTAAGGTCGATAGGAAGAGTACATCGGGGGCGTGCCAATTCTTAGGAAGGTCCCTGGTGTCGTGGAACTCTAAGAAACAAACTTCTGTTGCCCTATCCACCGCTGAGGCCGAGTACGTTGCCGCAGGACAGTGTTGCGCGCAACTACTTTGGATGAGGCAAACCCTCCGGGACTTTGGCTACAATCTGAGCAAAGTCCCACTCCTATGTGATAATGAGAGTGCTATCCGAATAGCGGAAAATCCTGTTGAGCACAGCCGCACAAAGCACATTGACATCCGACATCACTTTTTGAGAGACCACCAGCAAAAGGGAGATATCGAAGTGTTTCATGTTAGCACCGAGAACCAGCTAGCCGATATCTTTACCAAGCCTCTAGATGAGAAGACCTTTTGCAGGCTGCGTAGTGAGCTAAATGTCTTAGATTCACGGAACGTGGATTGAATTGTAGCATACAAGTGTTTATGCCCTTGATCATGTTCATTCTGCGTTTTGTTGCTTATTGTGGTGCTCAAGTTGTACAAGCACTCCCCGGACCTCACAAGTCCTTATGCATGTGATGCACATATTTAGGGGGAGGTGTGCTACAAACTTGACCCTTTGAGACTAACCGTGTGCTTGAGTTTGCTTGTTTTAAGTCTCAAAGGAGGTTTGAAAGGGAAAAGGTGGACTTGGACCATGAAAGACTTCCACTGCACTCCGATGAGAGGGTAACTTATTCCAAGTTCATCTCACGTACTCTTATTGCCTTTATATTCTTATTAAAGATTTTGGTGAGGCAATGGGGTTCTGGGGCCAAGATTGATCCCGTTTTGGTGCTTGATGCCAAAGGGGGAGAAAATAAAGGCCAAAGCAATAAATGGATCAGCTACCACTTGAGAATTTTGAAAATAATAGAATGGAGCTTTTGTTTTGTCAAAATACTCTTATTGGCTATTTTTGTCAAAAGTTGGTTTCTTGTGGGGAGAAGTGTTGATTATGGGAAAAAGAGGAGTTTTTGAAATCTTGAATCAATTTCTCTTGGAACGACTCTCTTCATGTCTTAACAAGTGTGTTTGACTTAGAGATAGAAAATTGAGTTTGATTTGCAAAAAACAAACCAAGTGGTGGCAAAGAGTGATCCATATATGCCAAATATGAATCAAAACAATTTTGAGTTCTCATTTGCATTGATATTTCACTTGTTCTAGTTGCTTTATGTTGTGTTGGCATAAATCACCAAAAAAGGGGAGATTGAAAGGGAAATGTGCCCTTGGGCCATTTCTAAGTATTTTGGTGATTGAATGCCAACGCAAGTGCTTTTGTGTTAATCTATGCAAAGTGGTGGACAAAGTGCAAATCATGTCAAAAGGTATGTTTCTAGACTTAGTACATTGTTTATGGACTAATGTATTGTGTCTAAGTGCTGGAAACAGGAAAAATTGAATTGAAAATGAGATGGCTAAGTTCTGTCAAAGTCAGAGCAGTCTAGGTGCACCGGACAGTGTCCGGTGGTGCACCGGACAGTGTCCGGTGCGCTAGGCTGGCTCGAGCGAACTGGCCGCTCTCGGGAATTCATCGGCGACGTACGACTATAATTCACCGGACTTTCCGGTGTGCACCAGACTGTCCGGTGAGCCAACGGTCGGCCGGGCCAACGGTCGGCTGCGCGATCTGTGCAAGACACGTGGCCGAGCCAACGGTCGGGAAGGGGCACCGGACTGTCCGGTGTGCACCGGACAGTGTCCGGTGCGCCAACGGCTCCCAGGCGCCAATGGTCGGCTTCGCCAAATAAGGAAAGAGATCCACACCAGACAGTGTCTGGTGGTGCACCGGACTGTCCGGTGCGCCAGGCGACAGAAGGCAGGAATTGCCTTCCCGGATTGCTCTCAACGGCTCCTAGCTGCCTTGGGGCTATAAAAGGGACCCCTAGGCGCATGGAGGAGAAAACCAAGCATTCCTGGAGTACTCTTGATCACTCACACTCCGTTCTTGCGCACTTGTTCGACATTCTAGTGATTTGAGCTCCGTTCTAGTGTGCTAGTATTTTGAGCTTAAGTCTGGGTCTTGTGTGTGCGTATTTGCTATGATCTTTGTGTCTTGTGTGAGTTGCTAATCCCTCCCTTACTCCGTGCTTCTCTGTGAACTTCAAGTGTAAGGGCGAGAGACTCCAAGTTGTGGAGATTCCTCGCAAACGGGATTAAGAAAAGCAAAGCAAAACATCATGGTATTCAAGTGGGTCTTTGGACCGCTTGAGAGGGGTTGATTGCAACCCTCGTCCGTTGGGACGCCACAACGTGGAGTAGGCAAGCGTTGGTCTTGGCCGAACCACGGGATAAACCACTGTGCCATCTCTGTGATTGATCTCTTGTGGTTATTGTGTTTTGTTGAAGACTCCTCTCTAGCCACTTGGAAATTATTGTGCTAACACTTAACCAAGTTTTTGTGGCTTAAGTTTCAAGTTTTACAGGATCACCTATTCACCCCCCCTCTAGGTGCTCTTAGTACCCCGGAAGGTTAGGATATCCTTCATGAAAGCGCTCACCGAAGCAGGGTCGCTTGGTGGATCGAAGCTGAATCTAAAAGACACAGGGTGGAAAACGGACGGTACCTCTCGATCGATGGACGGTGATGAAGTCGCGTCGGGGACGGACTACACCGTTATCTCAGGTACAAGGCTAACGCCCAGCAAGCCCTTCGCGAGTGTGCTGTCGTCATATGTCCGCTTGGGGCTGGCATGTTGCGGGGAAACGACACTCGTCATCGTCTCAGGCGCGAGGACAACGCCCGACATGTCCCCCGCTGGGGTGCCAGCGTCGTCGACTCGCTCGACAGCCGACGAGGTGCCGCCTCTTGCCTGGCCACGATTGCCCCGTCTCCTCCTCCTGCGGCGAGGGAGGCGACGGGACAAACCCGAATGCTGCTCTTCCGCCACGGGGGAAGACGTCGTCGAGTCCGCCGCCGCCGGGCGAGCTGACGGTCGTCGTTGTCGCTGTCGCGCTGCGGGGGAAAGAGCACCATGTCGTAGCTGCCGTCGAGGGACATGAACTCGAGACTCCCAAAACGGAGCAGTGTCCCGGGCTGAAGAGGTTGCTGGAGACTATCCATCTGGAACTCAACGGGAAGTTGTTCGTCAACACGCAGCAGGCCCCTACCTGGTGCGCCAACTGTCGGCGTTTTGACCCCGGGGGGTCCCTGGACCGACGAGTAAAATTGTCGCTGCGTGTCCCAGCCCAGATGGGTTGGCGCGAGATGGAACACAAGGGGGGAAAACCGTGGCTCGTGTTATCCTGCGCCAAGGGGGATGCACTTGCAGTAGGGGTTACAAGCGTTCGCGAGGGAGAGAGAGAGAGTGAGCCGGTTCGTCAGCCCGTCCTCCCGCGCGACCCTCCGCATGGAGGCCCTGGACCTTCCTTTTATAGATGCAAGGAGAGGGTCCAGGTGTACAATGGGGGTGTAGCTATGCGCTAACGTGTCTGGTAGAGAGGTGCCAGAGCCCTATGTACATGCCAACGTGGCTGTCGGAGAGGTGCTAGAGCCCTGTGTACGCGGTGTTGTGGCCGTCAGAGGAGCGCTTGAGCCCTGTAGAAGCACAACCGTCGAGGCTGCTGGGACCTTGCTGACGTCTCCTTGCTTCCGTAGGGGGCTGAGAACCACCGTCGTCATGGACGCACGCGGGGAGCCATCATTACTTGTTACCGGGGGGAGCCTGGATGGGACGCCGGTCTTGTTCCCCTGTAGCCTGAGCTAGCTAGGGGTAGGGTAATGATGTATCCCCCGCGGCACGGTCGGTCCGAGCCCAAGGTCGGGCGAGGCGGAGACTCCTCCTGAGGCCGAGCCCGGGGTCGGGCGAGGACGTGATTCCTCCCGAGGTCGAGGTTGAGGCCGAGCCCTGGGGTCGGGCGAGGCGGAGACCACCTTCCGAGGCCGAGGCGGGGGCCGAGCCCTGGGGTCGGGCGAGGCGGAGACCTCCTCCAGAGGCCGAAGCGGGGGCCGAGCCCTGGGGTCGGGCGAGTCGGAGACCTCCTCCTGAGGCCGAGGCCCTAGGTCGGGCGATGCGGAGCTCCCTGTTGCGCCTGAGGCTGAACTTAGCTGTCGTTAGCCTCACCCTGGCGGGTGGCACAACAGTCGGAGCGGGGCAAGCGGCGCTGTTTTCCTGTCAGGTCGGTCAGTGGAAGGGCGAAGTGACTGCGGTCACTTTGGCCTTGCCGACTGAGGAACGTGTGTCAGGATAAGGTGTCAGGCGATCCTCACATTGAATGCGCCTGCGATACGGGTCGGTTGGTGAGGCGATCTGTCCAAGGTTGCTTCACTGCGAAGCCTGCCCGAGCTGGGCTTCGGGCGAGTCGAGGGTGTGTCCGTTGCTTGAGGGGGCCCTCGGGCGAGGTGTGAATTCGTCTAGGACTTCTGTTTCCGTCCAAGGCTGGGCTCGGGCGAGGCGAGATCGCGTCCCTTGAGTAGACGAAGCCTTGACCTAAATCGTGCCCATCAGTCTCTGTAGCTTGCGCTCATGGTGGTTACCAACCGCGTTTAGGAGTGTTGGGGTACCCCTAATTATGGTACCCGACAAACGGATTGAACCCTAGCGAGTTTAAACTATGTATAATCTATCAATTTAAATTAATGGTTCAAATCGTTGCCATTTACTCTCTTACCCATTCAAATTATATAAATAACTAGTATTATTTGTACCATCTTTCTCTCTCATCCCTCTTAAGTCACTACCTCGTCCCTTCCCTATGACTCTGTCGCCATCAGTCTCTTCTCTCCTTATGATCGTAGCGTTTAGTACAAATATTAAGGCTTGTTAGTACGTGGCTAACTATGTCACGCTTTAGCTAAAATTAATTATCTAAATTAAAGAACTAATCTTATACATAAAAAGTTAGATAAAGTACGATAAGGTAGGCAACAAACTAAACAAGTTCTGGTAAACCATAAGGGCTCGTTCGGTTCTACCCCAATCCATATGGATTGAGGGGAATTTAGAGGGTTTCAATCCCTAGTAAGTCAAAATCTCTCCCAATCCGTATCAATCCCCTCTAATCCATATGGATTGAAAATAACCGAACGAGCCCTAACCCGGCAGCGTAGAGATTGGATAAGACGACCATTTGAAGAAGTCAAAAGTACGCAGTTGGGGGGCGAGGGTTGATTGCAGTTTGCAGTTGCATCCCCACCAATCTCCTCTTCCGTCGCTCTCCAAGAACCTTTGGTTTGACTGCTCCTGATTTCTTATCATTTCCTGCACAGGCTTACGAGCGTGATCTACGCTTCCATTTACCTCCGTCCCTATCAGCTTCCTCGCTTCCCTATGCCTACGAGAAAGAGAGAAGCGTGGGCTAATTCCTCTGTGTTTCCCAGCTTCCTGTTCACCATGGACTCGAGGGAGTGCATCGTCCCGTCAAACAATCCTGCTCCAATCTTTTGACGTCTTCGCTGGGCCTGTGCCGCCTCCCCGTACCCGCCGTTCCTGCACCGTCAAACCGCCAGCCAAGAGTCCATTTTTTTTTCTTATCAAAAGTTTGCGTTTGATCGGTTTCGTTTCTAAGAGCTGCGCGAGATGTCCTTGTTCCGGGAAGGGAGGAAACGAGAGGCTCTGTTCCTGTCGCGATTGTTGGAGGACCTCACCATAGTTTGAGGCGGTGAGGTGGAGGCGATAGAGAAGACGAGACAAGAAGCAGCCGCCAGGAGCTGAGCTGAGGCCCTGCCGCCGTCTTGCCCCAACTCCAAGCGATGTCTTGCTTCCGCTGCTTCAGCGGCTGCAGGACCAAGAGGGGCAAGGGCGAGAAGCGCCGGGAGGGGTCGACGGCGCCGGCGTCCCCGGCGGCCGCCTCGTTCCCGTCCACCGTCTCCACGGGCGCGCCATCCAACCTCACCTTCTCCACGGCGTCGTCGGCCGTCGTCACGAGCCACTCCGAGGACTCCAGCGCGGTCATGCGGCCGGAGGCGACCAAGTCATCGGGCTCGGCCTCGGTGTCGTCGGCGCGGAGCATCCCGGAGCTGTACGAGGAGAGGGGAGCCAGCAGCCTCCGGGAGTTCGGGTTCCGGGAGCTCCGGGCCGCCACCAGCGACTTCAGCCGCCTGCTCAAGGTCGGCGAGGGCGGCTTCGGGAGCGTTTACAAGGGCGTCGTCCGCCTTCCTGGCGGGCCCGCCGGCGGCACGGTAGTTGCCATAAAAAAACTCAATCCCAATGGTCATCAGGTATGGTCGTGTGGATCGGTGGTTTCTTGGCTCACCTGTGTCAATACCATCTTGTCGTTGTTGATCACGAATTCGTCAGCATTTTTACAGCATATTTGCCTACCATATACATTATCTCCCTCTGTGTGTGGGTGAAATGGACCGTACCTTGCATGACTCTGTACAATTCATTTCGCTAATGGGTCTGTGAAGTATCTATCATTTTGCTATCCCTATTTCATTTCAGAAGTTCAAGGTTATCTCATTCTGGCATATCTATCTGCATCCAAGTCTCAAGAGTTTTCTGTTCCTGCTCCCGACTTGATCAGGGCCACAAGCAATGGTTGGCAGAAGTCCATTTCCTGGGGGTTGTTGAGCACCCAAATCTCGTCAGGCTCATTGGCTACTGCGCTGCTCAAGGCGAGCGAGGTCCGCTGAGGCTACTGGTCTACGAGTTCATGACGAACAAGACCCTGGACGATCATCTATTCAATAAAGCATACCCCGTCCTTCCATGGGACATCAGGTTGGAGATAGCGCTGGATGCCGCTGAGGGATTGCTGTACCTCCATGAGGGATTGGAAGTTCAGGTATCAGATTAGGTTACATGAGAACGGGCATGCAGTATAAATTGAACAAATAATTGATCTGCACATCACAGGAAATGTACAAGGACAAAATTCGAAATACGGCAACCTATCTAAAATGTTGAATTTTGATAATCCATACTGAATCATATCTAAAAACGCTGTGTGTTGTAATCCATACTGAATCACTGGACATCAATAATAGATCTATATCACGAATTAGGTCAAAACTTGGGCTTGCACATTCATACATTCTTGGAAATTAAAATATTTGTGTTACAAGTTATCTATTTTTCACATTCTGAAACCTTGGATTGTTCATATTCTTTGACTACACAATGTTATTGAGTGATCATGTTGATTGAATGGTGACACGGTTAAGAGAAATGTGTGCTATAAATATCAATTGCTGCTCTTTGCATCTTCCCTTGATAACCAATTTAGTCAATATGATTTTATCTTGTTTCCAAAAAAAAAAATAACGAGATGTATTTGTGTTTGGTCATTACAGGTCATATATCGCGATTTCAAAGCTTCAAATGTCCTGCTGGACGAGGAGTTTAGAGCGAAACTTTCAGATTTCGGATTGGCAAGGGAAGGGCCATCAGCTGGTGATACCCACGTCTCTACAGCAGTATGTGTTGATTTTACTTCATACAACAGAGCAAGATTATTTAACTTAAGCTTGGTCATGTTACATAATTTTGTTCTATTGAAATCTTATTCTACATCCCAATGAAAACAATATGCAATCAGGTTATGGGGACCTTGGGCTATGCAGCTCCAGATTATGTCGAGACAGGCCATCTCACTACAAAAAGTGATGTGTGGAGCTTTGGAGTAGTTCTATATGAGATCCTCACTGGACGTCGCTCAATAGAGAGGAACCGGCCCAAGAACGAGCAGAAACTTCTGGAATGGGTCAGGCTGTATCCCGTTGAAAGCAAGCAGTTCAGCAAGATTATAGATGCAAGGCTTGAGGGCCACTACTCTAAGCAGGGCACTAGAAAAATTGCCAAGTTGGCCAATAGTTGCCTTGCAAAGCACAGAAGGGACCGTCCAACGATGAGAGAAGTGGTCGAGAGCCTGAAACAAGCAATGCAGCACAAGGAGTTGGATGGGAAAGCAGGGGCTTTGAATGAGACTTCACCACCAGAGGAAATGTCTGGAAAACCAAGCACAGAGGATGTTGCCGTGGCATCAGCAAGGCGGAGGATGCTTCATTTGGCTGCCCTAGGTGAGAATGCAAACAGCATTGCGAGGAGGAGATTCATGTTCATGAGGACTGCGGCTTCTCCAACTCCTACGTAATTTTGAGTTGTAGTTGTGATCTTTTCTCTCTCTTTTTGAACAAATGTGATCTTTTCTTTTGACTTTGTACTTTTTGAAGTGGTTATGAAGGTAGGATCATTGGGGATGTTTTCACCATGTCATGTATAAATCTATTAGATGGCCAGACATTGTTTTTTTACTTGTGTTCTTTGTATAGGTAGGGTAGATCTGAGACCCAAGAGTTACTATGTAAAAAGGTTTCACTGCTATAAGGATCATAGGTGTGAAATGTAATTCAGTTCTCTATGTTTGACTGCAACTTTGAACATCATAAGGGTAGATAGTATTAAAGGTGTCAAATCCTTCCTTTCTATACTGGATTTTGCTTTTTACCATTGACTGATAATTCTGCAGTCACTAGCAGTATCTTTGGGGCCCTCTGTTTTAGAATTTTAGGTATAAAATACATGTTGTGCACTATTTTTGTTGCATGATTTCAGTTTGTAAAGTTAGGATCATAGCAGTTTCTTTTTTTTTCCTACTCCTGTAACATAGTAGTAAAATATAACCTTGAGCATGTACCCTGAGTTGATACATGTATCAGTTTCCTTTCCTGGTACAATCCCATGTGCAAAATGTAATTCCCATAGTACTGGTGAAATGTACCTTCAAGAGTTTTGACCCATTATTGGGTTGAAGCTTTACTTCGTACAAGTTCCTAAAGAAATTAATCAAATGTACAGTCCTTTACTAGTGTACATTTGATTTCTTGGATTTCCTAAAGAACAGGTGCAAGCACAAGGATGGGAAAACTATTTTCATTGAAGATTCTGTAGTTATATCTTGATCAAGAGTTACATCATATAGTGCATATTGTAACAAATTTGCAAGTTATTGAACAAACATTTTTATTTTGACGATAGAAACTGGCTTGAAACCTTATTGACCTGAATATGGCCACCAGGCAACCAGTTTTCTCCATTTGGGGAAGCTGAGCCTGTCTTGTTATCCCCCAATCTTTAGCATTTGACATTCACTGCATATGGGCCAATATCTACATGCTTACCTTCCTTTCCAGCAAAAAAGCATAGAGTGTAGTGCAATTTTTTCAAACTCGGGACTGACACCAATCACTGGGTACAGATTTTAAAACTCCATGCCACTCATAATCTCATTCAAATATGCAAAATTATGATGTTGCAACACTACGAGAAGTTAAGAACTTGCCTGAATCCAGTTGAGGTTGAGGTAGCCTGATACTTCACTCTCGCCTTGCCTCTGCTCCTTGATCTCTCCAATAAACACATGTTCAAAGGAAGAACTACTAGAACAGCCACCTCTTCCAGACAAATCAAACCACAGGGGTGTCAGCATTTGCTTGAAGTCCTCATATTCATGAGACACGACCTCCTTGTTTACAACCATGACTCTCTCTTACGGGCGGAGCAGATAGGATGACAGCCGGGCAGGACGTGCAACGGCCACATCGCCGAGGTGCTGCTCAGGTGCAAAACAATGACAGGCGGAGGAGCAGGGGCTAGCGACGGATGAAGCAACAACAACACGAACCGACTGCAGGTAGAGCAACAGGAATTGGCCGCAGGCCACGGGCGGAGCAGCAGGGTGTCATGACCCAGGAGGGCGCATGACAGGCTTGGCGTGGCATAGGAGGTGGCCAGGGCGGTGAGGCAGCATTCTGTGATTGAATGATTTGAATTGTTGAGCCGTATATGACCGTATATCTTGCGTGTGGTCTATTATGGGGTTGCATAAATTCTGCACTAGAATTTGGAACCGGTATCGATGAAATACATAAACACTATCACCGCCTACCTCTGTTACCTTCCATGTTCTTCCACGCTGTTGCTTCTCTTTCCATCTTCTTCGTCTTCACCGGCGATCACCAGAGCTTTTTTGCCGAGGGCATCACAAATTGGTATTGGAGCCTTGTCGCCATCTTCCTTGGTTCTCGGATCACGCAAGTGAAAAGTCGCAGTTACGGCTCCTAACAAGCCGTCCGCGCAGGCGCGTCACCTGGTTGCCGCGATAGAGAACGTAGACAAACGTTTAACCAAGGTTCCAACAAGGGTTGGATTCTTTGGCGGCAACTCTAATAGGCTGTTTGGTTTGAGGAATGAACTAGTCCATCATCTTCTTACTTATTATTTTTGTTTTGTTTGTGGAATAGAATAAGTTGATCCATCACTACCTCATTCCTTACAGTTATTATAGTTAGTTAGTACTAATATGAGGAATGGGGTCATCCCACCAAATTTGAGGAATGGACCCATGATGCACTACTATATTTTGGATGAAGTGATTCATCAAACCAAATACCTCCTAAAGGAATAAGTCTGCACAACCTTCTAATCTTTAGAGGGTGGTCTATTTTACCTCCTCACATTTAAAATCGGTTGTTTAACCCCTTAACTTTATAAAACCAGATAAATAACCGCTTAAACAGTTTTAGTTTGTGGTTTTGATGACGTGACACTAATTTAAGTGATATCGGTTTTGTCTTTTTCAATTCTGTCTTTTACTAGTGTCCAAAATTTATATATTTTTACAAAAAACCAGAGATTGTATATTATATTCTTTCTAATTTTTCTAAAATTTTAGAAGTAACAGATCAATTACTAAAAATAAAAAACTACATAAAAAGAGCTTAATATTTTTTCTGGTTCATTACTTATTTTCTGAGGCTTAAACTTTTACTAAAATTAAATAATACTATTAATAAACTACTATTTTTTGTTGGTTTTATTGAGCAAGCTAAATAGTCTTTTTTATAATTATTAACTAAATTAATTTTACATTTGTTTTTTAGAAACATCTAGTAAACAGTATAAAATGAGCTCCAATTTTTTCACAATCTTCATTTTACTAAACTAACATGTACAAATATTTTAGAATTTTTTGAGAACTTTAAATCTAGACCTATATAAAGTTATGAGAAATATTTATTTAAATTATAGGTCCAGATTCAAAGTTCTCAGAAAATTCTGAAACTATTTGTGTATGTTAATTTAGATAGAAGAAGGTTTGTTTAAAAATTGGAGATCATTTATTACTGTTTGTTAAGCTTTTACAAAAAAAAACAAATGTTTTATTGATTAATTAGTAATTAGAAGAAAGACCACTTAATTTTCTTAATAAAATCAATACAAAATTTAGTACTACCTCCGTTTTCAGATATTTGTTGCCTGCTAATTTATTTTTTAATTAAACCGCTACAAATAGAAAAGA
Source organism: Zea mays (assembly GCF_902167145.1). Lineage (NCBI taxonomy): Eukaryota > Viridiplantae > Streptophyta > Magnoliopsida > Poales > Poaceae > Zea > Zea mays. The sequence continues at coordinate 155,937,590 of NC_050099.1, read as the reverse complement.
ACAAAGGAGGTAGTTTAGTATTAATATTAGTTAGTTCTAGTAAAATTTGAGCCTCAGAAGATAAGAAATGAATTGGGGACAAAAATTGTTCAAGCTCACTAGCACTCAACTACATCTGAGTTTTGCTTACCACCCCCAAATGGATGACCAAATTGAAAGGGTTAATCAGTGTTTAGAAATGTTTCTTCGGTGTTGTTCATGACACCCCTTCACACCGCGCAAAATGGTTAGATTCAGCTAAACTATGTGAAAGTCGCCTAGAGGAGGTGAATAGGGCGAAACTGAAATTTACAAAATTAATCACAACTACAAGCCGGGTTAGCGTTAGAAATATAATCGAGTCCGAGAGAGAGGGTGCAAAACAAATCGCAAGCGAATAAAGAGTGTGACACGTGGATTTGTTTTACCGAGGTTCGGTTTTCGCAAACCTAGTCCCCGTTGAGGTGGTCACAAAGACCGGGTCTCTTTCAACCCTTTCTCTCAAACGGTCCCTCGGACCGAGTGAGCTTTTCTTCTCAATCACTTGGAACACAAAGTTCCCACAAGGACCACCACACGGTTGGTGTCTCTTGCCTCAATTACAAGTGAGTTTGATCTCAAGAAAGAATGAGAAAGAAAGCAATCCAAGCGCAAGAGCTCAAAAGAACACAACAAATATCTCTCACTCAACACTAAAGCTTTTGTGGAATTGGGAGAGGATTTGATCACTTGAGTGTGTCTTGTATTGAATGCCTAGCTCTTGTAAGTGTTTAGAAGGTGGAAAACTTGGATGACTTGAATGTGGGGTGGTTGGGGGTATTTATAACCCCAACCACCAAACTAGCCGTTTGGTGGAGGCTGCTGTCGTATGGCGCACCGGACAGCCACGTCACCAGGCCGCTGGGTTCCGACCGTTGGAGCTCTGACGTGTGGGCCCGCCTGGCTGTCCGGTGGTGCACCGGACAAGTCCTGTAGACTGTTCGGTGTGCCACCCGCGCGTGCTCTGCTCCTCTGCACGCTCTGGCGCGCATTTAATGCGTTGCAGTCAACCGTTGGCGCGAAGTAGTCGTTGCTCCGCTGGCTCACCGGACAGTCCGGTGAATTATAGCGGAGAGGATTCCCGAAGCTGGCGAGTTCGGAGTCGCTCTCCCCTGGGGCACCGAACACTGTCCGGTGGTACACCGGACAGTCCGGTGAATTATAGCGAAGCGCCTCTGAGAATTCCCGAAGGTGCGAAGTTTAGCTTGGAGTCCCCTGGTGCACCGGACACTGTCCGGTGGTGCACCGGACACTGTCCGGTGGCACACCGAACAGTCCGGTGCGCCAGACCAGGGCACACTTCGGTTATCCCTTGCTCTCTTTGTTGAACCCATTTCTTGGTCTTTTTATTGGCTTCGTGTGAACCTTTGGCACCTGTATAACTTATACACTAGAGCAAACTAGTTAGTCCAATCATTTGTGTTGAGTAATTCAACCACCAAAATCAATTAGGAAAATAGGTGTAAGCCTAATTCCCTTTCACTATGGTATAACAAAAGTTGTCACACCTCTTTGAAATGCTCCCCATGTAAACCATTATATGGTGTTGATCCTAATGTGGGCATGTTACCATATGTTGTGTTGGATGAGGAAAATGTTGGTTCCCTCACTTTTTAGAATAGATAGAACTATTTAGATATGATCAAAGCATATTTGGCAGTAGCTCGGAACAAAATGAAATATTATGCTGATCAAAACAAGTCATTCAGACAATATCAAGTGGGAGATATGGTCTATGTCAAGCTACAATTGTTTGCTTAGTCATCTATTGCTCACAGACCATGTGCTAAGTTGACGTTCAAATAATTTGGATCATTTTAGATTTCATATCGCATTGGACAGCTGATTACAAGCTCATTATGCATGATTTAGCAGTTGTCCATCCTGTCTTCCATGTCTCACAACTAAAGACTCATATCCCAAACAACACTCTAGTATACTCTCAGTTTCCATCTGTTGCTTTTGCTGAGGGGACATCACTTAAACCAGAATTGATATTGGATCGTCTCCTTGTAAAAAAGGTGTAGCTGTTGTGTTTCAAGTTCTGATCAAATGGATCGGTCTTCCTGCTGAGATGTCGTCTTGGGAGGATTATATATGTGGTGTTTGGTTTCAGAAATGAGCTAGTCCATCATCTTCTCACTCCTCACTATTTTTGTTTGGTTTGTGGAATAGAATAAGTTGATCCATAACCAAGTCATTCCTCATAGTTATTTAGTTAGTACTAATATGAGGAATAATCTTATCCCACCAAATTTGAAGAATGGATCCATGATGCACCAACTTAATTTGGATGGGGTAAATCCTCAAACCAAACACCCCCATAGTTCTTAAGGATCGGTTTCCAAATTCCACCATCTGGAGTCTAGATGCTGCTCAAGGGGGGCGAGGGGAAGATGTCATGACCCAGCGAAGTGTCCAGGGCTCATGACAGGCTTGGCATGGCATAAGAAGTGGCCAGGGCAGTGAGACAGCATTGTGTGATTGAATGATTTATGATTTGAATTGTTGGGACGTATGTGGTCGTGTATCTTGCGTGTGGCCTATTATGGGGTTGTATAAATTTTGCACTAGAATTTGGAACCCGTATCGATGAAATACAGAAACACTATCACCGCGTACCTCTGTTACCTTCCTTGTTCTTCTTCCACGCTTCTTCCTCGTTGTTGCTTCTCTTTCCTTCTTCATCTTCACCTGCGACCGCTGGAGCTTTTTCGCCGAGGACATCACACAGGGGCGGTGACGGGCGGAGCAAAGGGGTCAGTGACGGTCGGGGCAGCAGGGATCTGCTGGCGAACGGGCATAGGAGCGTCATGTGGTCGGCGACGGCTGTCTTAGGTAAGCGGTCGAGCGTCGAGGTAGTCAGGGTCTGCAAAGCCGCCATGCCAGAGAGCTTCGTGTGTGTGGGGGGTGGGGGGGTGGGGGGGGGGGGGGGGGGGGGGGGGGGTTAAGACTAATTTTTTTTTTATATAGTATTTGTGTTGGGCTGAGTCAATGCATTGCTCAGACAATACAAAGCCATATTGGCTCGGCCGCTCCTAGCCAGCGTCCTTTTTTGCGCACACAAACTCCTATTTCTATATATTAGAGCTGGGAATAAGGGTTGCCTTTCAACCCGTCCACGTAAGCCTAAACCAAATTTTCTTACACCATGAGATTTCACGTCTCCAGCAACATTCTCTATATCCATCATCTATATTCATTCTTTACAGTATCCTCTAAAAGATTTCATCATCTATATCTTCTTCCTCTCCAACAACGTCCTCTAAATCACGTCATCTATACTCAAATACCTATATTAGAGACATTTTTTATTTTTATTTTTTTACATACGTATTTGTCATACTCTCAAATATATTGTACATACACAACAACACTGTGGATCATTTTCGGCGGCCAAGTTTATTTTTGGCGGTCAAGGCTTAGCCGCCGAAAATAGGCTGTTATTTTCGACGACTTGAGCTTGCCGTCGAAAATAAGCTTATTTTCGGTGGCCACTGACACAGCCGCCGAAAATAAGGTTATTTTCGGCGGCCGCTGACACAGCCGCCGAAAATAACAACCTATTTTCGGCGCCTGTCAGTGGCCGCCAAAAATAAGCTTTTTAAAACAGTCAGGCCTTTCTTCTTCTCTATTCTTTATGTTCTGTCTCTCCGCCGCTGCGCAGCCCGCTCGCGCGCCCCCGTAGCACCGCCCGCCCGTCGGCCGAGCCACCGCGCTGCGCGCCCACCCGCCGCCGCGCTGCTCGCCCGCCCTCGGCTGCCGTCGACCGGCCGCGACCAAGCCCTCCTCCTACCACCACTCCGTCGTCGTCGCCGAGCCGCCGCATCAAGAGGTTAATTTTTTTTGCGTATTTTATTCCTTATTTTCGGCGGCCGTTATTTAGTTGCCACTGAAATTAGTATATATTTGTAATTGTGTTTGTTTGATTACTGTGTGTAATTAGTATTATTATACACTATATATATGACATGACTTCCTTGTTTTGTCATGCAGCCAATGGGATGACATGTCTTTCGACGGCCGAGGTCACCATAGACAGGTTAATCAAGTCTTAGGTAACCTCTGTCATCTACATAATCCAGGAATTGTCACCGACCCGAAAGGTGTGGTGGTTCCTTGCACTAGCTGGTCGCACTTCACACTAGCTTCATATGCTACATATGGAACAGCTCAAGGCGCCGTCAAGCATGACTTTTGGGTAAGAGTAATGTTTCAAACTAACATTTTATGATTTGTTTCAAACTAAATTTATTTTCGATGTTGGACAAATACGCTATCGTGTGGAACCTGAGGCTCAAGAGCATGCAGGCCGAGTATTAGAGAAAAATGCGAAGAAGGTGTGCAGGGATGCATTTTCCAATGCTCGTCTACAGGTTGTGAACGCGTACATGAAGCGTTGAGGCCATTCTATCAACAACTTTCGACAATATTTGGATGTCTACTTTACTGTAGACCAGTACATGGAGGTAAAAATCTAATTTAGCAGCTCATTCAGATGTGAATGCAATTTTGAGCTAAAGCTTAGATGCATGTAACTCTTTCATGGATGGAACACCGGCCACAGGCTTACAAGGCTTTGTGTGAGATATGGGCTTCGCCAGAGTGGATTGAGAAGTCAAACAGGAATCGACATAGGCAGCGACATCAGCAGGACGAGGACGATGATGAGGTCGTAGTCAACCATACCTATGGGGCTGATGGACACATTCGGTTGGCAAAGCAAATAGTGAGTATGTAGTATTCTGTTTTACTCAGAAATGAAACCGGTTTAAACTTATATATTTGCAGGAGGCTCAAACTAGAGTTGTCCCGAGCCCAATCAATGTTTATAGGAGAGGGCATAGAGCGAAAAACAGTTAAATCTTCGATGAGCTATGTAGTCAAGCGACCATTGAGCGTATGGTTAGTTGTTGTTAGGATTAATGTTTTCTTGCCATATAGCTATAAATTACATGTGTGCTGATCCTTCATATTGTATTGCAGGAGACATACGTGCAGGAGATGGTTAGGAAGTATGGAGAAGACTACGATTCGCGAGGAGCGCCTACCATCGACGCTGAAGTTGTGCATTCTATTGGAGGAAAAGGCGCATGGACGGTATTAACTTGTGAATTTTTTTAATAATATTGGAACTATGACCGAATAGCTAATTTTCTTGTTTTTCAAGATATTCTATGTTTACCGGTGTGAACGATTCGACGGAGTTGCGTTCTCGTGGCGGCTCTTCGTCGGAGGCGGGTTGTAGTAGCAGCCATAGTCAGCGCTCTGTATCTAGCATGGAGGACGCTATGAGAGAGCAGCAAGAAAGGTTTCATGAAGAGCTGCGGCAACGACAAATGACATTCCTCCAACAGCAATCAGAGTACATGGCTGCTTACAACGCACAGGCGCAACAAGCAATGAACGTGAGTGTCTTATTTATTCTCAATACAGTTGATATTGGTCCTATAACTAATATATTGTATTTGCAACAGTCTTGGTTTCTGAAAGTCGCCTAGAGGGGGGTGAATAGGGCGAAACTGAAATTCTCAAAAATAATCACAACTACAAGTCGGGTTAGCGTTAGAAATATAATCGAGTCCGCGAGAGAGGGTGCAAAACAAATCGCAAGCAAATAAGAGGTGTGACACGCGGATTTGTTTTACCGAGGTTCGGTTCTTGCAAACCTACTCCCCGTTGAGGTGGTCACAAAGACCGGGTCTCTTTCAACCCTTTCCCTCTCTCAAACGGTCCCTCGGACCGAGTGATCTTTTCTTCTCAATCACTTGGAACACAAAGTTCCCACAAGGACCACCACAAGATTGGTGTCTCTTGCCTCAATTACAAGTGAGTTTGATCGCAATGAAGAATCAAAGAAAGAAGAAAGCAATCCAAGCGCAAGAGCTCGAAAGAACACAAGCAAATCTCTCTCACTAATCACTAAGGCGTTGTGTGGAATTTGGAGAGGATTTGATCACTTGGGTGTGTCTAGAATTGAATGCTAGAGCTCTTGTAAGTAGTTGAAGTGGGAAAACTTGGATGACTTGAATGTGGGGTGGTTGGGGGTATTTATAGCCCCAACCACCAAACTAGCCGTTTGGTGGGGCTGTCTGTCGCATGGTGCACCGGACAGTCCGGTGCACACCAGACATGTCCGGTGCGCCAGCCACGTCACCAAGGCCGTTGGGTTCCGACCGTTGGAGCTCTATCTTCTGGGCCCGCCTGGATGTCCGGTGGCACACCATACATGTACTGTAGAGTGTCCGGTGTGCCAGCGCGCGCGTGCCTGACTTATGCGCGCTCTAGCGCGTATTTAATGCTTCTGCAGGTGACCGTTGGCGCGAAGTAGCCGTTGCTCTGCCGGTTCACCGGACAGTCCGGTGTACACCGGACATGTGCGGTGAATTATAGCGGAGCAAATTCCCGAGGCTGGCGAGTTCCAGAGCCGCTCTTCCTTGGGGCATCGGACACTGTCCGGTGTACACCGGACAGTCCGGTGAATTATAGCGGAGCGCCTCTGAATTTTCCCGAAGGTGAAGAGTTCTGCGTGAAGTCCCCTGGTGCACCGGACACTGTCCGGTGCGCCAGACCAGGGCACACTTCGGTTATCCCTTTGCTCTTTTGTTGAACCCAATTCTTGGTCTTTTTATTGGCTAAGTGTGAACCTTTGGCATCTGTATAACTTATACACTAGAGCAAACTAGTTAGTCCAATTATTTGTGTTGGGCAATTCAACCACCAAAATCAATTAGGAACTAGGTGTAAGCCTAATTCCCTTTCAATCTCCCCCTTTTTGGTGATTGATGCCAACACAAACCAAAGCAAGTATAGAAGTGCATAATTGAACTAGTTTGTATAATGTAAGTGCAAAGGTTGCTTTGAATGGAGCCAATATAAATACTTATAAGATATGCATGGATTGTTTCTTCATTTTTAACATTTTGGACCCCGCTTGCACCACATGTTTTGTTTTTGCAAATTCTTTTGTAAATCTTTTCAAAGTCCTTTTGCAAATAGTCAAAGGTAGATGAATAAGAGATTTTGCGAAGCATTTTCAAGAATTGAAATTTTCTCCCCCTGTTTCAAATGCTTTTCCTTTGACTAAACAAAACTCCCCTAAATGAAATTCTCCTCTTAGTGTTCAAAATGGTTTTGATGTATCAATTTTGAAATACTACTTTTCTCCCCCTTTTGAACACAATAAGATACTAATTTGAAATTTATCAATTGAGAATACTACCAATTGAAAAACTCTTTTTAAAATTAGGTGGTGGTGCGGTCCTTTTGCTTTGGGCTACTTTCTCCCCCTTTGGCATGAATCGCCAAAAACGGAGTCATTAGAGCCCTTGGAATTACTTTCTCCCTCTTTGGTCATAAATAAATGAGTGAAGATTATACCAAAGACGGAGTCATTTTCTCCCCAAAGATGGAGAGTTGCTCGGAGTGATGGCGAAGGATGAGTTACAGAGTGGAAGCCTTTGTCTTCGCCGAAGACTCCAATTCCCTTTCAATACACCTATGACTTGGTTTGAAATAGACTTGAAAACTCATTAGTCATAACATATGAAAGAGACATGATCAAAGGTATATAAATGAGCTATGTGTGCAAATCAACAAAAGAAGTTCCTAGAATCAAGAATATTTAGCTCGTGCCTAAGTTTGTTAAAAGTTTGTTCATCAAGAGGCTTGGTAAAGATATTGGCTAATTGATCTTTCGTATTAATGTACGAAATCTTGATATCTCCTTTTTGTTGGTGATCCCTTAAAAAGTGATACCGAATGGCTATGTGTTTAGTGCGGCTATGCTCAACGGGATTATCCGCCATGCGGATTGCACTCTCATTATCACATAGAAGAGGAACTTTGGTTAATTTGTAACCATAGTGCCTAAGGGTTTGCCTCATCCATAGTAGTTGCGCGCAACAGTGTCCTGCGACAATGTACTTGGCTTCGGCGGTAAAAAGAGCGATGGAATTTTGCTTCTTTGAAGCCCAAGACACCAAGGATCTTCCCAAGAACTGGCAAGTCCCCGATGTGCTCTTTCTATTAATTTTACAACCCGCCCAATCGGCATCCGAATAACCAATCAAATCAAAGGTGGATCCCCTAGGATACCAAAGCCCAAACTTAGGAGTATAAACTAAATATCTCAAGATTCGTTTTACGGTCTGTCGGCGTTTCGAGACCGGGGGGTCCCTAGGTCGACGAGTGAAATGTCGCCGCGTGCCCCAGCCCAGATGGGTCGACGCGAGGCCGAGCGCGAAGGGGGGAGAAAGGTGGCCGGAGACAGGCGTGAGAGAGGTGGAAATCCCGCGGCCTTCGTGTTCGTCCCACGCCCAGGTCGGGTGCGCTTGTAGTAGGGGATTACAAGCGTCCACGCAGGAGAGGGAGCGAGCGGCTTCAAGCGAGCGCCTGTCTTGTCCTCGTCCCCGCGCGGCCAACCCTCCCTAAGAGGGCCCTGGTCCTTCCTTTTATAGGCGTAAGGAGAGGATCCAGGTGTACAATGGGGGTGTAGCAGAGTGCTACGTTTCTAGCGGAGGAGAGCTAGCGCCCTAAGTACACGCCATCGTGGCGGCCAGAGAGGTTTTGGCGCCCGGTTCGTGTGATGTCGTGGCCGTCGGAGGAGCGCTGGAGCCTGGCGGAGGGACAGCTGTCGGGGCTGTCGAGTCCTTGCTGACGTCCTTTTGCTTCCGTAAGGGGGCGGAGAGCTGCCGCCGTCAGGGAGCGTGTGGGGTGCCATCATTGCCTATCTGGCGGAGCGAGCCAGATGGGACGCCGGTCTTGTTCCTCGTAGCCTGAGTCAGCTTGGGGCAGGGTAATGATGGCGCCTCCCATTGACGTGGCCGGCCCGCGCCCTAGGTTGGGCGATGTGGAGGCTCCTCCGAGGTCGAGGTCGAGTCTGTCTTCCGTGGCCGTGGTCGAGTCTGAGCCCCTGGGTCGGGCGAGGCGGAGACCGTCGGCTGAGGCCAGGGCTGAGTCCGAGCCCTGGGGTCGGGCGAAGCGGAGTTCGTCGTCTTCTGGGGCTGAGCCCAAGTCCGAGCCCTGGGTCGGGCGGAGCGGAGTTCGTCGTCTTCCGGGGCTTAGCCCGAGTCCGAGCCCTGGGTCGGGCGGAACGGAGTTCGCCGTCTTCCGGGGCTTAGCCCGAGTCCGAGCCCTGGGTCGGGCGGAGCGGAGTTCACCGTCTTCCGGGGCTGAGCCCGAGTCCGAGCCCTGGGTCGGGCGGAGCGGAGTTCGCCGTCTTCAGGGGCTGAGCCCGAGTCCGAGCCCTAGGTCGGGTGGAGCGGAGCTTACTATGGCGCCTGAGGTCGGGCCTGACTGCCTGTCAGCCTCACTCTGTCAGATGGCACTGCAGTCGGTGCGGCGCAGGTGGCGCTGTCCTTCTGTCAGGTCGGTCAGTGGAGCGGCGAAGTGACTGCGGTCACTTCGGCTCTGTCGACTGAAGGGCGCGCGTCAGGATAATGGTGTCAGGACACCTTTGCATTAAATGCTCTTGTGATTTGGTCAGTCAGCGCGGCGATTTGGTCAGGGTTGCTTCTTGGCGAAGACAGGGCCTCGGGCGAGCCGGAAATGTGTTCGTCGCTGGAGGGGGGCCTCGGGCGAGACGGAGATCCTCCGGGGTCGGCTGCCCTTGTCCGAGGCTAGGCTCGGGCGAGGCGTGATCGAGTCCCTCGAATGGACCGATCCCTGACTTAATCGCACCCATCAGGCATTTGCAGCTTTATGCTGATGGGGGTTACCAGCTGAGAATTAGGAGCCTTGAGGGTACCCCTAATTATGGTACTCGACAGTAGCCCCCGAGCCTCGAAGGGAGTGTTAGCACTCGCTTGGAGGCTTTTGTCGCACTTTTTTGCAAGGGGACCAGCCTTTCTCGGTTGCGTTTTGTTCCGGTGGGTGCGCGCGAGCGCACCCGCCGGGTGTAGCCCCCGAGGCCTCGGAGGAGTGGTTTGACTCCTCCGAGGTCTTAATGCCTCGCGTAATGCTTCGGCTGGTCGGGTCGTTCCCTCATGCGAGCTGGCCGTAGCCTGGGTGCACGGTCGGGTTCCAAGTTCTCGGGCTGGTATGTTGACGCTGTCAACGGATTGGCCGGAGCCGGGTTTGCGAGAGCAGCCCCCGAGCCTCTGCACAGGGCGAGAGGACGATCAGGGATAGACTCGACTTTTTTACATACGCCCCTGCGTCGCCTTTCCGCAAGGAGGAGGGGGGGAAAGCGCCATGTTGCCCTCGGTGGGCGCCGAACTTGGTGTCTCCGGTGAGCTGCTGGCGGGTAATCCGAGCGGACGTCCGTGCCCCATTTGCTAGGGGTCGGCTAGAGGCCCAGAGGCGCGCCCAAAAGTACCTGCGGGTGATCTGTCGGACCCGGTCCCCTGTCGACGGGGTCTGAGGGCTCGATGCCTCCCTCTGATGGGATTCCGTTACAAGATCGTTCCCGCTGGTCTCGGAAATGTCCTAGGGTACCTCGGGAGCGTAGCCCGAGCCTTGGTTATGTATCGAACGTACCCATGGTCATCCCTCGCTCTGCGTCTGAGGCGGCTGTGAACCCTTCGAGGGCCAGCCTTCGAACCCCTGATCAGTAGTGGGCGCGGAGCCCGAGTAGCCTGAGGCGGTCGTTGAACCCTTTCGAGGGGCCGGCCTTCGAACCTCTGACCAGTAGTGGGTGTGGAGCCCACGCGCTCTGAGGCGGCTGTTGAACCCCTCCGAGGGGCCAGCCTTCGAACCTCTGATCAGTAGGGAGGCTCGGAGCCTGGTTCCTTCACGGGGAAGGATCCTTTTCGGGTTATCCCCCTTTCCCGGTCCCTGTTGTAAGAGAGAGAAAGAGGAAAAGGAAAAGGATGCGGAATTTGAACAACGTGGCGTACCTTTTTCGACGCGGTCATTATGGTGAAGGCGAAACGTCGCCCGCTTCCCCTGCCAGAGGTGCCGCCTATCCCACCGCGGAGTTAATGCGACGGGGCGAGTGGTTCGTGGGGCGGCCGTTGCGCGTGCGCGGGCCGTTCGAGGAACGGAACACGGGCGCGTCGTCTTCACGTCGTGAGAGAGGGTTCTCTCGCTGCCCCTGGATGGGACGTAAGCTTGGCTGACGACGTGATCGCTGCTCCTGCCCGCCTGCCACCGCCATTACTGCCGGCCCATTTTTGGCCGCATTGACCGTCGCGCCAGGCTGGCGCTGCTGGGTCGTGCGCTGGGTCGCCTCGAGTCGCGGTATTGGTTCCGCAGTCGAGGAGGCGCGGTAGTGGCGCGGGCGGCGGTGCAGTTGCTCGCACGCAGCATCCGGCGCGCCGGTTGCAGGACGCGTGGGTCTGGGCCTCCATGCTGGGCGTGTTGGAAGTCGGAGAAGTGCTCCCACTTGGCGCGGTTGCATGCCGCCTGCATGGCTACCCGCCCTTTTGCCCGCTGGTCTGGGCAAAAGTGGAGGGCCACTTGTAACCGCTGGGTGGTTGCATGCACCGCGCGCGGCGGTTTAGCTTCTTCTGCTCTGGGCCGGCTTGCATGACGTGTGGGACCCAGCCCCCGCGCCGTAGGGGGAGGACCTTGGAGCGTGTTGGAGAAGACTCAGCCCGTGACGGCTGGGGACGCAAGTAGGGAGAGTCACCTTTAAAAGGAGGGTGACCCCCTTGAAAGGCGACCATGTCTTCGCGCTCCCTTATGCATCGTGTCTTTCCACCTTCCGAGCCCCCGGATGGGGGATGCCCGCAGTCCTTCCGCCTTGTCGTTGGGGGGAACGCAACTCCGTGGGAGTTGGTACCTTTCAGCCATCGTTCGGCTTCAAGGATTTTCATCACGCAGCCCGGCTGCACCCCTCCGCCGGCGGTCACCCAAGACGGTGACCTCCAGCCCCTGGATGGGGAGAGGCAATCCGGGCTGTGATCTTGGTCCCGCCCTCAGCTTCAAGGATGTTCATCATCCTTGCTGGGGCGGAGAGCGAGGCGAGCCGGGGCTCTACCTCCCGCGCGGGCCGGCTGGCCACCTCTTCTTCCAGCTTCTGGTGGTGGCAACCATCCTCCAGGTCTGCGGAGGAGGCGTCCTCCAGCCATGCCGGGGAAGGCGAACTGTTGCTGCCCAGCTAGGATGCAACATTCCGCCCTCCTCCTCGCTTTCGTGGCGAGGATGGGAACGAGGACCTGCCGGTGCGCTTCGGAGCGGCCCGCTCTTTGGCTTTGATGGCTGGTTCGCGTCCCTTGAGCGGGAACACGAACGAGAGCCTTCCGGCGGCCGCGTCTGTCCTGGGACCATGGCTGCTGCTGCAGAGGTCGCTGGCGAGTCACCCGGAACTCGTCGCCCCGCAGGCTCCCCGGTGTGGAGGTTGTTCATACCCGCGGGGACGGAACCGGAGTTCCGTTTGTAATGGCACTTTGAATGCCAGTGTTTTTGTTCATTGTGGCTGTCGGGGCCTGAACATGTATGTATTTTTGGCACGGAGCCGTGTTTTTTCCTCATTTTCGAGCACTAAGATTCGCCTGTTGGTTGTCTGAACCGCTTCACCAAGCGTGAGTCGCCCCGTGTAAAGGTGACGAGTGAGGTATCCGTATCCCGAAGGCGTAGGAGTCCCTCGGCTCAGTCAGCCTTGTTGTCCGAGGCTTCCCTTGCTTAGTTAAAGGAACCCCTCGGCCGCTCTTCGACGAGCCGAAGCTAGGGGTAGCGATGTCAGCGCGAACAGAGGCATAGTTGGCTCGAAAAGAAGACCTGGTCGGCCGGAGCCTGGCCGGGTCGTCCGTTAGCGGGATCGACGCCGGAGTTGATCTTCCGAGGCATCGGGCCGGGCTGATGTCTTCGGGGGACAGCTGGCCGAGGCCTCGGGGTGACCAGCCGAGCCGCCTGCTCGGGCCGAATTCTCGGAGAAGATCTTGGCGGCGATGGCTCGGGCGTGGTGATGACGTCGTCCTTCAGAGTGGAGATCCTCGGACCGCGTCGCCGTCCGAGGCCAGGTCAGACCTCGCCGAAGGTGTAGTTGACACCGAGGGTGCTGCTGCTTCCTTCAACCGTCAAGATCCGAGCCTGCGGGATCGGATCATCTTGTAGCGTGTGTTTTCTGCGGCCGCCGAGGCCCAAACACACCCTCGCCGTGTTGTAAAGCTACGTCTCTTTTCCTCTTGTTTCGAGTATCTGGACTTTTTCGTCGGTAACAGAATTGTCTGTGTGAGCGAGAGTTGCTTCTCGCGGAAGGTGATGAGTGAGGTATCTGTATCCCGGAGGTGTAGGAATCCCTCGGCTCGGTTGGCCTTGCCGCTTACGCGCACTCTTATCCGTCCATAGGGTTCTGCCACCGACGCAGTCGAGAAGGCTCGAAGAATCGCTTCGGCAGAGGAGCTTTCGAACGTGGAGACTTGTTCGGTCCGCAGAGTCACTTATCCGAACGTGAGTTACTTATCGCAGAAGGTGATGAGTGAGGTATCCGTATCTCGGAGGCGTAGGAGTCCCTCGGCTCGGTCAGCCTTGGCTGCTTACGTGTACTCCGTCGTTTTCAGGATCTACTTTCGAAGTAGTCGAAAAGCACGAAAGACATTCTGGCAGAAAGGATCTTTTTTTTGAGGAAAAAATTCGACGCAGAGGGGGTTCCCCCCTTTTAGCCCCCGAGGGAGGGTCGGGCTTTGCCGAGGCAAGCCGACCCTTCCTTGATGACTAAACTTTGCGTGGGAGCGAGGTATATGAACAACTTGAAAACATCTTAAGGGTAGAAGCGACGTAGCTGTTGGATGCTCCAAGCGTTGCTGTAGACCTCGCCTTGACTGTTGGCCAGCTTGTACGTTCCGGGCTTCAGAACTTTGGCGATGACGAACGGCCCCTCCCAGGGGGGCATGAGCTTGTGCCGCCCTCGGGCGTCTTGTCGCAGCCGAAGCATCAGGTCACCCACCTGGAGGTCTCGGGACCAGACCTCTCGGGTGTAGTAGCGTTGCAGGGACTACTGGTACCGCGCCGAGTGCAGCAAGGCCTTGTCCCGAGCCTCTTCCAGCTGGTCCAGCGAGTCTTCTCGACTAGCTTGGTTGCTTTGGTCGGCGTAGGCCTTCGTCCTCGGGGAACCGTATTCTAAGTCTGTGGGCAAGATGGCCTCGGCCCCATAGACTAGAAAGAACGGCGTGAAGCCCGTGGCTCGGCTCGGCGTTGTCCTCAGGCTCCAGACCACTGAGGGGAGTTCCTTCATCCATCGCTTGCCGAACTTGTTGAGGTCGTTGTAGATCCGAGGCTTGAGTCCTTGTAGAATCATGTCGTTGGCACGCTCTACTTGCCCATTCGACATGGGGTGAGCCACGGCGGCCCAGTCCACCCGGATGTGGTGATGCTCGCAGAAGTCCAGGAACTTTCTGCCGGTGAACTGGGTGCTGTTGTAGGTGATGATGGAGTTCGGGACCCCGGAACGATGGATAATGTTGGTGAAGAACGCCACCGCCTGCTCAGACCTGATGCTATTTAGGGGTCGGACCTCGATCCACTTGGAGAATTTGTCGATGGCGACCAACAGGTGCGTGTAGCCCCCGGGTGCCTTCTGCAAGGGGCCGACGAGGTCCAGACCCCACACAGCAAAAGGCCAGGTGATGGGTATCGTCTGCAGAGCCTGGGCAGGCAGGTGGGTCTGCCTTGCGTAGAATTGACACCCTTCGCAGGTGCGGACAATTCTAGTGGCGGCGGCCACCGCCGTCGACGAGTAGAAACCTCGTCGGAAGGCGTTTCCAACAAGGGCTCGAGGTGCTGCGTGATGGCCGCAAGCCCCCGAGTGTATCTCTCGTAGAAGTTCCTGACCTTCGGCGATGGAGATGCATCGCTGGAGGATGCCTGAGGGGCTGCGGTGGTAGAGCTCATTCCCATCTCCCAGCAAGACGAACGACTTGGCGCGCCGCGCCAACCGCCGAGCTTCGGCTCGGTCGGGGGTAGCTCTCCTTGGTGGAGATATTGCAGGTACGGGGTCTGCCAGTTTTGATCAGGCGTGACCCCGCTTCGCTCCTCCTCGACGCACAGTGCCTCACCCTCGGGGGCCGTGGGTGCCTCGGGCCAAGCTGAGGGTGCCTCGGGCCGAGCCGAGGATGCCTCGGACTGAGCCGAGGGTACTTCGGGCTGGGCCGAGGGTGCCTCGGGCTCGGGCGTGTCGTCGATCTTGACGGAGGGTTGATGCAGGTCTCGGGAGAAGACGTCCGGGGGAACCGTTGTTCGCCCCGAGGCTATTTTAGCCAGCTCATCCGCAGTCTCGTTGTAGCGCCAGGTGATGTGATTGAGCTCGAGCCCGTAGAACTTGTCTTCCAGGCGCCGAACCTCATCGCAGTAGGCCTCCATCTTCGGGTCGCGGCAGTGGGAGTTCTTCATGACTTAGTCGATGACGAGCTGCGAGTCACCGCGAGCGTCGAGGCGTCGGACCCCTAGCTCGATGGCGATCCGCAACCCGTTGACCAGAGCCTCGTACTCAGCCACATTGTTGGACGCCGGGAAATGGAGGCGTAGCACGTAGCGTAGGTGCTTCCCGAGGGGCGAGATGAAGAGTAGGCCTACGCCGGCTCCTGTCTTCATCAACGACCCGTCGAAGAACATGGTCCAGAGCTCCGGTTGGATCGGAGCTGTTGGGAGCTGGGTGTCGACCCATTCAGCCACGAAGTCCGCCAAGACCTGGGACTTGATGGCCTTCCGAGGGGCGAACGAGATTGCTTCGCCCATGATTTCCACCGCCCACTTTGCGATTCTACCCGAGGCCTCTCGGCACTGGATGATCTCCCCCAGGGAGAAGGATGACACCACAGTTATCGGATGAGACTCGAAGTAGTGTCGCAGCTTCCACCGCGTCAGGATCACCGTGTATAGCAGCTTCTGAACTTGTGGGTAGCGGATCTTGGTTTTGGACAGCACCTTGCTGACGAAGTAGACTGGCCTCTGAACGGGCAATGCATGCCCCTCTTCTTGCCTCTCGACCACAATCGCGGCGCTAACCACCTGAGTGGTTGCAGCGACGTAGATCAGGAGGGCTTCTCCGGCAGCTGGGGGCACCAAGATAGGCGCATTCGTGAGGAGCGCCTTCAGGTTCCCGAGGGCTTCCTCGGCCTCAGGGGTCCAAGTGAAGCACTCGGCCTTCCTTAAGAGGCGGTACAGAGGCAGACCTCTTTCGCCGAGGCGTGAGATGAAGCGGCTTAGAGCCGCGAGACATCCCATGACCCTCTGTACGCCTTTTAAGTCTTTGATGGGCCCCATGCTGGTGATGGCTACGATCTTCTCCGGGTTGGCTTTGATGCCCCGCTCGGAGACGATGAACCCCAAGAGCATGCCTCGGGGCACCCCGAAGACACACTTTTCGGGATTGAGCTTCACGCCTTTCGCCTTGAGACATCGGAATGTCACTTCAAGGTCGGAAAGGAGGTCAGAGACTTTCCTCGTCTTGACTACGATGTCATCGACGTAGGCCTCGACCGTCCAGCCAATGTGTTCGCCGAACACATGGTTCATGCACCGCTGCTACGTCGCGCCCGCATTCCTCAAGCCGAACGGCATGGTGACATAGCAGTACATGCCGAAGGGTGTGATGAAAGAAGTCGCGAGCTGGTCGGACTCTTTCATCCTGATTTGGTGATACCCGGAGTAGGCATCGAGGAAAGACAGGGTTTCGCACCCAGCAGTGGAATCCACGATTTGATCGATGCGAGGCAGAGGGTAGGGAACCTTCGGACATGCTTTGTTTAGACCAGTGTAGTCTACACACATCCGCCATTTCCCTCCTTTCTTTCTCACAAGCACAGGGTTGGCAAGCCATTCGGGATGGCATACCTCTTTGATGAACCCTGCCGCCATTAGCTTGTGGATCTCCTCGCCTATGGCCCTGCGCTTTTCTTCGTCGAATTGGCGCAGAGGCTGCTTGACGGGTCGGGCTCCGGCTCGGATGTCCAGCGAGTGCTCGGCGACATCCCTCGGTATGTCGGGCATGTCCGAGGGACTCCACGCGAAGACGTCGGCGTTCGCGCGGAGAAAGTCGACGAGCACTGCTTCCTATTTGGGATCGAGCTCGGAGCCGATCCGGACTTGCTTGGAGGCGTCGCTGCTGGGGTCGAGGGGGACGGACTTAACCATCTCCGCTGGCTCGAAGTTACCGGCATGACGCTTCACGTCTGGTACCTCCTTAGAGAGGCTCTCCAGGTCGGTGATGAGGGCCTCGGACTCGGCGAGGGCCTCGACGTACTCCACGCACTCCACGTCGCATTCAAACGCGTGTTTGTACGTGGGGCCGACGGTGATGACCCCGTTGGGGCTCGGCATCTTGAGCTTGAGGTAGGTGTAGTTGGGGACGGCCATAAACTTCGCGTAGCATGGCCTTCCCAGTACCGCGTGGTAGGTTCCTCGGAACCCGACCACCTCGAATGTCAGGGTCTCCCTTCGGAAGTTGGAGGGCGTTCCGAAGCAGACGGGGAGGTCAAGTTGTCCGAGGGGCTGGACGCGCTTCCCGGGGATGATCCCATGGAAATGCGCAGCGCCTGCCCGGACCGAGGACAGATCGACACGCAGGAGCCCGAGGGTCTCGGCGTAGATGATGTTGAGGCTACTGCCTCCATCCATGAGGACCTTGGTGAGCCTGACGTCGCCGATGATGGGTTCGACAACGAGAGGGTATTTCCTCGGGCTCGACACGTGGTCGGGGTGGTCGGCTTGGTCGAAGGTGATGGGCTTGTCGGACCAGTCTAGGTAGACTGGCGCCGCCACCTTCACCGAACAGACCTCCCGACGCTCTTGCTTGCGGTGCCGAGCCGAGGCGTTCGCCGCTTGCCCACCGTAGATCATGAAGCAGTCGCGGACCTCGGGGAACTCTCCTGCCTGGTGATCTTCCTTCTTGTCATCGTCGTGAGCCCTGCCACCCTCCGCGGGTGGCCCGGCCCTGTGGAAGTGACGCCGAAGCATGGCGCACTCCTCAAGGGTGTGCTTGACGGGCCCCTGGTGATAGGGCACGGCTCCTTGAGCATCTTGTCGAAGAGGTTGGCACCTCCGGGGGGTTTCCGAGGGTTCTTGTACTCGGCG
The DNA here is from genome assembly GCF_902167145.1 of Zea mays. Taxonomy (NCBI): domain Eukaryota; kingdom Viridiplantae; phylum Streptophyta; class Magnoliopsida; order Poales; family Poaceae; genus Zea; species Zea mays. The sequence continues at coordinate 155,919,617 of NC_050099.1, read as the reverse complement.
GCGGCGACAAGGTCCGCGTCGACGGCGTCGCGTTTCGCTTGCGACTTCTTCTTGCCCTTCTTCTTGGCGCCGCGCTGAGTTGACGCCTCGGGGGCATCTTCCGATGGGCGGCCCTAGGGCTGCTTGTCCTTCCGGAAGATAGCCTCGACCGCCTCCTGGCCAAAGGCGAACTTGGTGGCGATGTCCATCAGCTCGCTCGCCCTGGTGGGGGTCTTGCGACCCAGCTTGCTCACCAGGTCGCGGCAGGTGGTGCCGGCGAGGAACGCGCCGATGACATCCGAGTCGGTGATGTTGGGCAGCTCGGTGCGCTGCTTCGAGAATCGCCGGATGTAGTCCCGGAGAGACTCTCCCGGCTGCTGTCGGCAGCTTCCGAGGTCCCAGGAATTCCCAGGGCGCATGTACGTGCCCTGGAAATTGCCGGCGAAGGCTTGGACCAGGTCGTCCCAGTTGGAGATCTGCCCCGGAGGCAGGTGCTCCAACCAGGCGCGAGCGGTGTCGGAGAGGAACAGGGGGAGGCTGCAGATGATGAGGTTGTCATCGTCCGTTCCACCCAGTTGGCAGGCCATCCGGTAGTCCGCGAGCCATAGCTCCAGTCTTGTCTCCCCCGAGTACTTTGTGATAGTAGTCGGGGGTCGGAATCGAGTCGAGAACGGCGCCCGTCGTATGGCCCGGCTGAAGGCCTGCGGACCGGGTAGTTCGGGCGAGGGACTCCGATCCTCCCCGCTGTCGTAGCGTCCTCCACGCCTGGGGTGGTAGCCTCGGCGCACCCTCTCGTCGAGGTGGGCCCGACGGTCGCGGTGATGGTGCTCGTTGCCGAGGCGTCCCGGGGCCGCAGGCGCTGTGTTGCGCGTGCGCCCGGTGTAGATCGAGGCTTCCCGCATGAACCGGGAAGTCGCGGCGCGATGTTCCGAGGGGTGCCCCTGCCTTCGAGAGGCAGAGCTTTCGGCTCGCCGGACCGCGGCGCCTTCCAGGAGATTCTTGAGCTCTCCCTGGATTCGCCGCCCCTTGGTGGTTGATGGCTCTGGCATCGCACGGAGGAGCATTGCTGCTGCAGCCAGGTTCTGGCCGACCCCACTGGAAGCGGGTGGCAGCCTCATCCTGACATCGTCGGCGATGCGGTGCTGGAAGCCCTGGGGTAGATGACGCATTTCTCCGGCCGGAGGTTGGCCCGCCCATTCCTGCCCGACGTCCCGGCGGATCGGCTCAAGCGCTCCTGCTCCCTCGTCGAGCCTGGCCTGCACCCCGCGGATTTGCTCAAGCTGTGGGTCATGGCCCCCCGCCTGAACGGGGACCACAGCTAGCTCCCGTGGGATGTCAACGTGAGGCACCGACCTAGGGTGATCACCGTCCTCCGGCATGCCGAGATGGTTGCCTTCGGAGGGACCCCCTAGATCGACGTGGAAGCATTCGTGGCTTGGGCCGCAGTCCTCGTCGCCGAGGCTGCGGCTACCGTCGAAACAGTCGGAAAGGCAGTAGTCGCATGCGGTCCTGAAGTCCCGCATAGCACTGGGGTTGCCAAGTCCAGAGAAATCCCAACAAAAGTCGGGCACGTCGTCTTCCTCGGACCCAGAGGGCCCGTAGGTCGAGGCGTCCGTCAGCCGGTCCCAAGGTGACCGCATACGAAACCCCAGAGGGTTTGGACTCGCCTCTATGAGAGCGCCCGCCAAAGCGAAGTCGCTTGGCGGGTCGAGGCTGAATCCAGGGGGCGTGAGATGAAAATCGGTCGGTACCTCTTGGTCGACGGGCGGTGATGAAGTATGTCGGGGACTGACCGCTCCGTCGTCTCAGGTACGAGGGTGACATCCAGCAAGCCTTCCGCGAGTGTGCTGGCATCGTCCGTTTGCTCGGAATCGGCGTGTTGCGGGGAGACGGCGCTCGTCCTTGTCTCAAACGCGAGGTCGATGTCCGACGCGCCCCCCGTTGGGGCGCTGGCGCCGTCGACTCACTCGACAGCCGACGAGGCGCTGCCTCCTGCTTGGCCTTGGTTGCCCCGCCTCCCCCTCCGTCGGCGGGGGAGAGGACGGGGTGAGCTCGAATGTTGTTCTTCCGCCACGAGGGGAAGACGTCGTCGATTCCGCCGCCGGCGGGCGGGCTGTCGGCCTCCATTGTCGCTGTCGCACGGCGGTGGAAGGAGTATCATGTCGTAGCTGCCGTCGAGGGACATGAACTCAAGACTCCCGAAATGGAGCACCGTCCCGGGCCGGAGAGGTTGCTGGAGACTGCCCATCTGGAGCTTGACGGGAAGCTGTTCGTCAACACGCAGCAGGCCCCTACCTGGCGCGCCAACTGTCGGCGTTTCGAGACCGGGGGGTCCCTGGGCCGACGAGTGAAATGTCGCCGCGTGCCCCAGCCCAGATGGGTCGACGCGAGGCTGAGCGCGAAGGGGGGAGAAAGGTGGCCGGAAACAGGCGTGAGAGAGGTGGAAATCCCGCGGCCTTCGTGTTCGTCCCGCGCCCAGGTCGGGTGCGCTTGCAGTAGGGGATTACAAGCGTCCACGCGGGAGAGGGAGCGAGCGGCTTCAAGCGAGCGCCTGTCTCGTCCTCGTCCCCGCGCGGCTGACCCTCCCTAAGAGGGCCCTGGTCCTTCCTTTTATAGGCGTAAGGAGAGGATCCAGGTGTACAATGGGGGGTGTAGCAGAGTGCTACGTGTCTAGCGGAGGAGAGCTAGCGCCCTAAGTACACGCCATCGTGGCGGCCGAAGGGGTTTTGGCGCCCAGTTCGTGTGATGTCGTGGCCGTCGGAGGAGCGCTGGAGCCTGGCGGAGGGACAGCTGTCGGGGCTGTCGAGTCCTTGCTGATGTCCTTTTGCTTCCGTAAGGGGGCGGAGAGCTGCCACCGTCAGGGAGCGTGCGGGGCGCCATCATTGCCTATCTGGCGGAGCGAGCCAGATGGGACGCCGGTCTTGTTCCTCGTAGCCTGAGTCAGCTTGGGGCAGGGTAATGATGGCGCCTCCCGTTGACGTGGCCGACCCGCGCCCTAGGTTGGGCGATGTGGAGGCTCCTCCGAGGTCGAGTCTGTCTTCCGTGGCCGTGGTCGAGTCCGAGCCCCTGGGTCGGGCGAGGCAGAGACCGTCGGCTGAGGCCAGGGCTGAGTCCGAGCCCTGGGGTCGGGCGAAGTGGAGTTCGTCGTCTTCTGGGGCTGAGCCCAAGTCCGAGCCCTGGGTCGGGCAGAGCGGAGTTCGTCGTCTTCCGGGGCTTAGCCCGAGTCCGAGCCCTGGGTCGGGCGGAACAGAGTTCGCCGTCTTCCGGGGCTTAGCCCGAGTCCGAGCCCTGGGTCGGGCGGAGCGGAGTTCGCCGTCTTCCGGGGCTGAGCCCGAGTCCGAGCCCTGGGTCGGGCGGAGCGGAGTTCGCCGTCTTCAGGGGCTGAGCCCGAGTCCGAGCCCTGGGTCGGGCGGAGCAGAGCTTCCTATGGCGCCTGAGGTCGGTCCTGACTGCCTGTCAGCCTCACTCTGTCAGATGGCACTGCAGTCGGTGCGGCGCAGGCGGCGCTGTCCTTCTTTCAGGTCGGTCAGTGGAGCGGCGAAGTGACTGCGGTCACTTCGGCTCTGTCGACTGAAGGGCGCGTGTCAGGATAATGGTGTCATGACACCTTTGCATTAAATGCTCCTGCGATTTGGTTAGTCGGCGCGGCGATTTGGTCAGGGTTGCTTCTTGGCGAAGACAGGGCCTCGGGCGAGCCGGAAATGTGTTCGTCGCTGGAGGGGGCCTCGGGCGAGACGGAGATCCTCCGGGGTCGGCTGCCCTTGTCCGAGGCTAGGCTCGGGCGAGGCGTGATCGAGTCCCTCGAATGGACCGATCCCTGACTTAATCGCACCCATCAGACCTTTGCAGCTTTATGCTGATGGGGGTTACCAGCTGAGAATTAGGAGCCTTGAGTGTACCCCTAATTATGGTCCCCGACAGGCCTTAAGGTGAGCTTCCTTAGGGTCGGCTTGAAATCTTGCACACATGCATACGGAAAGCATAATATCCGGTCGAGATGCACATAAATAGAGTAAAGATCCTATCATCGACCGGTATACCTTTTGACCGACGGACTTACCTCCCTCGTCGAGGTCGAGATGCCCATTGGTTCCCATGGGTGTCTTGATGGGTTTGGCATCCTTCATCCCAAACTTGCTTAGAACATCTTGAGTATACTTCGTTTGGCTTATGAAGGTGCCCTCTTGGAGTTGCTTGACTTGGAATCCTAAGAAGTACTTCAACTCCCCCATCATAGACATCTCGAATTTCTGTGTCATGATCCTACTAAATTCTTCACATGTAGACTCGTTAGTAGACCCAAATATAATATCATCAACATAAATTTGGCATATGAACAAGTCATTTTCAAGAGTTTTAGTAAATAAAGTAGGACCGGCCTTTCTGACTTTGAATCCATTAGTGATAAGGAAATCCCTAAGGCATTCATACCATGCTCTTGGGGCTTGCTTGAGCCCATAAAGCGCCTTAGAGAGTTTATACACATGGTTAGGGTACTCACTATCTTCAAAGCCGGGAGGTTGCTCAACATAGACCTCTTCCTTGATTGGTCCATTGAGGAAGGCACTCTTCACGTCCATTTGGTAAAGCTTGAAGCCATGGTAAGTAGCATAGGCCAATAATATACGAATTGACTCAAGCCTAGCTACGGGTGCATAGGTTTCTCCGAAATCCAAACCTTCGACTTGGGAGTATCCCTTGGCCACAAGTCGGGCTTTGTTCCTTGTCACCACACCATGCTCATCTTGCTTGTTGCGGAACACCCATTTGGTTCCTACAACATTTTGATTAGGACGTGGAACTAAATGCCATACCTCATTCCTAGTGAAGTTGTTGAGCTCCTCTTGCATCGCCACCACCCAATCCGAATCTTGTAGTGCTTCCTCTACCCTGTGTGGCTCAATAGAGGAAACAAAAGAGTAATGCTCACAAAAATGTGCAACACGAGATCTAGTGGTTACCCCCTTATGAATGTCGCCGAGGATGGTGTCGACGGGGTGATCTCGTTGGATTGCTTGGTGGACTCTTGGGTGTGGCAGCCTTTGTTCTTCATCCTCCTTGTCTTGCTCATTTGCATCTCCCCCTTGATCATTGCCGTCAACTTGAGGTGGCTCATTTGCTTGATCTTCTCCTTCATCAACTTGAGCCTCATCCTCATTTTGAGTTGGTGGAGATGCTTGCGTGGAAGAGGATGGTTGATCTTGTGCATTTGGAGGCTCTTCGGATTCCTTAGGACACACATCCCCAATGGACATGTTCCTTAGCGCGATGCATGGAGCCTCTTCATCACCTATCTCATCAAGATCAACTTGCTCTACTGGAGAGCCGTTAGTCTCATCAAACACAACGTCACAAGAAACTTCAACTAGTCCTGAGGACTTGTTAAAGACTCTATATGCCCTTGTGTTTGAATCATATCCTAGTAAAAAGCCTTCTACAGTCTTAGGTGCAAATTTAGATTTTCTACCTCTTTTAACAAGAATAAAACATTTGCTACCAAAGACTCTAAAATATGAAATGTTGGGCTTTTTACCGGTTAGGAGTTCGTATGATGTCTTCTTGAGGATTCGGTGTAGATATAACCGGTTGGTGGCGTAGCAGGCGGTGTTGACTGCCTCGGCCCAAAACCGATCCGATGTCTTGTACTCATCAAGCATGGTTCTAGCCATGTCCAATAGAGTTCTATTTTTCCTCTCCACTACACCATTTTGTTGTGGGGTGTAGGGAGAAGAGAACTCATGCTTGATGCCCTCCTCCTCAAGGAAGCCTTCGATTTGTGAGTTCTTGAACTCCGTCCCGTTGTCGCTTCTAATCTTTTTGATCCTTAAGCCGAACTCATTTTGAGCCCGTTCCAAGAATCCCTTTAAGGTTTCTTGGGTATGAGATTTTTCCTGTAAAAAGAATACCCAAGTGAAGCGAGAATAATCATCCACAATAACTAGACAGTACTTACTCCCGCCGATGCTTATGTAAGCTATCGGGCCGAATAGATCCATGTGTAGGAGCTCCAGTGGCCTGTCAGTCGTCATGATGTTCTTGTGTGGACGATGGGCACCAACTTGCTTTCCTGCTTGGCATGCGCTACAAACCCTGTCTTTCTCAAAATGAACATTGGTTAATCCTAAAATGTGCTCTCCCTTTAGAAGCTTATGAAGATTCTTCATCCCAACATGTGCTAGTCGGCGGTGCCAGAGCCAGCCCATGTTGGTCTTAGCAATTAAGCAAGTGTCAAGTTCAGCTCTATCAAAATCTACCAAGTATAGCTGACCCTCTAACACTCCCTTAAATGCTATTGAATCATCACTTCTTCTAAAGACAGTGACACCTACATTAGTGAATAGACAGTTGTAGCCCATTTGACATAATTGAGATACAGAAAGCAAATTGTAATCTAAAGAATCTACAAGAAAAACATTGGAAATAGAATGGTCAGGAGATATAGCAATTTTACCCAATCCTTTGACCAAACCTTGATTTCCATCCCCGAATGTGATAGCTCGTTGGGGATCTTGGTTTTTCTCGTAGGAGGAGAACATCTTCTTCTCCCCTGTCATGTGGTTTGTGCACCCGCTATCGATGATTCAACTTGAGCCCCCGGATGCATAAACCTACAAAACATGTTTAGTTCTTGACTTTAGGTACCCAAATGGTTTTGGGTCCTTTGGCATTAGATACAAGAACTTTGGGTACCCAAACACAAGTTTTTGACCCCTTGTGCTTGCCCCCAACATATTTGGCAACTACCTTGCCGGATTTGTTAGTTAAAACATAAGATGCATCAAAAGTTTTAAATGAAATGTCATGATCATTTGATGCACTAGGAGTTTTCTTCTTAGGCAACTTAGCACGGGTTGGTTGCCTAGAGCTAGATGTCTCACCCTTATACATAAAAGCATGATTTGGGCCAGAGTGAGACTTCCTAGAATGAATTCTCCTAATCTTGCTCTCGGGATAGCCGGCAGGGTACAAAATGTAACCCTCGTTATCCTGAGGCATGGGAGCCTTGCCCTTAACAAAATTAGATAACTTCTTAGGAGAGGCATTAATTTTGACATTGCCTCCCTGTTGGAAGCCAATGCCATCCTTAATGCCAGGGCGTCTCCCTCTATAGAGCATGCTTCTAGCAAATTTAAATTTTTCATTTTCTAAGTCATGCTCGGCAATCTTAGCATCTAGTTTTGCTATATGATTATTTTGTTGTTTAATTAAAGCCATGTGATCATGAATAGCATTAACATCAACATCTCTACATCTAGTACAAATAGAAGTGTGCTCAGCGGTAGATGTAGAGGGTTTGCAAGATTTTAATTCTACAACCTTAGCATGCAAAATATCATTTTTAGTTCTAAGGTCGGAAATAGTAGCATTGCAAACATCAAGATCCTTAGCCTTAGCAAGCAATTTTTCATTCTCAATCCTAAGGCTAGCAAGAGATATGTTTAATTCTTCAATCTTAGCAAGTAAATCATCATCATTATTTCTAAGATTGGGAATTGAAGCATTACAAACATTTGAATCAACCTTAGCTAATAAATTAGCATTATCATTTCTAAGGTTGTCTATTGTCTCATGGCAAGTGCTTAGCTCACTAGATAATTTTTCACATTTTTCAACTTCTAGAGCATAAGCATTTTTAACTTTAACATGCTTTTTGTTTTCCTTGATTAGGAAGTCCTCTTGGGAGTCCAAGAGATCATCCTTCTCATGGATGGCACTAATTAGTTCATTTAGTTTCTCCTTTTGTTGCATGTTTAAGTTGGCAAAAAGAGTGCGCAAGTTATCTTCCTCATCACTAGCATTTTCATCACTAGAGGATTCATATCTAGTGGAGGATTTAGATTTAACCTTCTTCTTTTTGCCGTCCTTTGCCATGAGGCACTTGTGGCCGACGTTGGGGAAGAGAAGTCCCTTGGTGACGGCGATGTTGGCGGCGTCCTCGTCGGAGGAGGAGTCGCTAGAGCTTTCGTCGGAGTCCCACTCGCGACAAACATGGGCATCGCCGCCCTTCTTCTTGTAGTATCTCTTCTTCTCCTTTCTTCTCCCCTTCTTGTCGTCGCCACTGTCACTGTCACTAGATATAGGACATTTTGCAATAAAATGACCGGGCTTACCACATTTGTAACACACTTTCTTGGAGCGGGGTTTGTAGTCCTTCCCCCTCCTTTGTTTGAGGATTTGGCGGAAGCTCTTGATGACGAGCGCCATTTCCTTGTTGTCGAGCTTGGAGGCGTCGATTGGTTGTCTACTTGGTGTAGACTCCTCATTCTTCTCCTCCATCGCCTTGAATGCAACCGGTTGAGCTTCGGGCGTGGAGGGACCGTCAAGCTCGTTGATCTTCCGTGAGCCCTTGATCATAAATTCAAAGCTCACAAAATTCCCGATTACTTCCTCGGGAGTCATTAGTGTATATATTGGGTTACCACGAATTAATTGAACTTGAGTAGGGTTAAGGAATATAAGTGATCTTAAAATAACCTTAACCACCTCGTGGTCATCCCATTTCTTGCTCCCGAGGTTGCGCACTTGATTCACCAAGGTTTTGAGCCGGTTGTACATGTCTTGTGGCTCCTCCCCTTGGCGAAGACGGAAACGACCGAGCTCCCCCTCAATCGTTTCCCGCTTGGTGATCTTGGTGAGTTCATCACCCTCGTGCGCGGTTTTGAGCACGTCCCAAACTTCCTTGGCACTTTTTAATCCTTGCACCTTGTTGTACTCCTCCCTACTTAGAGAGGCTAGGAGTATTGTTGTGGCTTGGGAGTTGCAGTGCTCGATTTGGGCCACCTCGTCCTTATCATAATCCTCATCCCCTACGGATGGTACCTGTGCTCCAAACTCAACAACATTCCATATACTTTTGTGGAGTGAGGTTAGATGAAATTTCATTAAATCACTCCACCTAGCATAATCTTCACCGTCAAAGGTTGGCGGTTTGCCTAATGGAACGGAAAGTAATGGAGTATTTCTAGAAGTACGAGGATAATGTAAGGGGATCTTACTAAACTTCTTGTGTTCATGGCGTTTAGATGTTATGGAGGGCGCGTCGGAGCCGGATGTGGAAGGTGATGAAGTGTCGGTCTCGTAGTAGACCACCTTCCTCATTTTCTTTTTCTTGTCGCCACTCCGGTGCGACTTGTGAGAGGAGACCTTCTTCTCCTTCCCTTTCTTTTTGTTGCGGGACTCTTCCGATGAAGCCTTCCCATGGCTTGTAGTGGGCTTTTCGCCGGTCTCCATCTCCTTCTTGGCGTGTTCTCCCGACATCACTTCGAGCGGTTAGGCTCTAATGAAGCACCTGGCTTTGATACCAATTGTAAGTCGCCTAGAGGGGGGTGAATAGGGCGAAACTGAAATTCTCAAAAATAATCACAACTACAAGCCGGGTTAGCGTTAGAAATATAATCGAGTCCACGAGAGAGGGTGCAAAACAAATCGCAAGCAAATAAGAGGTGTGACACGCGGATTTGTTTTACCGAGGTTCGGTTCTTGCAAACCTACTCCCCGTTGAGGTGGTCACAAAGACCGGGTCTCTTTCAACCCTTTCCCTCTCTCAAACGGTCCCTCGGACCGAGTGAGCTTTTCTTCTCAATCACTTGGAACACAAAGTTCCCACAAGGACCACCACAAGATTGGTGTCTCTTGCCTCAATTACAAGTGAGTTTGATCGCAATGAAGAATCAAAGAAAGAAGAAAGCAATCCAAGCGCAAGAGCTCGAAAGAACACAAGCAAATCTCTCTCACTAATCACTAAGGCGTTGTGTGGAATTTGGAGAGGATTTGATCACTTGGGTGTGTCTAGAATTGAATGCTAGAGCTCTTGTAAGTAGTTGAAGTGGGAAAACTTGGATGACTTGAATGTGGGGTGGTTGGGGGTATTTATAGCCCCAACCACCAAACTAGCCGTTTGGTGGGGCTGTCTGTCGCATGGTGCACCGGACAGTCCGGTGCACACCAGACATGTCCGGTGCGCCAGCCACGTCACCAAGGCCGTTGGGTTCCGACCGTTGGAGCTCTATCTTCTGGGCCCGCCTGGATGTCCGGTGGCACACCATACATGTACTGTAGAGTGTCCGGTGTGCCAGCGCGCGCGTGCCTGACTTCTGTGCGCTCTGGCGCGCATTTAATGCTTCTGCAGGTGACTGTTGGCGCGAAGTAGTCGTTGCTCTGCCGGTTCACCGGACAGTCCGGTGTACACCGGACATGTCCGGTGAATTATAGCGGAGCAAATTCCCGAGGCTGGCGAGTTCCAGAGCCGCTCTTCCTTGGGGCACCGGACACTGTCCGGTGTACACCGGACAGTCCGGTGAATTATAGCGGAGCGCCTCTGGATTTTCCCGAAGGTGAAGAGTTCTGCGTGAAGTCCCCTGGTGCACCGGACACTGTCCGGTGGCACACCGGACAGTCCGGTGCGCCAGACCAGGGCACACTTCGGTTATCCCTTTGCTCTTTTGTTGAACCCAATTCTTGGTATTTTTATTGGCTAAGTGTGAACCTTTGGCACCTGTATAACTTATACACTAGAGCAAACTAGTTAGTCCAATTATTTGTGTTGGGCAATTCAACCACCAAAATCAATTAGGAACTAGGTGTAAGCCTAAATCCCTTTCAGTTTCCAGAGCAGACACAGCAGCAACTATTTGTTTTCCCTCAATTTCAGTCGTCGATGCCTCAGTGGGGATTACATGCTCCGCCACCTCCACCTCAGATGCTTCAATTTAGTTAAGACTTGTCGTTTGTATTAATATTTCAAATCTTGACTAAACTTGATTTTATAGGGATCCGTGGTTATGGGCCATAACACACCACCACCGGTGATACCAGCACCAGGAGGAGCTTATGCAGGGGAGGGAGCTACTACAGGAGAGGTTAGTTTGACAAACAATTTATTTGAATAGTGGTCATGTAAACACTGTCGTTATTAATTTCTTCTTTTTTTCTTTAGAATCCAAACCCGTTACACGACTTCGTCAACGAGTTTTTCGCTTCTGGAGGTAGTGGTCACAACTCCAACGACCCCGATATGTGATGGTTTGAGTTTTGTGCCGAATTGTGAGTTTGTTTTATGTTGTAATGGACTATTTGTGAAATGTGATGTTGTATTTGTGAGCTGTGATGTGGTGAACCATTTGTGAACTGTGAACTTGATTTTGGTAAACTACAATGTGGTTGTGAAGAAGTGTGATATTATATGTTAAATGTGTGTAATTTTGGATTTAATGTTTCTGTCATTTTATTGTGATTATATTGTTGATGAAATTGATGTTTTTTTGCATTTTTTCAAAAAAAATCTTTGAAATTGTTAATTTTCGGTGACCAACTGAGGCCGCTGAAAATAAGGGGGCATATTTTCGGCGGATAGCTTGTTGCCCGCCGAAAATAAGCTATTTTCGGTGGCCAGGTGGCAGCCGCCGAAAATAATGACTTGTTTTTGGCTGATTTTTTTCTGGCGGCCAGAGACCGTCGAAAATAGGCCTAAGGCCGCCGAAAATAGCTTATTCAAATAGATCACTGAAAATGACTGTGTCTTCTGTAGTAATATTTTAGTTTTCCTAAACTGGTTATTTAAATTATTCAAATAGATAGAAGACCGTTTAGAGAAACTCTATATAAAAATACAACAGCGTTCTTTAAATTTATAAGACCAACTCCAGCAACACTCCCTATCCCACTCCGCATCCGCATTTTGCACGGTCTGAGGCACTATTGCGCGCTCCAGCACGCTCCGCATCCCTCTCCGCAAAATGGACGCCGTGTCCCTGCGCTCCCCATTTCCACACTTTCTCTCTCCTCTCCGCAGCTCTCTGCGTGCGCGCGCGCCTGCTGGCGGGCCCCAGGTGTCATAGACTGCATGCGGAGTGGGATGGGGAGTGTTGCTGGAAACGGAGACGGATACGGAGAGGAGAGAGAATGTGTTGGCCGCGCGTTTTAGGGATACGGAGAGGGAGTCTGCTGGAGTTGGTCTAAGATGTTGCTGAAGAGCATAGAAATCCATTTGATCTAATATATTTAGAGTGGAAGACCCTTTGGCTGGAGCAGCGAGGGCCGGAGGGGCTTTCTGGCTGTTGCGGACTGCGGTGAAGGTGCGGCCGAGCGGCCACCCACTCCAATTGGAGTCCCAGACTCAGTATTCCCGGCGTGGCTGACGATCCGTGCGATCAGCGGCAGCAACTTTAACCGGGAGGGACCGGACATGCGTGCTGGCTTGCCAAATCAAACCGTATGTTTGGTTACCTGCAACGTCTTATCTTGGACCAGCAACGTCTTATCTTGGACCATCATATGCGTTGACTTTGTCTGAGCTCATGTTTGGTTGTCTGCATAAGGGGACGTAGGCTGCATGAGCGGATGCAAAATAAGTCATTTTATAGTCATTTGGTTGCATCTACTCGTACGTAGAAAAATACTGTACCAGGTCAGCCATGGCCATCCAAGCCTGCGCGTCCGGATACAGGCATCCAATGAGGCGAAAAGTTAAAACGGGCATGAGGAGCACTCAGTGAAAAAGATTTAGAAGCACGCGTGTCAGTGACTCACGATTAGTGGATCCACGTGGTGCTAGCTAGCTTGCTATAGCTATCCCAATTATATTCAGACGTCACCAAAGATTCTACCATGGAATTTGAGATATTACGGGTACTATTTTCATTATCGAATATTTGTCGCTCGCTAATAACTTTTTAAATTAAAATATAATAAATTAAAAAGAACGGAAAGAGTATTATTGTTGCTAGGGGCAGATCTACACCTTTGGTCTTAGGAACCTCGTCGGTAAGGAATGATCCATATAAGTCCGTATAAATTTATTTAATCCAGTCTAAAAAAGTTAACATAAAAAGGATGAGAATGAAATTTAGTAAGCTAAGAAAAATCTAGATCCTCTCCTGGTTGCTGCAATGTCTTTCAACTCTTCCATTTGGGACGTGTTGTTTCTCACTGATTTCATTATTAACTAGAAGGACGACCACAAGTTGCTTTGGAGATTATGGATAATTTGGAATACTCCTCTTGTTTTATATGTCATATTAGTTTTGTTCATAAGTCAAATATTTATACCTTTGATCATCAACTTTTAACAAACCTATACATATTAATGACATAATAAAATATAATTTTGTTTTTAGATTCACTTTAGGAGACAATTTTATAATATATAATCCATATATTGGCCCAAACTGCACAATTTTTTAAATGGACTTGAACTATGGTTACCAATGACAATATACAACAATCAATAATAACAAGTTGAATATTAAAAGTTCCATGCGTTTGATCTCGCATCAACAGCCTCCAGCTGCCTCTGTCAGCATTATCTCGAATTATCGTCTCCGTAAATAATAATAAAGAATAAGGTCATGAACGTGATCCACATGTTCACAGTAGCGGCAGCGTGCATCATACCGTGGACGTGGAGTGGAGTGGACCACTGGCAGCTCGAGGATCAACATCGAACACGGCACCTGTGATACATACGTAGACTTATAAAAAAATAAAAATAAATCTCAGCGGGAAGGAAAACCATCCTCCCGGTATTATATTAAGAATAAACCGAAACAATGGTCCCGACTAAGAAAATCTCTGAACTCTGACCCCATCACTAACGGACCGGTTCAACTGTCCACTCTGCAACGGCCCAACCGGGGAGTGGCGCACATGACATCGTAACCCGAGAACGGATAAGACATAGCGAGGAGATTTTTTTAACCAAGCCTAAAAATTCATCCCTGAAGGAATCAAATTCAGGAGATGCTACTCGAAAGTCCTTAACTATTAGACTAGAGACCCTTTCGCACATACGTAGACTTATACCCAGAGCTACTCTTGATTGGTAGCGAAGGTAGCGTCAAGATGAAAGAGACGCGCGTCCTGGCCCCCGGACGCACGCCGCACTATACTAGTTTTCCACATTCACGGTTGTTTAGGGGATTTGCTGGAAACAACAGTACAAGTGCCAAAATATTAGGTATGATTAGAAAGTGTTGGACATTTTATTTTAATCTTAGAGTTAGTTTGGAAACCACATTTTCTCATGGGGTTTTCATTTTTCTAAAGGAAATTAGTTCATTTTTTATAGGAAAATAGAAATCTCATAAGAAAATGTAGTTCTCAAACTAGCCCTTACTAAAAATCATGGATTGAAAGAATGTTTTAAAAACTCTTAGGACTAGTTTGAGAGTCATAAATCTATAGATGATTGAAGAGGCTAGAATCCTCTTTTTATTTCCAAACTAGCCCTTAAAGATATCGTGCTCTTGGGTTGTACTAAAACTTCAGGCTTTCATCGAACCAAAGCACTTCAAGCACTATTTTCCACAGGAAGCTTCATATACCACCCCTGTTTGAGAAACAAGCACTTCACGACTCGCATTTCTATTCTTTCGAAAAAGCAATCACCATTCTGAAGAACAATTCTCGATGGTCCATGCGCAAGTGGCAGAAAACCTTCCATAACGCTTAACGGTAATGTCAACTAATGATGGATTTGAAGCCCGAAGTATATTGGAAAGAGTATATCAATACAGGAACCATAGTCCGTATAAGCATTAATTATCCTATTGATCATCTCTAGGATCATATTGTAAAGAGGAAAATAACTTCTAACAGGGTGAGGACAAGAACCTAGGGCAAAAAAAGAATCTTTTACATGTGTAACACCGACCCGATCTATGAACATGTGAAAACTAACCGCTTCAAATATTCCTGAGGTTGATCTTACAATGTTACAGGTCAATATGAATCATCTCTTTTTTTTGGTACTCATGGGTCCGCGAACTGCAATGGTAAATATTTACATGGTCACTCGGGCATGTAGATTTCCTTTTCTGAAAATTCTCCTCTAAGGCTCGAGCTCATGATTCAACGAACGAAGGGTGGGCGCCCAACCCAAGTTTGTCTTAGCATGAGTGGGTGGGAGAGGTCATACAATCCACCACATGGCCACAGATCTGTCCCCAGTATCAAGGTTTCCATTGCATACCTTGGAACTCGCATTGTATGTTCTAATTGCTGGAAGACTTCTGTAAGTAATTAATTTTAAGAGTCCTGACGCTAGGAGCCTGCTTCCAGCTGAAGAACTTGCTCTTGCTGTCCTCTGATAAAAGAGGTCAACTCTTTTGATGCAACAACTGACTTTAGCCACTCTTCAAGTTCCTCGCCTTCAACCTTTTCATTCTCTGATCAACGCATGAAAACAAGAAGTTACACACCACACATAAAACAATTTTTATGTTTACCTAATGAGGCAAATCAAATGACATCTAGCAGAACCATAACATAAGTCGTCCAAATCATTGGGCAGATCACCTTCTAAATATGCTCCGAGGCCTTCCAAAACTGCAGGATTAGCACGAATAACTGAAAGAGCTACTTCCAGTGCCGTCTGTAAAAGCGCTTTTACTTCCCTCTGAACGAGATCAACTAGATGGCCCTGCCATTAGGTTCCAAGTTTGAGCTCAGTGCTTGCAGATGGCAACTTAATAGTTCTTGAAGGTGCACGAGAAGTTTTGAGGCAAACCTGATCTCTTCCCCATGGAGAACCACCAGAGTCATCTAACCCACCATTTGACAGTGTAGCAAGTGATATTGGCCCGATGCGCTGATTAAGACCGTATTCTGCTACAGCTTTGTAGGCCATGTCAGTAGCACGTCTTATGTCATCAAGTGCACCAGTGGAAACCCGTCCTGCTAAAACAACTTCCTCTGCTGCCCTCCCACCCAGAAGTGTTACTAAACGGCCACGTAGTTCATCAACAAAGAGTAAATATCTATCCTCTGTGGTGGGAGGGGTGTATGTAAAGCCTAATGCACCTCCTGACCTTGGCAATATACTCAATTTCTGTTAAATTCAGCATTGAAAAAGTAAGTCAAATTACATCTTCTCTCAGATTGTTCTATCAGTAATTGCTTAAGTTCAAACCTCAACACGTGGCTGTCCAGGAAGAAGGTTCGCTACAGCAGTTCCCACGAGTGCATGACCTACTTCATGCCGTGCAACGACAGCCTTTTCATTACCCTTCAATTTTGCATGCTTTTTCTCTATCCCCTGATAATATAACGTCCACAATTAGCTTCCAGCACAAAGAACTATCATGACTAACAACTACGGAGTAGAATGTAGAAAAAAGAGAGGACACCAGCAGAAAGATATACCCTTAAAAATAAAAACTCCCTAACACCTGACATATCAAATGCCATATATAGAGAATATTTTTTACAGATGGTGCAGATGTTAAATAAACATAGAAATAAGGAAACAAGAAAATTGTATCTTATGCTTACGGCCTTACGCATAATACAGTTAGGATAGGAAACTTCAAATTCCATAGTACAAATCCTTTAGGTAAAAACAAAACAATTGAAAATAAAAATGTGAAGGAGAAACAACATACAGCTATAGATCGCTCAACCGCATGGATGAAGTCAATCTTTTCCACAATTTCTTTATTTAATCGCCCAGCCAACAAAGCAGCTTCATTTACCAAGTTTGCAAGGTCTGCTCTGTATAGCATAAAATTATTTAACACGTCAATTTGAAATCCCTACAGGGTCAAGATCAAGAAATTGGTAGAATAAGTTTTACCCAGTAAAACCAGTTGTCATTGCAGCAATATCGGCTAGATCTACATCTTTACTCAGTGGAAGCTCTCTTCTGCTCACATGAACTTTTAGAATTGATTCTCTTCCAAACCTATCAGGAGCTTCAACCTGTCATGTTCACATTAATGATTAATGACATCTGAGAAAAGTTGAACACAATAGCACCATATCTTGTTGAGAAGGGAAACTAACCATAACTACACGGTCAAATCTCCCAGGTCGCCTAAGGGCAGGATCCAAAACATCAGCTCGATTTGTTGCCCCTAGTACAATGACAGCCGAATTGGTGTCGAAGCCATCCATTTCCTGGGGAAAAACCCAAAATTAAGGCAGCTAAACCAATAATAATACCATTTCCACCCTTTCTCAAAAAAAATTTGCATGATAAAGCAGTATTTTTAGTTAAGAAGCGTGTGGCTCAAATCCCTTTTAAGTTTTAACAAGAACAAAGAATAAATAATCAGCCAATAAAAATACAAGTAGAAAGTTTATCTGGGTCCCAACTTGCAATGCAGCTAATTTAGTGAATACTCAAGAAATAAGAAAGGTCACTGTACTACCGTGAGCAATTGGTTTAGTGTCTGCTCACGTTCATCATTACTGACAATGCGATATCGACCATCACGGCTTTTTGCAACAGCATCAATCTACAAAGACAAGACAGACGGAAAGGGATTAAGCATACAATTCAATACATGAAGCTAAATCGTATCATGGATGTGTAGGTTACCTCATCGATAAAAATAATCGACGGTGATTCCTTTTTGGCCTTAGCAAATAGGTCACGTACTCGAGCTGCTCCCATGCCTACATATAGCTCAACAAATTCACTAGCAGAGCAACTTATGAACGGGACTTCTGCTTCTCCTGCTACGGCTTTTGCAAGAAGTGTCTTTCCAGTCCCTGGAAGACCCACCTGTAGATAAAGAATAACAATATGGTAACAAACACAATTGTCAAGCAGTAATTGCCATTACTGATAGCATTTGCAAAACCAACCAATAAGACACCACGAGGAGGGCGAGCACCAAGACGAACATATCTTTCTGGGTTCCTTAAGAACTCCTGAACAAAAAAATATATGGACCAGCTTATTTCCCTTATTTGGTTGCTGCAAGTATTACTGTCAAATTGTAGGATCCATACCACAATTTCTTCAAGCTCTTCTTTTGCCTCATCTACTCCAGCCACATCAGCAAATGTAACTATATCTGTACTTTCAGAAACTTTTGCTCTACCAGAATTAGAATTCTTCCTGTTCCTCAACTGACCGGCTGAATGCTGAGTTTGTATAAGAAAATAGATACATACAGATTTAATGCAACTAAGCAAAGACTATGTGTTTGCCAATTGATTGAGGCCATGCATCAGTACCTGAGAAAAGCTTATTGGCAAACGCTGCAAAACTACTGCAATCAATACGACATAAATAAGAGCTACCTGCAAAAGGTAAAGGCAGTTAGACTCAAAGGCACCAACTGAAGAGGGTCTGTACGTAAAGAATAAAAAAATCGGTCAGGGAGGGAAAGACCGCTCTCCCGGTATTATATTAAGAAGAGACCGAAACATGGTCCTGACCAAGAAAACCTCCGAACCCTGGCCCCTATCACTAACGGGCCGATCAACTACCCACTCTGCAACGGCCCAACCAGAGGGTGGCGCGCAAGATATTGATCCCCGAGAACGGACGGGGCACAGCCAAGGGATTTTTTTAACCAAGTCCGAAATTCGCCCCCGAGGGGATCAAACCCGGGACCTAGAAGGTGCTACTCGGAAGCCTTAACCATTACGCTAGAGGCCCTTTCGTCTGTACTTAAAAGAATAAAATCACATATATATAGATAAAAACAAGCATGTATGAAAAAAGACTGTGTCCACAGAGATGGAATTTCAATCCTGTCAAATTCTTATTTACGATCCTCAATTAGGATCCCATCTCATCTACAAGGTTATAGAAAACCTAATGCATTAATTTTGTCAGCTCTGTATCAAATTTGGGAGTTCAGTTTCTTAATGTTTCACATGAACGGATGAACCAAAATCCTATTTACACATGCAATTAAGATTCCAAGTTCTGATATTAGATTAAAGAGCTCTTTTAATTAGTTTGCATGTTTCAAAACAAGATTGAGAGTCTGGTTGCCTAATTTTCATGTTAATTAACCAGATTCTCATTGAATTCCCAATAAAACTTCCCACAGTCCCATATTACATCAAAGATCCATACAATTTTGTTTGTAGTTCCAATACCAGAACTGTAGTTCCGTTTCCTGTTTTTTAGCATGTACCAATCAAACTCCAAACTTCTTTCTGTTTTTTAGTTCCGAGGATCATGGAAATGTTAAACTACCATCCATATGTTACTGTAGAATATTGAATCTACTCTACAAGTTTGCTTTCCTCTAGTGTCCGTACATTTTTGGCTGGCCACCCAAAAAATGTGGTGCAAGGCGACTGAATACAGTATAATCACAGTTGCACAATGGGAGCAAAGATGGGTTCGCAATGAGGATGGCACGTGGTAAAATAGATATAGGCCTTAATGATCGAGGATGTGCTTCAATGCTTCTAGTTTGAATTTTGTGTATAAAGAAATGCCTACATGAGTCATGCATATTAGAAACCCAAACAAGTGTTACAGAAGAATTAACAAATTAACTGCTGAGGCACATATGCTAATACAAAAGAGAAGCAAAATGAAAATGTGTGCCACATTTTTCTAGAGCAATTTATGTATTAGCAAGATATTTCTTTAATACATGCCAGTGCAAGGATTATAAATCATCACTTTATCTACAATCCAAACAGTGGATCATATCATATTGCTGAAGCATTAGTTACAACAGTATGATCAACTAAACATGTTATTTCCTGAGTGCCCTAGCAACAAAACGGTCATGTTGCTGGTTGCATCTGTTGAAAACACTTGGATTTTAGATTTCTAGTCAGTACAAATATAACATTGTAGAGCCAGCATTTCAACATATAATACACAATAATCTGCCTCACTGTACATATCGCTCACACAAAGTGGACCTACTGGATTCGCTTGTCAAATTTCATTATCAATTATTCGTCCATCAATTTCAAAGGTCAGAACATCTGTGACTTTCCAATCTGTCATTCTGCATGCTTAGATACAAATTTTAAAATCCCTAATCGGGTGTGACTGGTATTACTCCTAACTTATTTTGGTGATTTCAAAGCCACAAACCTTGTGTTTGCATCAGAGATATCTTTCAGCATAAGTGCCTTACCAGCGCAGAATTGAGCGTGCCGCCAGACCTCTTGTCCGGTGACCCAAATTCAACCATGTTTTCCACCATCTTCTCGTATGGCGTCTTTATGTCCACTGGACGAGTCGTGGTGAACACAATTCTCCTCGAGACTCCAGCATTATCGACGACAGCATCTGTTCCGCGCTGTGATGGTGTCTGCTCCACACGGACCTGGGACTCAACCTCTGGACGGAGTCGGAACATGACGTGCACCCCGTCCACCTCAACCTTCTTCACCTGGTCCTTGTCTATGCTCGCCAGGAAGTCGCTGTACGGTACACTGACGTACGTGGTCTGCGGGCGGGGCTCTGAGCCAGGCAACGCGATCTCCGGTCGAAGCATGCGTAGCGCGAATACGGCGAAGCCGAGCTGGAGCAGGAGGAAGCCCATCTCCCGCCCCTGGACTATGGGCTCCCATAGCCAGCGCCCGACGCCACCTCCCTTAGTCAGCCTCCGCCGCCACTTGTTTTCGCCCCTCTTCGACGAGGGCGGCGGCGGCGTCTGGGCGGCGCTCGTGGTGCTCGTGCCGGTGGTGTCGCCCCCCGAGTCCGCAGCCGCGTCGCGGTCGCCGTCCCCGGACGAGGACGACGGCTCGCCGTTACCAGAGGCGCCGTCGCCGCCGTGCTCAACATTCGCGCGCGCCGCTGGCGGGCAGCGGCGCGCGCGGCGGTGCACCAGCGCGAGCCCGAGGCCCCGCGGCGGCACGGCGGATATCCGGATCGAAGGCGCGCATCCCCCGGCGGCGGCGGCGGCGGCAGGTCGCCGCGGGAAGGGGCGTAGGAGCGAGCGGGGACGGGATGCGATTGGGAACGAGACGAGGGTTTCCACGGCGGCGGAAGCCATACGGAGAGGAAGGAGTAGCGTACGGGTTGAGCGAGAAGCAGCACCAGGGACCTCTCCCGACTCCGCCGCCGCCGCCGCGCGCGTGCGCGTGGAGGAGTCGGTGCGGGGGGGTCGGGGTGAGGAAAGAGACGAAGATGAGGAAGGAAAGAGGCAGAGACGACTGACGAGGCGAAGGGGGATGGAGGGAGGGAAGGGGGTGACCGTTAGCTGCGTCTCACGCCGTCAAGCCGGATTGTTAAGGTTAACCTCTGCGCAAACCCACTCCCGCAAACAAATAACGATTACTTATCTTTAACTGACATGTGGGACCCATGTTTGTAACAAGGTCCAAGGCCCGTCGTCACTGATTTCAGCTTGGGCCGAGCTTGTCCGTTTGGTTAATGATATCGCACGGAGCCGGAGTGAGTATGACCCACTGAGATGTCAGTGGGAGAAGTGTGTGTCACTCGAGATATCTGGCGCGTTGGATGGCGCAGGGCGTCGAGCTTCTCGTGTCCACAGAAACATTGGAGGACGGAACGGCGACGGAGTTTGGGCGTATCTCTTTTGTAACTAACAAAAATGATTGATTTAATCCGATCTGTGTGGATTTATTTTGGCTGTGGATTGATTAGCTTAGGGCACGTTGGCCTAACCTACACCTCTCATCTCTCTTCACGGTTGATCGGTGGCCCAGTTTAGGGTCCGTTCGTTTGTCCAGGATTAGACCAGGATTCATTCCAATTTATCAAAACTTATATAAATTAGAGAAACAATCCGGCCAGGAACCGTTCCAACCCTTCAATCCGTGAAAAACGAACAGACCCTTATTGTTACGGGAGCTAGAGGGTTTTTTTTCAAACTAGTCTAATATTGTGCTAATACTACGGTCCCGATGAGGGAAGAGGGAGGCGCCGGCTACGGCGATACGAGCAAGAGGGAGGATGTGGCGAGATCGTGGTAGAGGGGAGAGATAAGGGTTATGATACGTGTGATGAATGAGAAAGGATATCCAAATAACATTTATTATTGGATTTTAGTGAGTATTGATTAACAATTGATTTTGATGGTGTGTTATGTGTATATGTAATTATTTTGGTGAATTTAGGAGAGGTTATGGGTGTTGGAGTGGTTTGGTAAGGTGGTTTTTACAAAGCTAAAACTAGTTGGTGGATTATATAGTGGTATGGTATAGAATATAGATAAAAACAACGACATTTGTTATATTTTACATGTCAAAAAGGTTAGTTTCTATTTTGTTCACGTCCACCTTCTTTGTTCTATGCTAATCAAACAACATTCAGTAATGATGGTTATTTCATTCTAATCCTCGGTATTGTAAGGGCATTTCTCTTGTTCTGTACCAAGCCACTATGCCTTTAGAGCAACTCTAGTAGTTTTCTAAAAAATAATTCCTTAAATTGTTGTTTAGAGAGTTGGTGTTATGATACTTTACGGATTACCAAACATTTTTTGCCATACTTATTACTGTTTCAACTACTACGACTAGGACAACACGTTCTCCAGACAAGCTCAGGTACGCGACCGAGCACCATACCCTGGCCTCGGCTCTCTGCTCGGTTAAAGATGCAAATACAATGATGGATATCCTCCTCCCGGCTCAAGTCAACAACAAGTACAAATGCCATACCGGCCACAGGAGCTCGAACACTGTAGCACCCAAAAATTCAAATCTTGAAAATTTCTCAAACTCGCTCTAAATTTAAAATGAATTTTAAATTTCATTTTAAAATATTTGTTTGTGAGTTGATATCAACAAATAAAATATAGTGGTCTATATTCTATCCAAAATCCTCCTCAAAATATCTTACAAATATTTTACCAGTGATCCCCTCTGATTCTTTCCAGAAATACTACCCAAATATTCCGTCGATAATTCACCAAATATTTTCCTCCTGAGAAATACCTTCAGAATCATTTTTAAAGTCCCTACAAATATTTTCTCCATAATTTTTCTCATGCTCATACGTATACGTACGCCTCCAGTGTCATACGGTGAGCTCTACAAGCTAATTACACTTATACAAGACAAATACATGCTTATCTCTGTAACACCCCAGGTGTTACTCAGGGTGCCCACCCAAGACTACCCCTTTTAACCCATTATCACATGAAGATTTATGTGGGCAAAGTACCTCAAACTGGGCATTCAAGGTCCTAAGTAAGTGCAAACTATCTTGGATATCATGCCCTAGCTTGTCATGCACACCTAAGTGGAAATTTTCCCAAAACCCTAAAGCAAACCCCTCATGGGCAATAGGAACCCTAATTGAAGCTATGATCAAAAGATCATGTAAACCTTATGATCATGGCTTGGGCCAAATATAAAAGTTGTAACATACTTCATAACCTACAATTAATAGTAAGGAAGTACCCCCAAAAAGTTTTCAGAAAAGTCCTAAAAAGTTCACCTAAGGTTCAGCACAAGGGAGAATTCAGATTTTGCCTAAGTATAAAAACTAACCCTTGAACAAAGACTCCACATGTTCACCTTAATCCAAATTTCAAAACCCTTCGACCCAATTGACAAAGTGGCGCCAAATTAACCCTAGAACACCCTGGAAAGAGATGACACCTACCCTAGGGCGCTAGACACGACTTGACACCAGTTTTGTCTCGGCTTGGACCTAGCTGACACAGCCAACTTCTTCCCCCTCTATCTCCCTACCCCGACCATATCTTGGCTTGGAACTCACAGCAAAAAGGTAGGATATGGAGCAGAGAAGCGACCGTACACAGTGACTTTGCCAAGATACGCACGCTATGGTGCTCTAATCCGCCGTTGAACCATGGCAGAAGCAAGCTTCCACGTGTTCGACGCGGGCTGACATCCGGGGGGGGCGCTCAGAGCACGCCCGTGCGCGGACCCCCACGCGCCCGCGGCCGCCCGTGACCACGCCCGCGCCACGGCTATAAAGCCCGCCCCAGTGCTCGGCTGCCTTCCCCGTTGCCTCCTCCGTACCTCGCCTGACTTGCCCGAGCCAGCCCTTAGCTCCGGTGACCTCCCCGCGACCCGCCAGTGCCACCCGAGAGCAACCACCGTGGACAGCCCCTTTCCCGTCCTCCTCCGTTCGATCCAAGCCCTCAGATAGCTTCCTGGTGAGGCCGTGAAGCTTACTCAAGCTTGAACCGAGGACCCGCGTCACCAGAATAGTGCAATCGTGCTCGCCGGAGTTCAAAAACCCGCCGGCGCACGTGGACCGGGTAAGCCTCTGCACCATTTCCCAATTCGTTGCGCGCATGGCCTCTACATCACCCCGTGGAGCTCCTCGTGCACCTTAATTGAACTATACCATCGTGATTTGGCCGGAACAGGAGCCGCCGATGACCTCCGCCGCCTGTGCTCGTGGCCAGGGTAGCTCCGACCACCTCCGACGCCGACCCGCACACCGACGTGACCGTCGTGACCTCCCAGACGTCACCGACCACCCCGCCGGAGCTTTACTGCCGCCGGTAAGCCTCGCCGCCGTAATCTATGCCGCGGGTACTATTTAAGTCAGCCAGGGAGCGCGGGTTAGATTTCGGTTAGGTCCAGGGGGTTTTGTGCAATGTCAGTGACCCATGCCAATAGTAGACCGAGGACTGTTTTGTGAGAGAAGAGGGAGATAAAACCCAGGGGCCTCAGCGCAAACCTGTTTTTCTTTTCCATTTTCGAGTTTATTTTTCTTTTAATATGGCAGATAACTTAATAAATGCATAACTTGAAGAATAATCATCCAAAAATTGTCAAACTAATTTTGCTAGACTCTGGGAAACATGAACTATCAGATAAAAATAGTAAGACCCATAGTTCCTGTATTCTTTTCTGAAGTTTTGAATTAAATAAGAAAACTGCTAAAACCTTAATATTAGAAGGAAAAATAGAAATATTGTTTGACTAGGGTTAGCAAAATTTGGAGAAGTTTATATCTACCTACTGACCTGTTTAAAAATGTTAAACCTCTCTGTCCACCCCATTAAGTTAGTTTTTACCCCTTATTCCATAATATGCTTAAGGTTAAGAAAAATAGAAAAGGTGATTTAAATAATGAACCAGAGGGCACCCCTATTTTTGTTAATATACTTATTCAATGTAGTTCACTGGAAAAATATATCATATCCTGTTTTAGTATAAAATAAGTAGGATACCTTTTATTTAAATAAAACAAGGAAAACTTAGAAAAACCCTACAAAAATAACCCCAAGGAGAAAACACCCCCACCCTTGGGATAGATAATGTTTTGTTATTAAGAACTTAAGAAAAATATGAAATCTGCTGTTTGACATTTTTCAAATAACAATGTAGTAGAAAGTGCCTTTTTGACTTTAAACTTTAGAAAATCATAACTAAATAACCACCCCTTAGCCTTCTGTGGTTTTTGACACAGAAGCCTATTATTACTGTTAGATGCCAACAAAAATAACCTTTAAGACAGACCCCACCTCTAAATAAGAGATGTAGTATAAAGTGGCCCATTTTACACCACTTTTGTTATTTTTTGTCTAAAGCATAGCCTTTATATTTTAAGCCTCAAATTCTTAAAACAGGCTAGAATAGCAAATGGCAACCCACTGTAATTTTTACAAAATTTTTGGAAAATATTAAACCATTGTCGTAGTTCAAACCTACACTAGAAACCATAAGTAGAAAATAAAGGAAGGAAAAGGTGAATAATAGGAAAATTAGTGTCATCCTGAAAACTCTTTATAACTTGTCACTGAAGTATATAGAGGCAATACCAATTCCCTATGTTTATCCTCAACAAAAACCTAAACCTAAAAGTGATAAGCCTAACCCACTAAAAGCCCCGTATGACCTAGAAACCCCAAGTTATTCCTTAACTCAGTTTTCTTTTTGCATAATGTTATTAATCCTGCATAATCATAACATACATGTTCATTGCATTCGATAGACTGTAATCTTGCTGACGGAGAGTACATCCTCGTGCCGGAGCAAGGAGCTGCTCAGGAGGTAGCCCCAGATCCAGCACCCGAGTCTGCATCAGAGGATCTGCCTGCCACAGCCTTGGAAGGCAAGCCCCGGTTTTTATGCATAACCGTTATATATATGCTATTTTACTGCACTTAATGTTTGTAGGCTTGTACTGTGCACTTAAGTGTAGGAGTTGACTGAAACCCTAGTTGCATGAACTCAGGATTCCCTTTTGAGATGGATACTAGTATGCTAGGTCGAGTAGCTGCTTTATTAATTAGGATCTCGGTAGAAGTCGAGTGATTTTTCTAGCACTCGCGCGAGGTCAGGAACTGGCTGTATCCACTTTCTTATCATAATGATGTTGGTTTATGGGCAACAATCCATGGGGATTGGTTGTCCACGGGATAAAAATTGGAATAAGGATTAAGGTGCGGTACCGTGAGTCAAGCGTTTGAACGTACTAAGCACATGCCGAGAAATATGGTAAATCGGTAAGCCTAGTACCTGAGTGAACCTGGCAGTGGACATATCCCCTCACGCGACCTGAGACGAGGTCTCCCATTCCGGTTATGGTGGGTACAAGTGCGGTCACTGCACGACGGCCAGTCGGGGTTAGTGAGGCATTGTACGCCAAGGCGGTGAGCCCTGATCTGCTGACGGGGAATCGATGGGGACGGTTGATGTGTGTGGGGACGGAGTGCCTCGCCACGTCGTGTGTTTAGGTTTACCTTGCAAGGATAAAAACTCGATTTGAATCGTCTGCTTCTCGCAGCTAATGAGACTGTTTGATCCATGCTGCTACATTGAGTAACAAGTGGAACTGTGTTGAGATGATACAAGATGTTGATTGCTAAAAATGTTTGCTACTATGTATGAATAGATAGTACATCTTTAGCCTTAAGAGAGTCACACTTAATTTTGACAAAGTGAAAACTTGACTTAGAAACTCAGCTAGTGCTTTTGGCAACCAAACCCCACAGCCAAACAGTTGCATGTCTAGAGGTAGAGGAGTAGATTCCTCACACCGGGTAAGTCTAGCTGAGTATTAGTGTACTCAGCCTTGCTTGTGGCATAATTTTTTTACAGGTTCTCTTGAGGACATGGTTGCTGGAGTGACTTGGCTGTCCATCTTGCCACCGGGTTGGACTGTCGAGTGGGACCCCGCCTCGGCTGAGGAGGAGCATGAGGAGTGATGGGACAGGCTTCCCCATCTCTCTGTTTATTCACCGTTAGTTTATTTCCGCTGCACTTCGAACAATGATGACTACTTTTGCAAAACTCCGATGATGATGTAATAATTTAACACTCCTTCATGTATGGTTTTATGCTTTATTGTATTTGCTCTGTGACTCACCTTCGAGTGAGATTGTGATACTTGATCCTGTCAGTGGCCGTGTCGGACTAGATCCGAGGGATTGACGGATTATTCCCATTTAAGTGTGGTCTAGCCTCTAAGGCGGGGCTCAGACACTTAACTTGGAATAATTCGGGCAGTTCCGCCACAGCTGGTATCGGAGCTTGTACCACCACAGAGGAATCAATAAAATATAGATACCATCATTTTCCAAAATAAAATTTGATAGAAACAATGTTGGATAGATAGTAGGACGAGCAGGATAGACCTAGGACGTGAAGCCTTAGGATGGTAGAAGGGTAGCTAGGTGGCTAAGTGATTAGGCCCTACAGGCCACTTTTACAGGATGGGAGTTCTTCCCTACTCCTTTTATCTTGTTGTGAGGTCGTTCAGGACGAGCATGCATGCATTCTTAATTAAACAAATGGATATTTGAGTAAAGACTTAAACACAAGATGATAACCAACTAAGTCACCAGTACCATTTTAATTAACTAAAGAAAGGCTGAGTTTTATTTTTTCTTGTTCTTTTTATAATTCTTTTTCTTTTACTTACACTTAACCGTACACAGATGACTTCCCACAGATCCTCAGAGGACGGAAATGCACTATCCCACACTGACGGGCTTGCACGAGAGGGTTTTCCCCGCATTTTGTGGGAGGTACTTCAGGGGGCGGGATACACGACACCCCCTCAGTACGTGGTGCAGCAGTTCGAGAAGCACCGAGTGCCCCGCTGTAGGGTGAGGATGACCTTGGAGCCTCATCCCCTGCAGCCAGGCTGGCGCTCTTTGGACTCCGAGTCTTTTGGATACCGAGCGGAGGACACGATCGAGGCGATTGCTCTGCATGGATTGACCACCTTCTGCGGATTCCATCCTTTGGAGCTGGCTACCCACCCCATTGGCTTGTTCCCCGCTGAAAGGGAGGATGACCCAATGTGGAAGGATAGGGTGGAGCATGCCAAGGATATCTGGGCCATCTACCCAGGCCACACTGCGCACTTGACCGTACGGTGCATGAATGCTCTGTACCGTCTACAAGTGATGCGCGGTGAGGCGATGTCCCATCTGATGGCACTATTGGAGGCGACAAAGATTACTTTGGACAACAGGGAGGAGCTTGTGGTTGACTTGTCCACTGAAATGGTGGAAAAGGACTTGCAGGTGGAGCAGCTGTCCACTGATATCCAAGAGTTGGAGGAACTAGTGGGCACCAGGGAGAACACCATCGAGGTTCTCGAGGATCAGCTTATTAATACTCAGCAACAGCTTGCTGAGGCTAATGAGCACCTGGATATGCATCACCAGGAGATCCAGGACATGGAGGCCAACGAGGACGTCGACATCGAGGGAGGAGATGAGCCTGCCTCTAGTGTGGACACTGCTGGCTCAGGGAGACCACCTTCCCCCGAGTCAAGTGTTGCCTCGTTCGCTCACTAGGTGTTCAGGATAGGGTTACAAGTGGGATGGTAGGACTCCTCGCAGCTAGCTTAGCTTTTGCACCCTTGGGGTACTAGGCTAGATAGAGTTGAGTCTTTTTGGGACCAATGATGTAATCATGATAAACTCTTTTGGAAGCATGCTTGATGGATGTTGTTATCAGTTTTAAATTTGGAAGGAAAAGTTATGCCTTTTTAAATCCTTTTGTTGAAGTGGAGTCTATCATTTTGCTTTTGACTCTTTTCGCCGCGATTAAATCTGGAAATTGGAAATATGGTGTTAAGTATATATGTGGTTTTTCAGATGGCCGGGAGGCAGCGTCGTGGCCAGAATGAGCGCGTTCCTCCACCGCCACCACCACCCCCCACTCTACAGGAGCTGATGGCTCAGCAGAATGAGATCTTGAGGCAGCTGGCCCAGCGTCAGCCACCACCTCAGCACTATGGTGGTGGAGACCATCAGCGTCACCCTGCGGCAGCTACCTATCAGGAGTTCCTCAGTACCCAGCCACCATTGTTCACAAGGGCAGAGGACCCACTTGATGCAGATGTGTGGTTACAAGTGGTGGAATCCAAATTCCCGCTACTCCATGGAGCTTGCTCAGAAGTCACCAAAGTCAGGTTCGCCACCCAGCAGCTTCGCGGACCCGCAAGGACTTGGTGGGACCATTTTCTCGCCATGCAGCCAGAGGATCGAGAGGTGGAATGGAGGGAGTTCAAGGCAGCTTTCAGGGGACACCATATACCAGCCGAGATTATGGACCGAAAGCTCAATGAGTTTTTGGCACTTACTCAGGGCAACAGGACAGTGTTGCAGTATGCCCAGGCCTTTAATGACTTGTGCCAGTATGCTGGGTATCACACAGATACAGATGAGAAGAAGAGAGACAGGTTCAGGAGGGGGCTCAGCACTAAGCTCCGTGATCGTCTCAACACCGCCAGGGCCAACAGTTACAATGAGTTGGTCAACATGGCTATCTCCCAGGAGGACTGCATTACAGCTCGATAGGCAGAAAAGAAGAGGAAGACCCCTGTGGCAGGACCCTCAGCTCAGCCACAGCGCTTCAGGATTGTGTCCGACACTCAGAACAGGGGACCCCAGCAGCAGCAAGGAAGATGGGTAATCCGACCACAGCAGCAGCAGCAGGCACCCAACCGCACCCAGTTTCCAGCTCAGAGGAACAACCAGCAGCAGCAGTACCGCCAGGCAAATGATAACAGGTGTTTCACATGTGGTAACACCGGACATTACGCCAAGAATTGCCCCAGGAACCAGCAGAGGCAGGGGCAGAATGTTAATCAGAACCAAGGCAAGAGGCAAAAGGTGCAAGTGAGGCAGGGCAGGTTAAACTTCACCACCATGGCCGATATTCCAGAGGGAGCACCCGTCATGACTGGTATCTTTACAGTTTTGAATTATCCTGCCATTATTCTTTTTGATTCTGGTGCATCGCATAGTTTTATCAGTGCCAAATTTAGTGCCAAGTGCCAATTACCTTTTCACCACACCAATGGGGGTATCACAATTTCAACACCAGGCGGCAGGGTTGCCACTTACCAAATTAACAAGAATGTGCCTATAAAGTTTGGTAGTCTAATAATTAAAACCAACCTCCTCATTTTGGGTTTGGAAAGTGTGGATGTCATATTGGGAACTGACTGGTTGACCAGAAATCAGGCTGTGTTGGATATTGCAGCTAGGGCCATTGAGGTGCACTCACCAACTTGTGGTGGAACCACGCTATATTTGCCGGACCAGGGTTGTACCCGTTCTTGTGCCCTTGTTATGTTAGAATCCCCAGTAGAAAAGATCCCAGTGGTCTGTGACTATCCGGATGTGTTTCCAGATGAATTGCCAGGGATGCCACCTGACCGAGACATTGAGTTCGCAATCGAGTTGCAACCCAGGACTACTCCTATCTCTAAGAGACCCTATAGGATGCCTCCCGCAGAATTGGCTGAATTGAAGAAGCAATTGCAAGAGTTGTTGGACAAGGGGTTTATTCGCCCAAGTACTTCACCATGGGGATGTCCAGCTTTATTTGTGAAGAAAAAGGATGAGAGTTTGAGGATGTGTGTTGACTACCGCCCTCTCAATGCGGTGACTATCAAGAACAAATACCCGCTACCCCGTATTGATGTTCTGTTTGATCAGTTGGTAGGAGCCAAGGTATTCTCCAAGATAGACCTTCGCTCAGGTTACCATCAGATCAAGATCCGTGCCAACGATATTCCCAAGACGGCCTTCTCTACCAGATATGGGCTGTATGAGTTTTTGGTGATGTCTTTCGGGCTGACCAATGCCCCGGCTTATTTCATGTACCTGATGAACTCAGTGTTTATGCTAGAATTGGATAAGTTCGTGGTCATTTTCATTGATGATATTCTGGTCTATTCCAAGAATGAAGACGAACATACTAAGCACCTGCACATCGTGCTTCAGTGGCTGCGCGATCATCGTCTTTATGCTAAGATGTCTAAATGTGAATTCTGGCTGAAGGAGATCAAATTCTTGGGTCACACAATTTCTCAGGATGGGATATCAGTTGATCCTGAGAAGGTACAAGAGGTAATGGATTGGAAACCCCCGACTACAGTAAGGCAGATTCGGAGTTTCTTAGGATTGGCAGGGTATTATCGACGATTTATTCCGGATTTCTCCAGAATTGCCAAACCAATGACTGAACTGTTGAAGAAGGGAGTCAAGTATGATTGGAGCCAAAAGTGTGAGGATGCCTTTCACACTTTGAGGCAGCATTTGACAACAGCCCCAGTGCTGGCTCAACCTGACAACACCAAGCCATTTGAAGTTTATTGTGATGCTTCTGGTACAGGATTGGGATGTGTCTTGATGCAAGAGAACAGAGTCATTGCTTATGCCTCCCGAGCACTCAGGCCCCATGAGCAGAACTACCCTACACATGACCTGGAATTGGCAGCTGTAGTTCATGCTCTTAAGATATGGAGACACTACTTGATGGGAGCTCACTGTAACATCTATACTGATCACAAGAGCCTCAAATACATTTTCACTCAGGCAGATCTGAACATGAGGCAAAGGAGATGGTTGGAGTTAATCAAGGACTATGATTTGGAGGTGCACTACCATCCTGGCAAGGCCAATGTTGTGGCAGATGCCTTGAGCTGAAAGGCCCAATGCAATTGTATGAGCATGGATGCAAGAGTTACCACCCTGTGCGATGAGCTGTGCAAGCTGAACTTGGAAGTTGTTTCTTCAAGTGACTTGAGTTATATCTCGGTGGAACCCACATTTCAAGAACAAATAGTGAGGGCACAGATTGAGGATAAGGGTGTTCAAATGATTAAGGAAATGGTCAAGCAAAAGGCAGAGAAATACAAATGCTTCCGTCAGGACAACAAGGGAATTTTATGGTTTGGGGACCGATTGGTTGTTCCCAAGGACCCTGAACTCAGAAAGAAGATACTAGATGAAGCTCACCTTTCCAAATTCTCCATGCACCCTGGTAGCAATAAGATGTACCATGACCTCAGAACTTTATATTGGTGGACCCGAATGAAGAGGGAAATTGCCAAGTACGTATCTGAGTGTGACACTTGCCAGAGGATAAAAGCTAGTCACTTGAAGGCAGCAGGCCCTTTGCAACCCCTTCCCATACCATCTTGGAAATGGGAGGACATTTGCATGGACTTTATAGTGGGATTGCCCAATACCTCCAGGCACCATGATTCTATTTGGGTTATTGTGGACAGATTGACTAAGACTGCTCATTTCTTACCAATGCACACCACCCACAGGACAGAGAAGTATGCAGAGATCTACATTGACCAGATAGTTCGTCTGCATGGAATACCAAGGACTATAGTCTCGGACAGAGGAGCACCATTTGTGGCACGATTTTGGGAACAATTGCAGGAATCACTTGGGACCCATGTCATCCGAAGCTCAGCCTATCATCCCCAAACCGATGGTCAGACAGAAAGGGTGAATCAGATTTTGGAAGACATGTTGCGAGCATGTGCACTACACTACGGAAAGGATTGGGACAAGTGTATTTCCTTGGCAGAGTTTTCTTATAATAACAGCTATGAGTCTAGTCTGAAGATGGCACCCTTTGAGGCATTATATGGGAGAAGGTGTAGGACCCCACTGAATTGGTCTCAAGCAGGAGAGAGGGAAATTTTTGGGCCAGATTTGGTACTTGAAGCAGAGGCAAAGGTCAGGATCATCAAGAAGAACCTAGAAGCTGCTCAGGCCAGGCAAAAGAGCTATCATGATAAGAGGCGGAAGCCTCTACAGTTTGAGGTGGGAGAGCATGTTTATCTTAAGGTATCACCAACCAAGGGTGTCCAGAGATTTGGGATCAAGGGCAAGTTAGATCCTCGTTACATTGGACCCTACGAGATCAAGGAAGCTTGTGGACCCGTAGCATACCAATTGGAATTGCCACCTCACATGTCAGCAGTTCACAATGTGTTCCATGTATCTCAGCTGCGGAAATGTGTTCGTCTACCCACTGAAGTGCTACCGGAACCAGAAATTGAGATAGAACCAGACTTGTCCTATCAAGAGTACCCCGTCAAGGTACTGGATTAGAAAGAAAGGTCAACATGGGCAAGATCAATTAAAATGTATAAAGTTCAGTGGAGTCACCATTCAGCAGAAGAAGCCACATGGGAGACTGAGGATTTTCTATGCTCTCGCTTCCCCGACTTTCTGCCCAAAGGAGTCGGTATGTAACCCCAACACCCCACCCCCACCTGCCCTCTGAATTCAACTATAAGAAAAACTTAGATAACGAGGATAGTCTAAGTTGTGGATTTAACTTGAGAAGGGCTTCCTTCTGAAGTTGCAAAGAGAATGACATTCGAAGAGCAGTTATTAAGAGAAACTGGAGTAAAGAGAAGGTAGCACCACCCATACCCCTTCAAGCACCCCTCCAAGGGACTCTACCTAAAATCTCGGGACGAGATTCCTTTAAGGGGGGAGGGCTGTAACACCCCAGGTGTTACTCAGGGTGCCCACCCAAGACTACCCCTTTTAACCCATTATCACATGAAGATTTATGTGGGCAAAGTACCTCAAACTGGGCATTCAAGGTCCTAAGTAAGTGCAAACTATCTTGGATATCATGCCCTAGCTTGTCATGCACACCTAAGTGGAAATTTTCCCAAAACCCTAAAGCAAACCCCTCATGGGCAATAGGAACCCTAATTGAAGCTATGATCAAAAGATCATGTAAACCTTATGATCATGGCTTGGGCCAAATATAAAAGTTGTAACATACTTCATAACCTACAATTAATAGTAAGGAAGTACCCCCAAAAAGTTTTCAGAAAAGTCCTAAAAAGTTCACCTAAGGTTCAGCACAAGGGAGAATTCAGATTTTGCCTAAGTATAAAAACTAACCCTTGAACAAAGACTCCACATGTTCACCTTAATCCAAATTTCAAAACCCTTCGACCCAATTGACAAAGTGGCGCCAAATTAACCCTAGAACACCCTGGAAAGAGATGACACCTACCCTAGGGCGCTAGACACGACTTGACACCAGTTTTGTCTCGGCTTGGACCTAGCTGACACAACCAACTTCTTCCCCCTCTATCTCCCTACCCCGACCATATCTTGGCTTGGAACTCACAGCAAAAAGGTAGGATATGGAGCAGAGAAGCGACCGTACACAGTGACTTTGCCAAGATACGCACGCTATGGTGCTCTAATTCGTCGTTGAACCATGGCAGAAGCAAGCTTCCACGTGTTCGACGCGGGCTAACATCCGGGGGGGGCGCTCAGAGCACGCCCGTGCGCGGACCCCCGCGCGCCCGCGGCCGCCCGTGACCACGCCCGCGCCACGGCTATAAAGCCCGCTCCAGTGCTCGGCTGCCTTCCCCGTTGCCTCCTCCGTACCTCGCCTGACTTGCCCGAGCCAGCCCTTAGCTCCGGTGACCTCCCCGCGACCCGCCAGTGCCACCCGAGAGCAACCACCGTGGCCAGCCCCTTTCCCGTCCTCCTCCGTTCGATCCAAGCCCTCAGATAGCTTCCTGGTGAGGCCGTGAAGCTTACTCAAGCTTGAACCGAGGACCCGCGTCACCAGAATAGCGCAATCGTGCTCGCCGGAGTTCAAAAACCCGCCGGCGCACGTGGACCGGGTAAGCCTCTGCACCATTTCCCAATTCGTTGCGCGCATGGCCTCTACATCACCCCGTGGAGCTCCTCGTGCACCTTAATTGAACTATACCGTCGTGATTTGGCCGGAACAGGAGCCGCCGACGACCTCCGCCGCCTGTGCTCGTGGCCAGGGTAGCTCCGACCACCTCCGACGCCGACCCGCACACCGACGTGACCGTCGTGACCTCCCAGACGTCACCGACCACCCCGCCGGAGCTTTACTACCGCCGGTAAGCCTCGCCGCCGTAATCTATGCCGCGGGTACTATTTAAGTCAGCCAGGGAGCGCGGGTTAGATTTCGGTTAGGTCCAGGGGGTTTTGTGCAATGTCAGTGACCCATGCCAATAGTAGACCGAGGACTGTTTTGTGAGAGAAGAGGGAGATAAAACCCAGGGGCCTCAGCGCAAACCTGTTTTTCTTTTCCATTTTCGAGTTTATTTTTCTTTTAATATGGCAGATAACTTAATAAATGCATAACTTGAAGAATAATCATCCAAAAATTGTCAAACTAATTTTGCTAGACTCTGGGAAACATGAACTATCAGATAAAAATAGTAAGACCCATAGTTCCTGTATTCTTTTCTGAAGTTTTGAATTAAATAAGAAAACTGCTAAAACCTTAATATTAGAAGGAAAAATAGAAATATTGTTTGACTAGGGTTAGCAAAATTTGGAGAAGTTTATATCTACCTACTGACCTGTTTAAAAATGTTAAACCTCTCTGTCCACCCCATTAAGTTAGTTTTTACCCCTTATTCCATAATATGCTTAAGGTTAAGAAAAATAGAAAAGGTGATTTAAATAATGAACCAGAGGGCACCCCTATTTTTGTTAATATACTTATTCAATGTAGTTCACTGGAAAAATATATCATATCCTGTTTTAGTATAAAATAAGTAGGATACCTTTTATTTAAATAAAACAAGGAAAACTTAGAAAAACCCTACAAAAATAACCCCAAGGAGAAAACACCCCCACCCTTGGGATAGATAATGTTTTGTTATTAAGAACTTAAGAAAAATATGAAATCTGCTGTTTGACATTTTTCAAATAACAATGTAGTAGAAAGTGCCTTTTTGACTTTAAACTTTAGAAAATCATAACTAAATAACCACCCCTTAGCCTTCTGTGGTTTTTGACACAGAAGCCTATTATTACTGTTAGATGCCAACAAAAATAACCTTTAAGACAGACCCCACCTCTAAATAAGAGATGTAGTATAAAGTGGCCCATTTTACACCACTTTTGTTATTTTTTGTCTAAAGCATAGCCTTTATATTTTAAGCCTCAAATTCTTAAAACAGGCTAGAATAGCAAATGGCAACCCACTGTAATTTTTACAAAATTTTTGGAAAATATTAAACCATTGTCGTTGTTCAAACCTACACTAGAAACCATAAGTAGAAAATAAAGGAAGGAAAAGGTGAATAATAGGAAAATTAGTGTCATCCTGAAAACTCTTTATAACTTGTCACTGAAGTATATAGAGGCAATACCAATTCCCTATGTTTATCCTCAACAAAAACCTAAACCTAAAAGTGATAAGCCTAACCCACTAAAAGCCTCGTATGACCCAGAAACCCCAAGTTATTCCTTAACTCAGTTTTCTTTTTGCATAATGTTATTAATCCTGCATAATCATAACATACATGTTCATTGCATTCGATAGACTGTAATCTTGCTGACGGAGAGTACATCCTCGTGCCGGAGCAAGGAGCTGCTCAGGAGGTAGCCCCAGATCCAGCACCCGAGTCTGCATCAGAGGATCTGCCTGCCACAGCCTTGGAAGGCAAGCCCCGGTTTTTATGCATAACCGTTATATATATGCTATTTTACTGCACTTAATGTTTGTAGGCTTGTACTGTGCACTTAAGTGTAGGAGTTG
The DNA here is from genome assembly GCF_902167145.1 of Zea mays. NCBI lineage: Eukaryota > Viridiplantae > Streptophyta > Magnoliopsida > Poales > Poaceae > Zea > Zea mays. The sequence continues at coordinate 155,883,188 of NC_050099.1, read as the reverse complement.
ACTGAAACCCTAGTTGCATGAACTCAGGATTCCCTTTTGAGATGGATACTAGTATGCTAGGTCGAGTAGCTGCTTTATTAATTAGGATCTCGGTAGAAGTCGAGTGATTTTTCTAGCACTCGCGCGAGGTCAGGAACTAGCTGTATCCACTTTCTTATCATAATGATGTTGGTCTATGGGCAACAATCCATGGGGATTGGTTGTCCACGGGATAAAAATTGGAATAAGGATTAAGGTGTGGTACCGTGAGTCAAGCGTTTGAACGTACTAAGCACATGCCGAGAAATATGGTAAATCGGTAAGCCTAGTACCTGAGTGAACCTGGCAGTGGACATATCCCCTCACGCGACCTGAGACGAGGTCTCCCATTCCGGTTATGGTGGGTACAAGTGCGGTCACTGCACGACGGCCAGTCGGGGTTAGTGAGGCATTGTACGCCAAGGCGGTGAGCCCTGATCTGCTGACGGGGAATCGATGGGGACGGTTGATGTGTGTGGGGACGGAGTGCCTCGCCACGTCGCGTGTTTAGGTTTACCTTGCAAGGATAAAAACTCGATTTGAATCGTCTGCTTCTCGCAGCTAATGAGACTGTTTGATCCATGCTGCTACATTGAGTAACAAGTGGAACTGTGTTGAGATGATACAAGATGTTGATTGCTAAAAATGTTTGCTACTATGTATGAATAGATAGTACATCTTTAGCCTTAAGAGAGTCACACTTAATTTTGACAAAGTGAAAACTTGACTTAGAAACTCAGCTAGTGCTTTTGGCAACCAAACCCCACAGCCAAACAGTTGCATGTCTAGAGGTAGAGGAGTAGATTCCTCACACCGGGTAAGTCTAGCTGAGTATTAGTGTACTCAGCCTTGCTTGTGGCATAATTTTTTTACAGGTTCTCTGGAGGACATGGTTGCTGGAGTGACTTGGCCGTCCATCTTGCCACCGGGTTGGACTGTCGAGTGGGACCCCGCCTCGGCTGAGGAGGAGCATGAGGAGTGATGGGACAGGCTTCCCCATCTCTCTGTTTATTCACCGTTAGTTTATTTCCGCTGCACTTCGAACAATGATGACTACTTTTGCAAAACTCCGATGATGATGTAATAATTTAACACTCCTTCATGTATGGTTTTATGCTTTATTGTATTTGCTCTGTGACTCACCTTCGAGTGAGATTGTGGTACTTGATCCTGTCAGTGGCCGTGTCGGACTAGATCCGAGGGATTGACGGATTATTCCCATTTAAGTGTGGTCTAGCCTCTAAGGCAGGGCTCAGGCACTTAACTTGGAATAATTCGGGCAGTTCCGCCACAATCTCCCACTAATCCTCGCATCATCCCACTAATCATCGCCTCCTCCGCCTAATCCCCCACCTAGCCTATAAATAGAGGGGCAAGGGCCTCCTCTCAAGCCACCACAAGCCATTTCATGGCAACTCTCCCCCCCACGCCCACTGCACCTCCCACACAAGCACACACTAGCACAAGGATCGTTCAGTCGTTTTTCGATCGTTCGTCCACTTGTTCTTCATTCGTCCGATCGTTCATGGTTCGTCTGATCGTTTGTTCGTCCAAATAATCTTTGTTCAGCTGTTATGCTGCCGAAATTCCGATCGTTCGTTCGTTCGATCGTTCGTCCATTCGTTCATAGTTCCTATTCATCGTTCATGTTCGTTCATAGTCCCTATTCATCGTCCGTCCGTTCGTTCGTCCAAATAATCTTTGTTCAGCCGTTATGCTGCCGAAATTCCGATCGTTCGTTCGATCGATCGTTCGTCCGTTCGTTCATAGTTCCTATTCATCGTTCACGTTCGTTCATAGTCCCTATTCATCATTCGTCCAAATAATCTTTGTTCAGCCGTTATGCTGCCGAAATTCTGATCGTCCGTTCGTCCGATCATTCGATCGTTCGTCCGTTCGTTCATAGTTCCTATTCATCGTTCTTTCATAGTTCCTATTCATCGTTCGTTCATAGTCCCTATTCATCGTTCGTCTGTTCGTTCGTCCAAATAATCTTTGTTCAGCCGTTATGCTGCCGAAATTCCGATCGTTCGTTCGTTTGTTCATAGTTCCTATTCATCGTTCATCGTTCGTTCATAGTCACTATTCATCAGTAATCGTTCGTTCATACGACTATTCACCATTACTATTCACCGTCATTGTTCATCATCGTCACTATTCATCGGTACTATTGACTGGTACTATTCGGCATCATTACTATTCATCATCTTTACTATTCATCGATGATATCTATCGTACTATTTATCGTTACTATTCATCGATCTTCCGATCACCCCAAATTTCAACTGCTCATCCATCATGCTATCCAGCTCACCTAAGACCTGCTAGACCAATATTCAAGTCATACTGTCGGCGTTTCGAGACCGGGGGGTCCCTAAGCCGACGAGTGAGTGTGCCGCGTACCCCAGCCCAGATGGGTCGAGCGCGTGTGCGAGCGCGAAGGGGGGAAGCGAGGTGGCCGGGGACGGGCATGAGAGAGGTGGAAATCCCGCGGCCTTCGTGTTCGTCCCACGCCCAGGTCGGGTGCGCTTGCAGTAGGGGGTTACAAGCGTCCACGCGGGTGAGGGAAGCGAGCGGCCCCAAGAGAGCGCCTGTCCCCGTCCTCGTCCCCGCGCGGCCAACCTTCTCTAAGAAGGCCCTGGTCCTTCCTTTTATAGGCGTAAGGAGAGGATCCAGGTGTACAATGGGGGTGTAGCAGAGTGCTACGTGTCTAGCGGGGGAGAGCTAGCGCCCTAAGTACATGCCAATGTGGCAGCCGGAGAGATCTTGGCACCCAGCTGGTATGGTGTCGTGGCTGTCGGAGGAGCAACGGAGCCTGGCGGAGGGACAGCTGTCGGAGCGGTTGGGTCCTTGCTGACGTCCCCCTGCTTCCGTAAGGGAGCTGAGAGTCGCCGTCGTCACGGGGCTAGCGGGGCGCCATCATTGCCTATCTGGCGGAGCTAGCCAGATGGGACACCGGTCTTGTTCTCTGCGGCCCGAGTCGGCTCGGGGTAGGGTGATGATGGCGCTTCCTGTTGACGTGGCTGGCCTGTGCCCTAGGTCGGGCGACGTGGAGGCTCCTCCGAAGCCGAGGTCGAGTCTGTCCTTCATGGCCAAGGCCGAGCCCGAGCCCTTGGGTCGGGCGAGGCGGAGGTCGTCGGCAGAGGCCAGGGCGGAGTCCGAGCCCCTGGGTCGGGCGAGGCGGAGGTCGTCGGCAGAGGCCAGGGCGGAGTCCGAGCCCTGGGGTCGGGCGAGGCGAAGGTCGTCGTCTTCCGGGTCTTAGCCCGAGTCCGAGCCTTGGGTCGGGCGGAGCGGAGTTCGCCGTCTTCCGGGGCCTAGCCCGAGTCCGAGCCCTGGGTCGGGCGGAGCGGAGTTCACCGTCTTCCGGGGCTTAGACCGAGTCCGAGCCCTGGGTCGGGCAGAGCGGAGTTCGCCGTCTTCCGGGGCCTAGCCCGAGTCCGAGCCCTGGGTCGGGCGGAGCGGAGTTCGCCGTCTTCCGGGGCTTAGCCCGAGTCCGAGCCCTGGGTCGGGCGGAGCGGAGTTCGCCGTCTTCCGGGGCTGAGCCCGAGTCCGAGCCCTGGGTCGGGCGGAGCTTCCTATGGCGCCTTTGGCAAGGCCTGACCGCCTTTCAGTCTCACTCTGTCAAGTGGCACTGCAGCCGGAGTGGCGCAGGCGACGCTGTCCTTCTGTCAGACCGGTCAGTGGAGCGGCGAAGTGACGGCGGTCACTTCGGCTCTGCCGGGGGGCGCGTGTCAGGACAAAGGTGTCAGGCTACCTTTGCGTTAAATGCTCCTGCGACTCGGTCGGTCGGTGCGGCGATTTAGTCAGGGTTGCTTCTTAGTGAAGGCAAGGCCTCGGGCGAGCCGGAGATGTGTCTGCCGTAAAAAGAGGGGGCCTCGGGCGAGACGGAAACCCCTCGAGGTCGGCTGCCCTTGCCCGAGGCTAGGCTCAGGCGAGGCGTGATCGAGTCGCTCGTATGGACTGATCCCTGACTTAATCGCACCCATCAGGCCTCTGCAGCTTTATGCTGATGGGGGTTACCAGCTGAGAATTAGGCGTCTTGAGGGTACCCCTAATTATGGTCCCCGACAGTAGCCCCCGAGCCTCGAAGGGAGTGTTAGCACTCGCTTGGAGGCTTTCGTCGCACTTTTTTGCAAGGGGACCAGCCTTTCTCGGTTGCATTTTGTTCCGGTGGGTGCGCGCGAGCGCACCCGCCGGGTGTAGCCCCCGAGGCCTCGGAGGAGTGGTTTCACTCCTTCGAGGTCTTAATGCCTTGCGTAACGCTTCGGCTGTTCTGGTCGTTCCCTCATGCGAACTGGCCGTAGCCCGGGTGCACGGTCGGGGCCCAAGTTCTCGGGCTGGTATGTTGACGCTGTCAACGGTTCGGCCGGAGCCGGGTTTGCGAGAGCAGCCCCCGAGCCTCCGCACAGGGCGAGAGGGCGATCAGGGACAAACTCGGCTTTTTTACATACGCCCCTACGTCGCCTTTCCGCAAGGAGGAGGGGGGAGAGCGCCATGTTACCCTCGATGGGCACCGAACATGGTGTCTCCGGTGAGCTGCAAGCGGGTAATCCGAGTGGACGTCCGTGCCCCGTTCGTTGGGGGTCGGCTAGGGGCCCAGAGGCACGCCCAAAAGTACCTGCGGGTGATCTGCCGGACCCGGTATCCTGGCGACGGGGTCCGAGGGCTCGATGCCTCCCTCCGATGGGATTCCGTTACAAGATCGCTCCCGCTGGTCTCGGAAATGTCCTAGGGTACCTCGGGAGCGCAGCCCGAGCCTTGGTTATGTATCGAACGTACCCCTGGTCATCCCTCGCTCGGCGTCTGAGGCGACTGTGAACCCTTCGGGGGCCAGCCTTCGAACCCCTGATCAGTAATGGGCGCAGAGCCCGAGTAGCCTGAGGCGGCCGTGGGACCCTTCGGGGGGCCGGCCTTCGAACCTCTGACCAGTAGTGGGTGTCGGGCCCACGCGATCTGAGGCGGCTGTTGAACCCTTCGGGGGGCCAGCCTTCGAACCTCTGATCAGTAAGGAGGCTCGGAGCCTAGTTCCTTCACGGGGAAGGACCCCTTTCGGGGTATCCCCCTTTCCCGGTCCCTGTCGCAAGAGATAGAGAAAGAGGAAAAAGGGAAAAGGATACGAAACCGAACGACGCGGCGTACCTTTTTTTTGGCGCGGTTGTTTCGGCGAAGGCGAAGCGTCGCCCGCTGCTTCTGCCAGAAGCGCCGCCTGTCCAGCCGCGGAGTTAATGCGACGGGGTGAGTAGTTGGCGGGGCAGCCATTGCGCGTGCGCGAGCCGTTCGAGGAACGGATCACGGGCGCGTTGTCTTCACGCCGTGAGAGGGGGTTCTCTTGCTGCCCCCGGATGGGACGCGAGCTTGGCCGACGACGTGACCGCTGCTCCCACGCGCCTGCCACCGTCATTACTGCCGGCCCACTTTCGGCCGCGTTGGCCGTCGCGTCAGGCTGGCGCTGCTGGGTCGCGCGCTGGGTCGCCTCGAGTCGCGGTATTGGTTCCGCAACCGAGGAGGCGCGGTGGTGGCGCAGGCGGTGCAGTTGCTTGCATGCAGCATCCGGCGCGCCGGTTGCGCGACGCGTGGGCCTGGGCCTCCATGCTGGTGTGTCGGGAGTTGGAGAAGTGCGTCCACTTGGCGCGGTTGCATGCCGCCTGCATGGCTGCCCGCCCCTTTCGCCCGTTGGTCTGGGCAAAAGTGGAGGGTCACTTGTAACCGCTGGGCGGTTGCGTGCACCACGCGCGGCGGTTTGGCTTCTTCTGCTCGGAGCCGGTCTGCATGACATGCGGGACCCAGCCCCCGCGCCGCAGGGGAGGGCTTTGGAGCGTGTTGGAGAAGACTCAGCCCGTGACGGTTGGGGGCGCACGTAGGGAGAGTTGCCTTTAAAAGGAGGGCGACCCCTTTCGTAAGGAAACCATGTCTTCTTGCTCCCTTATGCGCCGCGCCTTTCCACCTTCCAAGCCCCCGGATGGGGGGAGCCCGCCGTCTTTTCGCTTCATCGTTGGAGGAACGCAACTCCGTGGGAGTTGGTACCTTTCAGCCATCGTTCGGCTTCAAGGATTTTCATCATGCAGCCCGGCTGTACCCCTCCGCCGGCGGTCACCCAAGGCAGTGACCTCCGGCTTGATGGTGGGGGAAAGCCAGCCGGGCTGCGATCTTGGTCCCACCCTCAGCTTCAAGGATGTTCATCATCCTCGCTGGGGTGGGTGCCGGGCTGAGCCGGCGCTCTGCCTCCCGCGCTGGTTCGCGGGTCATCCTCTCCCGCGGCATTCGAGGGAGAGGGCGCTCACTGGCCCTGCGGGCGGCCTGGACTTCGACAACGCGGGGCTGGTCGACGGCAGGCGTCGTCACCTCCAGCGTGTCGGGTTCGTCGGCTTGGCTCCCGGCGGCCCCTTCTGCCGGAGGGCGACTGCCGCGCCGTGTACACGGGAGGACCACCTTAGATGCCGCGCGCTGCTAGGGCGGCGTTCGTGTTCTGGGGTGGCCCTGCCTTTGCACCGGGACGACGCCTTCACGTGGAGGCCGGTGCCCCACTCGTCTGGGAGGATTTGAGTGGGGATCTGCCGGAGGGCTGGTGGCCCCTGCCGTCGGTGCCGAGGCGGAGGCGGCTCGAGAAGTCCCCGTCGCCGACGGGATCACCGCCACCATCCGCGCTTCGGGCCTCCGGCTCTTTGTACTTGTCCTCGCCCCTCGAGCGTCGGCGTGGGCGAGGGCAAGATTGCAGCAGTGCCTACCCTGAGGCCTGCGCTGCTGCAGTTCGGCCATCCGGAGTGGGGGCCGTTGTCGTCGTGGTCAGAGCGGGCGGCGGCGAGCCGCTCGTCAGTCTTCTGTTGCTCCGCAGGCCTTCCCCCATGGAGTGGGGTTGTTCGTACCTGCGGAGGGGGGAACCGGAGTTCCGTTTGTAATGGCACTTCGCATGCCAGGGTTTTTTGTTCATTGTGGCTTTCGGGGCCTGAACATGTATGTAACGTCGGCACGGAGCCGTGTTTTTTCCTCATTTTTGAGCGCTAAGACTCGTCTGTTGATTATCTGAACCGCTTCACCAAGCATGAGTCGCCCCGTGTCAAGGTGACGAGTGAGGTATCCGTATCCCGGAGGCGTAGGAGTCCCTCAGCTCGGTCGGCCTTGCTGTCCGAGGCTCCTCTAGCTTAGTTAAAGAGACCCCTCGGCCGCTCTTCGACGAGCCGAGGCCAGGGGTAGCGATATCACTATGAACAGAGGCGGAGTCGGCTCGAAAATGAAACCTGGTTGGCTGGAGCCTAGCCGGGTTGTCCGTTGGCGGGACCGACGTCGGAGTTGATCAGCCGAGGCCTCAGGTCGGGCTGGCGCCCTTGGAAGATGGTTGGCCGAGGCCCCTGGGGTAACCGGCCGAGCCGCCTGCTCGGGCCGGATTCCTGGAGAAGTCCCTGGCAGCGATTGCTCGGGCGTGGTGATGACGTCGTCCTTCGGAGTGGAGAGCCTCGGACCGCGTCGCCGTCCGAGGCTAGGTCAGGCCTCGCCGAAGGTGTCGTCGATGCCGAGGGTGCTGCTGCCCCCTTCCAGCGTCAAGACCCGAGCCTGCAGGGTCAAAGTGTCTTGTAGCGTGTGCCTTCTGCAGCCGCCGAGGCCAGAACACACACACCCTCGCTGCGTTGTAAAGCTGCGTCTCTTTTCCTCTTGTTTCGAGTATCTGGACTTTTTGTCGGTAACAGGGATGTTTGTGCGAGCGAGAGTTGCTTCTCGCGGAAGGTGATGAGTGAGGTATCCGTATCCCGGAGGCGTAGGAGTCCCTCGGCTCGGTCGGCCTTGCCGCTTACGCGTACTTTCACCCGTCCGTGAGGCCCTGTCACCGACTCGGTCGAGAAGGCTCGAAGGATCGCTTCGGCAGAAGGGCTTCCGAACGTAAAGACTTGTTCGATCTGCAGAGCCACTTTATCCGAACGCGAGTTACTTATCGCAGAAGGTGATGAGTGGGGTATCTGTATCCCGGAGGCGTAGGAGTCCCTCGGCTCGGTCAGCCTTGGCTGCTTACATGTACTCCGTCGTTTCCAGGACCCACCTTTCGAAGTAGTCAAAAAGCACGAAAGATATTCTGGTAAAAGAGATCTTTTTTCGAGGAAAATTTTGACGCAGAGGGGGTTTCCCCCCTTTTAGCCCCCGAGGGAGGGTCGGGCTTTGCCGAGGCGAGGCCGACCCTTCCTTGATGACTAAACTTTGCGTGGGTGCGAGGTATATGAACGACTTGAAAACATCTTAAGGGTAAAAGCGACGTAGCTGTTGGATGTTCCAAGCGTTGCCGTAGACCTCGCCTTGGCTGTTGGCCAGCTTGTACGTTCCGGGCTTCAGAACTTTGGCGATGACGAATGGCCCCTCCCAGGGTGGCGTGAGCTTGTGCCTCCCTCGGGCGTCTTGCCGCAGCCGAAGCACCAGGTCGCCCACCTAGAGTTCCCGGGGTCGCACCCCTCGGGCGTGGTAGCGTCGAAGGGATTGCTGATACCACGCCGAGTTTAGTAAGGCCCTGTCCCGAGCCTCTTCCAGCTGGTCCAGCGAGTCTTCTTGGCTAGCTTGGTTGCTTTGATCGTCGTAGGCCCTCGTCCTCGGGGAGCCGTATTCCAGGTCAGTGGGCAAGACGGCCTCGGCCCCGTAGACCAGGAAGAACGGCGTGAAACCCGTGGCTCGGCTCGGCGTTGTCCTCAGGCTCCAGAGCACCGAGGGGAGTTCCTTCATCCATCGCTTGCCGAACTTGTTGAGGTTGTTGTAAATCCGAGGCTTGAGCCCTTGTAGAATCATGCCGTTGGCACGCTCTACTTGCCCATTCGACATGGGATGAGCTACGGCGGCCCAGTCCACCCGGATGTGGTGATCCTCGCAAAAATCCAAGAATTTTTTGCCGGTGAACTGGGTGCCGTTGTCGGTGATGATGGAGTTTGGGACCCCGAAGCGATGGATGATGTTGGTGAAGAATGCCACCGCCTGCTCGGACCTGATGCTGTTCAGGGGTCGGACCTCGATCCACTTGGAGAATTTGTCGATGGCGACCAGCAAGTGCGTGTAGCCCCCGGGCGCCTTCTGCAAGGGGCCGACGAGGTCCAGACCCCATACAGCAAAGGGCCAGGTGATGGGTATCGTCTGCAGAGCCTGAGCGGGCAGGTGGGTCTGCTTCGCATAGAATTGACACCCTTCGCAGGTGCGGACAATTCTAGCAGCGTCGGCCACCGCCGTTGGCCAGTAGAAGCCTTACCGGAAAGCATTCCCGACGAGGGCTCGGGGCGCCGCGTGATGGCCGCAAGCCCCCGAGTGTATCTCTTGCAGGAGTTCCTGACCTTCGGCGATGGAGATGCATCGCTGGAGGATGCCCGAGGGACTGCGGCGGTAGAGCTCCTTCTCATCGCCCAGCAGGACGAACGACTTGGCGCGTCGCGCTACCCGCCGATCCTCGGCTTGGTCGAGGGGTAGCTCTCCTTGGCGGAGATATTGCAGGTACGGGGTCTGCCAATCTCGATCAGGCGTGGCCCCGCTCCGCTCCTCCTCGATGCGCAGCGCCTCGCCCTCGGGGGCCGAGGGTACCTCGGGCTGAACCGAGGGCGCCTCGGGCTGGACCGAGGGTACCTCGGGCTGGACCGAGGGTGCCTCGGGCTCGGGCGTGTCGTCGATCTTGACGGAGGGCTGATGCAGATCCTGGGAGAAGACGTCCGGGGGAACCGTCGTTCGCCCCGAGGCTATTTTTGCCAGCTCATCCGCAGTCTCGTTGTAGCGCCGAGCGATGTGGTTAAGCTCGAGCCCGTAGAACTTGTCTTCCAGGCGCCGAACCTCATCGCAGTAGGCCTCCATCTTCGGGTCGCGGCAATGGGAGTTCTTCATGACTTGGTCGATGACGAGCTGCGAGTCGCCGCGAGCGTCGAGGCGTCGGACCCCTAGCTCGATGGCGATCCGCAACCCGTTGACCAGAGCCTCGTACTCAGCCACATTGTTGGACGCCGAGAAATGGAGGCGTAGCACGTAGTGTAGGTGTTTCCCGAGGGGCGAGACGAAGTGCAGGCCCACGCCGGCTCCCGTCTTCATCAACGACCCGTCGAAAAACATGGTCCAGAGCTCCGGTTGGATCGGAACCGCCGGCAGCTGGGTGTCGACCCATTCGGCTACGAAGTCCGCCAATACCTGGGACTTGATGGCCTTCCGAGGGGCGAACGAGATGGTCTCGCCCATGATTTCCACCGCCCACTTTGCGATCCTGCCGAGGCCTCTCGGCACTGGATGATCTCCCCCAGGGGGAAGGATGACACCACAGTTACCGGGTGAGACTCGAAGTAGTGTCGCAACTTCCGCCTTGTCAGGATCACTGCGTACAGCAGCTTCTGTACTTGTAGGTAGTGGATCTTGGTTTCGGACAGTACCTCGCTGACGAAGTAAACTGGCCTCTGAACGGGCAATGCATGCCCCTTTTCTTGCCTTTCGACCACAATCGCGGCGCTAACCACCTGAGTGGTCGCGGCGACATAGACCAAGAGGGCTTCTCCATCAGCTGGGGGTACCAAGATAGGCGCCTTTGTAAGAAGCGCCTTCAGTTTCCCGAGAGCTTCCTCGGCCTCAGGGGTCCAAGCGAAACACTCGGCCTTCCTTAACAGGCGGTAAAGAGGCAGACCTCTTTCGCCGAGGCGTGAGATGAAGCGGCTCAGGGCCGCGAGACATCCCATGACCCTCTGTACGCCTTTTAAGTCCTTGATGGGCCCCATGTTGGTGATAGCTGCGATCTTCTCCGGGTTGGCTTCGATGCCCCGCTCGGAGACGATGAACCCCAAGAGCATGCCTCGGGGCACCCCAAAGACACACTTATCGGGATTGAGCTTGACGCCTTTCGCCTTGAGACACCGGAATGTCACTTCAAGGTCGGAGAGGAGGTTGGAAGCCTTCCTTGTCTTGACTACGATGTCATCGACGTAGGCCTCGACTGTGCGACCGATGTGTTCGCCGAACACATGGTTCATGCATCGCTGGTACGTCGCGCCCGCATTCCTCAAACCGAACGGCATGGTGACATAGCAGTACATGCCGAAGGGCGTGATGAAAGAAGTCGCGAGCTGGTCGGACTCCTTCATCCGGATTTGGTGATACCCTGAGTAGGCATCGAGGAAGGACAGGGTTTCGCACCCAGCAGTGGAATCCACGATTTGATCGATGCGAGGTAGAGGGTAGGGAACCTTCGGACATGCTTTGTTGAGACCAGTGTAGTCTACACACATCCGCCATTTCCCCCCTTTCTTTCTCACAAGCACAGGGTTGGCAAGCCATTCGGGATGGAATACCTCTTTGATGAACCCTGCTGCCATTAGCTTGTGGATCTCCTCGCCTATCACTCTGCGCTTCTCCTCGTCGAATCGGCGCAGAGGCTGCCTGATGGGTCGGGCTCCGGCCCGAATATCCAGCGAGTGCTCGGCGACATCCCTCGGTATGCCGGGCATGTCCGAGGGACTCCACGCAAAGACGTCGGCGTTTGCGCGGAGAAAGTCGACGAGCACTGCTTCCTATTTGGGGTCGAGCCCGGAACCGATCCGGAGCTGCTTGGAGGTGTCGCCACTGGGGTCGAGAGGGACGGCCTTAACCGTCTCCGCTGGCTCGAAGTTGCCGGCATGTCGCTTCACGTCTGGCACCTCTTTGGAGAGGTTCTCCAGGTCGGCGATGAGGGCCTCGGACTCGGCGAGGGCCTCGGCGTACTCCACGCACTCCACGTCGCATTCGAACGCGTGTTTGTATGTGGGGCCGACGGTGATGACCCCGTTGGGGCCCGGCATCTTGAGCTTCAGGTAGGTGTAGTTGGGGACGGCCATGAACTTCGCGTAGCATGGCCTCCCCAATACCGCGTGGTAGGTTCCTCGGAACCTGACCACCTCGAACGTCAAAATCTCCCTTCGGAAGTTGGAGGGTGTTCTGAAGCAGACAAGGAGGTCGAGCCGTCCGAGGGGCTGGATGCGCTTCCCAGGAATGATCCCGTGGAAGGGCGCAGCGCCTGCTCGGACGGAGGACAGATCGACGCGCAGGAGCCTGAGGGTCTCGGCGTAGATGATGTTGAGGCAGCTGCCCCCATCCATCAGGACCTTGGTGACCCTGACGTCGCCGACGATGGGGTCGACGACGAGCGGGTATTTCCCCGGGCTCGGCACGTGGTCGGGGTGGTCAGCTTGGTCGAAGGTGATGGGCTTGTCGGACCAGTCTAGGTAGACTGGCGCCGCCACCTTCACCGAGCAGACCTCTCGGCGCTCTTGCTTGCGATGCCGAGCCGAGGCATTCGCCGCATGCCCTCCGTAGATCATGAAGCAATCGCGGACCTCAGGGAACTCTCCTGCTTGGTGATCTTCTTTTCTGTCGTCGTCGCGGGCCCTGCCACCCTCTACGGGTGGCCCGGCCTTGTGGAAGTGGCGCCGAAGCATGACGCACTCCTCGAGGGTGTGCTTGACGGGCCCCTGATGATAGGGGCATGGCTCCTTGAGCATCTTGTCGAAGAGGTTGGCACCTCCGGGGGGCTTCCGAGGGTTCTTGTACTCGGCGGCGGCGACAAGGTCCGCGTCGGCGGCGTCGCGTTTCGCTTGCGACTTCTTCTTGCCTTTCTTCTTGGCGCCGCGTGGAGTAGACGCCTCGGGAGCCTCTTCCGACGGGCGGCCCTGGGGCTGCTTGTCCTTTCGGAAGATGGCCTCGACCGCCTCCTGACCAGAGGTGAACTTGGTGGTGATGTCCATCAGCTCGCTCGCCCTGGTGGGGGTCTTGCGACCCAACTTGCTCACCAGGTCGCGGCAGGTGGTGCCGGCAAGGAACGCGCCGATGACATCTGAGTCGGTGATGTTGGGCAGCTCAGTGCGCTGCTTCGAGAATCACCGGATGTAGTCCCGAAGAGACTCTCCCGGCTGTTGCCGGCAGCTTCGGAGGTCCCAGGAGTTCCCGGGGCGCACGTACGTGCCCTGGAAATTACCAGCGAAGGCTCGGACCAAATCATCCCAGTTGGAGATCTGCCCCGGAGGCAGGTGCTCCAACCAGGCGCGAGCGGTGTCGGAGAGGAACAGGGGGAGGTTGCGGATGATGAGGTTGTCGTCGTCTGTTCCACCCAGTTGGTAGGCCAGGCGGTAGTCTGCGAGCCACAGTTCCAGCCTCGTTTCCCCCGAGTACTTTGTGATAGTAGCCGGGGGTCGGAACCGGGTCGGGAACGGTGCCCGCCGGATGGCCCGGCTGAAGGCCTGCGGACCGGGTGGCTCGGGCGAGGGACTCCGATCCTCCCCGCTGTCGTAGCGTCCCCCACGCCTGGGGTGGTAGCCTCGGCGCACCCTTTCGTCGAGGTGGGCCCGACGGTCGCGACGATGGTGCTCGTTGCCGAGGTGGCCCGGGGCCGCAGGCGCGGTGTTGCGCGTGCGCCCGGTGTAGACCGAGGCTTCCCGCATGAATCGGGAAGTCGCGGCATGAGGTTCCGAGGGGTATCCCTGCCTTCGGGAGGCAGAGCTCTCGGCCCGTCGGGCCGCAGCGCCTTCCAGAAGATTCTTGAGCTCTCTCTGGATTCGCCGACCCTCGGTGGTTGATGGCTCCGGCATCGCGCGGATGAGCATCGCTGCGGCTGCCAGGTTCTGACCGACCCCGCTAGATGCGGGAGGCGGCCTGACCCTGACGTCGTTGGCGACGCGGTGCTGGAAACCCTGGGGCAGGTGACGTATTTCTCCGGCCGGGGGTTGGCCCGCCCATACCTGCCCGACGTCCCGGCGGATCGACTCGAGCGCTCCTGCTCCCTCGTCGAGCCTGGCCTGCGCCCCGCGGACTTGCTCGAGCTGTGGGTCGTGACCCCCCGCCGGAACGGGGACCACAGCTAGCTCCCGCGGGATGTCGGCGCGAGGCACCGGCCTAGGGAGATCACCGTCCTCCGGCATGCCGAGATGGTTGCCTTCGGAGGGATCCCCTAGCTCGACGTGGAAACATTCGCGGCTTGAGCCGCAGTCCTTGTCGTCAAGGCTGCGGCTACCGTCGGAACAGTCGGAGAGGCAGTAGTCACATGCGGTCATAAAGTCCCGCATGGCATTGGGGTTGCCAAATCTAGAGAAATCCCAGCAGATGCCGGGATCGTCATCTTCCTCGGACCCAGAGGGCCCGTAGGTCGAGACGTCCGTCAATCGGTCCCAAGGCGACCGCATACGAAACCCCAGAGGGGTTGCACTCGCCTCAACGAGAGCGCCCACCAAAGCGAGGTCGCTAGGCGGGTTGAGACCGAGTCGAAATAACGTAGGATGGGAATCAGTCAGTACCTTTTGATCGACGAGGAGCGACATAGTCACGTCGGGGGCTGATCGCGTCATCGTCTTAGGTACGAGGGCGACGTCCTGCAGGCCCTCCGCGAGCTCGCTGGCGTCGTCCATCTGCTCGGGATCAGCGTGTCGCGGGGGGACGGCGCTCGCCTTCGTCTCAAACGCGAGGTCGACGCCCGACGCGCCCCCCGTTGAGGCGCTGGGGACGTCGATTCGCTCGACAGCCGACGAAGCGCGGCCTCCCGCTCGGCCTTGGTTGCCCTGCCTCCTCCTCCGTTGGTGGGGGAGAGGACGGGGCGAGCTCGAATGTTGTTCTCCCACCACGTGGGGAAGATGTCGTCGATTCCGCCGCCAGCGGGCGGGTTGTCGGCCGCCATTGTCGTTGTCGCGCGGCGGTGGAAGGAGTATCATGTCGTAGCTGCCGTCGAGGGACATGAACTCAAGACTCCCGAAGCGGAGCACCGTCTCGGGTTGGAGAGGTTGTTGGAGACTGCCCATCTGGAGCTTGACGGGAAGCTGCTCGTCAGCACGCAGCAGGCCCCTACCTGGCGCACCAACTGTCGGTGTTTCGAGACCGGGGGGTCCCTAAGCCGACGAGTGAGTGTGCCGCGTGCCCCAGCCCAGATGGGTCGAGCGCGTGGGCGAGCGCGAAGGGGGGAAGCGAGGTGGCCGGAGACGGGCGTGAGAGAGGTGGAAATCCCGCGGCCTTCGTGTTCGTCCCGCGCCCAGGTCGGGTGCGCTTGCAGTAGGGGGTTACAAGCGTCCACGCGGGTGAGGGAAGCGAGCGGCCCCAAGAGAGCGCCTGTCCCCGTCCTCGTCCCCGCGCGGCCAACCTTCTCTAAGAAGGCCCTGGTCCTTCCTTTTATAGGCGTAAGGAGAGGATCCAGGTGTACAATGGGGGTGTAGCAGAGTGCTACGTGTCTAGCGGGGGAGAGCTAGCGCCCTAAGTACATGCCAATGTGGCAGCCGGAGAGATCTTGGCACCCAGCTGGTATGGTGTCGTGGCTGTCGGAGGAGCAACGGAGCCTGGCGGAGGGACAGCTGTCGGAGCGGTTGGGTCCTTGCTGACGTCCCCCTGCTTCCGTAAGGGAGCTGAGAGTCGCTGTCGTCACGGGGCTAGCGGGGCGCCATCATTGCCTATCTGGCGGAGCTAGCCAGATGGGACACCGGTCTTGTTCTCTGCGGCCCGAGTCGGCTTGGGGTAGGGTGATGATGGCGCTTCCTGTTGACGTGGCTGGCCTGTGCCCTAGGTCGGGCGACGTGGAGGCTCCTCCGAAGCCGAGGTCGAGTCTGTCCTTCATGGCCGAGGCCGAGCTCGAGCCCTTGGGTCGGGCGAGGCGGAGGTCGTCGGCAGAGGCCAGGGCGGAGTCCGAGCCCCTGGGTCGGGCGAGGCGGAGGTCGTCGACAGAGGCCAGGGCGGAGTCCGAGCCCTGGGGTCGGGCGAGGCGGAGGTCGTCGTCTTCCGGGTCTTAGCCCGAGTCCGAGCCCTGGGTCGGGCGGAGCGGAGTTCGCCGTCTTCCGGGGCCTAGCCCGAGTCCGAGCCCTTGGTCGGGCGGAGCGGAGTTCACCGTCTTCCGGGGCTTAGCCCAAGTCCGAGCCCTAAGTCGGGCGGAGCGGAGTTCGCCGTCTTCCGGGGCCTAGCCCGAGTCCGAGCCCTGGGTCGGGCGGAGCGGAGTTCGCCGTCTTCCGGGGCTTAGCCCGAGTCCGAGCCCTGGGTCGGGCGGAGCGGAGTTCGCCGTCTTCCGGGGCTGAGCCCGAGTCCAAGCCCTGGGTCGGGCGGAGCTTCCTATGGCGCCTTTGGCAAGGCCTGACCGCCTGTCAGTCTCACTCTGTCAAGTGGCACTGCAGCCGGAGTGGCGCAGGCGGCGCTGTCCTTCTGTCAGACCGGTCAGTGGAGCGGCGAAGTGACGGCGGTCACTTCGGCTCTGCCGGGGGGCGCGTGTCAGGACAAAGGTGTCAGGCTACCTTTGCGTTAAATGCTCCTGCGACTCGGTCGATCGGCGCGGCGATTTAGTCAGGGTTGCTTCTTAGTGAAGGCAAGGCCTCGGGCGAGCCGGAGATGTGTCCGCCGTAAAAAGAGGGGGCCTCGGGCGAGACGGAAACCCCTTGGGGTCGGCTGCCCTTGCCCGAGGCTAGGCTCGTGCGAGGCGTGATCGAGTCGCTCGTATGGACTGATCCCTGACTTAATCGCACCCATCAGGCCTCTGCAGCTTTATGCTGATGGGGGTTACCAGCTGAGAATTAGGCGTCTTGAGGGTACCCCTAATTATGGTCCCCGACACATACGAACTCCGGTGACTGTGATTTTCCTTCCAGTAAGAACTTCCCATCTGGTCACTCATCCTAGATTTCTCCAAGTTGAGCACGCTTAACTTTGGGATTCTTTCGAGCCAGACTTCCAAACCCAGATTCCAATAATTTTTGTTTCTGAATTCTTATCGAATTATTCCCTATCCAACCATGTCATCCCTCAAGCATGGGTCGTATTCTAGAAAACTCCCAAAATACTCTTGCCCCATATTCTGCCTATAATTTCCCTGTTCAGGCTAAGTCAGACGATTCATTCGTCACTATTCTCACCAACAGTGAACTCTACTGTACTACACCACATACACCTAGCTATAAAAACACCCAGCTACCCTCTCCCTCTCCACACACTCAACACCCTCAGCCAAGGCAAACACCCCACCCACTTAGTTACTCCGCTCTGCCGGCTACACGCATAGTGTCGCTTTGCCTCCAATCCACCCTCCTGGTAAGCACCTCCACTACACCACCAGTAATATCACAACACCACATGACAGATTCTGCTCAAGACCCTACCCATCCATCTATCGCCATTCTGACCACTATACTAAATATTTGTTGATATATTTGCTGGTTTGTATGTTTGCTTGTTCATGTTGCATAGTTATCAGAGCGTCTGTGCCGTCTCGTGGAGGCCAAATCTGCAAGTCTACGCCAGGCGGTGGAGCCAGAAGCCAGTTCTGCGAGCTCTCACCCTTTCACCGGTTAAGCAATGACAAGCTCATTGGATCCCTTTGATGCATAAATTACCTATGTTTTTCAACCACAACCCTCAGCCTGTTATTTTATGCATAATATGATTGAGACAGTTATTATGGCCATCTAGCCTCAAAACCTTGCCGCAATCAATCTTTATACTCCTTGACATCTTTGTTACAAATGATTTGAGAAAAGGTGTGAGTTTTCAAAAGAAAATGTTTTTCAAAATGGGTATGATGAAGGGTTGTCACCCTTATCACCTTTGAGCGGGATGATCAGGGACTCCCTGGTTTAGGAGAGGGCCTAAGGTGATGGCTCAGCTGGTTTAGGTGTGAGCATGAAGGATTGTTCCTCTTGCCTAAGGACCGGTTTGTCGTCACTCCTTACCTATACTCTTATCAAGTACAACCACTCGAGACTGTATGGGCAGTCACTCAATCTGAACTTGTACGGTCCGAACCCCAGGGTTATGATGGTTGGGGAGCACCGGGAGGATAAAGAAGGGGAATGTTTTGTCCGGTTTGGGCATGGTGGTGGCCTGACTCCTTCTGGTATAATCGTTAAGGTAAGGACGTGCAAGGAAAGAGAGAGTTTCGGCATTCGGATCTCACGACGGTGAGATTGCAGGAACCGGACTAGTGGGTAAAGTGTACACCTCTGCGCAGAGTTAAAAACCTATTCGAATAGTCCACGTCCACGGATATGGATGAGTCATGGCTTGGATTTGACAATTAGTGTTTTGTTTTCCAAAAATGCTTTTGAAAAGTCATTTTTTTAAAAGGTCCGGCGGTTGAGCCATGAGCTATGGTGAACGGGAAGTCCAATAGCTGTTTTTGAAAATGAAAACCAGTGAGAAACTGCTGAGATACCTGGATGGTTTAGTCCAGGGGATTTTGTTCTATATTGAAAAACTTCTTGCTCCTTTGGGAGAGGATGCGCTTTGAAAAATACAAAATGTTTTACAAAATAATCTTGCATCAAATATTGCTATTTCTGCAAAATATCCTGAGCTCCACATATTCCATGCATTATATCTGATTTCCCTATTCCGTGGGTGAAGGTGGGCTGCTGAGTACATAAGTACTCACCCTTGCTTATTTGTTGTTTTTCAGAAAAGGATATCGCTGATCGGCTAAGAGTTACGCCTATTCCCAACCTTGCATGTGGCTGTTGGACCGCTGATTTGCTTCGCTGCGTATATCGGGCTGCTTCAGCCCCACTCTGATGATATGCACCAAGTTGTGGAGCAACTCTTAAAGTTGTTCGCCACCTTTATAGGTTTGTCTCGTTTAAGCAAATCTGGAACTATCTGATATATAAATGTGTTTACTAGTCTCCTAGGACTAGTAATTGTATCACATTTGAGTCCCAGAGGATTGGGGCGCTTTAAACACATCTTTGCCCCCATACGCGAAAAACAATGGCGCTCCTAGGAGCCCTCCTTGAGGCTATAAATAGAGGAGCCTAGGACTTCACTCGGAAGAGGAACACTTCCGGGTTTTTCACCTCCCCAGCTGATATTGGTACTTACCTCAATCATCAGGGACTTGGGAACTTCTCCCTTTCCCGATGAGCTTGTATCCCTACTACAATCACTTAGGTGCAAGCAATATAAGTCTCATCCCCCTCTACTAGAAGTAGAGTCTTCTCTAGCCTAAACCAGGATAAAGACTTGTGTCTTCTTGCATCACCATCTGTACCTGGGCAAGCAACACTAATTCAATGGTCGGTAGGATCCTCGGGTTAAAACACTAACAGATTTGTTGCCCTCTCTCCATCATTTTCCTGTTGTGTCGCTACCTTCCTTTCGTACATTGCCTATTATGTCGCCGCCAGGGCTAAATGCCTAAACATGCCCAGCGCGTGTGGGACACTACCTTTTCAGCGATAGGATCTACCGGATGCCAGTACCTAGTGCCCAATGACGGACAGCCCAGGAATGCCATTGCCTAGCAACACGATCTGCCAAGACACTTCCTAGGGACGTGTCAAGGCTGGCGCAAAAAATATTGGTATGTGAATTGCCATCTGATTTGGTATGTGTAATGCAATCTTAATTTACATAGGTGTGTATTCAATAATTGCAATTTTAACTTATGTAAGTATAAATTCATAGTAGATGTGTTTGCAAAATCAAGTGATGAGTGAAAATAGATTGTTGTCATCACGAGTTTTGGATGATTTCATACTTTATACTGCACAAATATTCAAAGTTATTCTCAAGTGCGTAGAAAGCTAGGAGGCCCTGTTTTAGGTCGTGCACACATATATCGGGATAGGAAAGCGGGACACGCGAGAATGTACCAAGATTACCTTGCTAAAAATCCTACTTAGACCATCTCCAAGAGCAGAGGCATTCACATATCCATTTTTAAAATACCTCTCCTGTATTGAAATATCATGCTCCAATAGATGAGCCATTATTCATAGGTCCAACGCATCCAATACCTCCTCCGACGAAAATATCATTCCCGGCCTACTTGACGCATCTAGTTCTCAACCAATTATCTTTGGTATTCCTACTTCTGTGCACTCGTCTGTTGACGATGGTGCATGTGACTCAGCAACGCAGGCGCAGCGACTCCGTACACACGACGACTTGGTGGCATAGGGTGGAGCGATGTGGCGGCGCACGACACGACTGAAAGGGAAATAGGGTTAACATTTTTCCATAATTAATTTTAGTGGTTGAATGCCCAACAAAAATATATGGACTAACTAGTTTTCTCTAGAATACATATTCTACAGGTGCACAAAGGTTCAACTCAAACCAATAAATATTCAAGTTAGGGATCAAATTTGAAGCAGCAAAAGAAACCAAGTGTGTTGTGGTCTGGCGCACCGGACTGTCCGGTGCACCAAGTCCATACAGGGCTGAACCAGCCACTCTCGGGTTTCTCCAAGCGCGCTCCGCTATAATTCACCGGACTGTCCGGTGCACCAGCGGAGCAACAGCTATCCAACGCAACGGTCGAGTGCAAAAAGAGCGCTGACGGCGCTACAATGAAGAACAGTGCGCGACAGAGTCAGAGCGCAGAGTCAGAGGCGCGCACCGGACAGTGAACATGACCTGTCCGGTGTGGCACTGGACTGTCCGGTGCCACAAGAAGACAACGACGCCAACGATCGACTGCTCCCGAACCCTAACGGTTGGGTGACGTGGCGGCGCACAGGACAGCCTACAGTGCATGTCCGCGCACCGGACTGTCTGGTGCGACCATCGACAGCAGCCATCCCCAACGGCCATTTGGTGGTTGGGGGCTATAAATACCCCAAACCACCACAACACCAAGCATTTTGAACATTGCATTCAATACAAGAGCAATAGACTTCATTTCAAAGACACAATCAAAGCGATCGATCCACTCAAAGTCCCCAAATAAACTCTAGTGCATTAGGACTTGTGAGAGGATCTCTTGTGTTTCTTTGTTACTCTTGTTTGCTTGGCTTGGCCTTCTTTTTTATTTTCAATTCTTACTCTCAAGTGCTTTGTAAGCAAGGCAAGAGACACCAATTATGTGGTGGTCCTTGCGGGGTCTAAGTGACCCGTGAGATTAAGGAAGAAGGCTCACTTGAGCTAAGTGACCGTTTGAGAGGGAAGGGGTTGAAAGAGACCTCGTCTTTGTGACCACCTCAATGGGGACTAGGTTCTTTAGAACCGAACCTCGGTAAAACAAATCACCGTGTTCATCCGCTTTATTTCTTGGTTGATTTGTTTTCCCCTCTCTACCGGACTCGAATTTAATTCTAAAGCTAACCCCGGCTCGTAGCTTGTGTTTTAAGTTGTAAATTTCAGATTACGCCTATTCACCCCCCCTCTAGGCGACTTTCAATTGGTATCAGAACCCGGTGCTTCATTAGAGTCTAACAAGTCGAAGTGATGTCGGGAGATCACACCAAGAGGGAGATCGTGACCGGCGACAAGCCCGCAAGCTCGGGGAGAACCCTCTCAAGGGAGTCCGGCCACAAGCATAAGGAGGAATCCTCTTCCTCCAACAAGACGCATCGAAAGGGTGACAAGAAGAAGATGAAGAAGGTGGTCTACTACGAGATCGACTCTTTGTCACCCTCCACGTCGTCAAGCTCCGACTCGCCCATCGCTTCTAAGCGCCATGAGCGCAAGAAGTACAGTAAGATGCCCCTACGCTATCCTCGTATTTCCAAACGCGCTCCATTACTTTTCGTTCCCTTAGGCAAGCCACCATATTTTGATGGTGAAAATTATTGTATGTGGAGTGATAAAATGAGGCATCACCTAACCTCACTCCACGAAAGCATTTGGGATATAGTTGAATTTGGAGCGCGGGTACCACAGGTGGGGGATAAGGACTATGATTCGGACAAGGCCGCCCAAATACGACACTTTAACTCCCAAGCAACTTCTATAATCCTCGCCTCTCTATGTCGAGAGGAGTATAACAAGGTGCAAGGGTTAAAGAGCGCCAAAGAAATTTGGGACGTGCTCAAGATCGCGCACAAAGGAGATGAAGTGATCACAATTACCAAGCGTGAGACAATCGAGGGCGAACTCGGTCGATTCGTCCTCAACAAAGGAGAAGAGCCGCAAGCAATGTACAACCGGCTAAAGACCATGGTGAACCAAGTGTGCAACCTCGGGAGCACCGAATGGGATGACCATGAGATGGTCAAGGTTATTCTTAGATCCCTCGTATTTCGTAATCCTACTCAAGTTCAATTAATACGTGGGGATCCTAGATATAAACTAATGTCTCCCGAGGAAGTTATTGGCAAGTTTGTGAGCTTTGAACTTATGATCAAAGACTCCAAACATATTGTCAACTTGGGGCAAGGCGCCACCTCCACACCCGAGGTGCAACCCATCGCATTCAAAGCGACGGAAGAGAAGAAAGAGGAGTCTACATCAAGTAGGGTTCCCATCGACGCCTCCAAGCTCGACAATGAGGAAATAGCGCTCATCATCAAGAGCTTCCGCCAAATCCTCAAGCAAAGGAGGGGGAAGGATTACAAGCCCCGCTCCAAGAGGGTGTGTTACAAATGTGGTAAGCCCGATCATTTTATTGCTAAATGTCCTATGTCTAGTGAAAGTGACAGGGATGACGACAAGAAAGGGAAGAAGGAAAAGAAGAGGTACTACAAGAAGAAAGGCGGCGACGCTCACGTGTGTCGGGAATGGGACTCCGCCGACTCTTCCTCCGACGAGGACGCCGCCAACATCGCCGTCAACAAGGGCGTCCTCTTCCCCAACGTCGGCCACAAGTGCTTAATGGCAAAGGATGGCAAAAAGAAGAGGGTACAATCTAGAACCAACCCCAAGTATACTACATCTAGTGATGAGGGTAGTTCTAGTGAAGATGAAGATGATTTGCTTACTCTTTTTGCCATTCTTAACATGCAACAAAAGGAAAAATTAAATGAATTAATAGGAGATATTCATGAGAAGGATGAACTTTTGGATAGCCAAGAAGGATTCCTTATTAAAGAAAACAAAAAACATGTTAAATTGAAAATGCTTATACTCAGGAAGTCTAGAAATGTGAAAATTTATCTAAGGAGCTTAGCATTTGCCATGAATCGATTTCCAGTCTTGAAAATGAAAATGCTAGTCTAAATGCTAAGCTTGATGATTTAAATGTTTGCAATGATTCTATTTTCTGTCTTAGAAATGAGAATGCCATATTACATGCTAAGATAGAAGAATTAAATGTTTGCAAACCCTCTACATCTACTTTCAAGCACGTTTCCATTTGCACTAGATGTAGAGATATTAATGTTGATGCCATAAATGATCACCTTGCTCTTATCAAACAACAAAATGATCAAATAGCTCAATTAACTGCTAAAATTAATGAGCATGAAATTGAAAATGAAAAATTTAAATTTGCTAGAAGCATGCTCTATAATGGGAGACGCCCTGGCATTAAGGATGGCATTGGTTTCCAGCAGGGAAGCAATGTCAAGCTTAATGCCCCTATAAGATTATCTAATTTTATAAAGGGCAAGGCACCCATGGTTCAGGATAATGAGGGTTACATTTTATATTCTGCTAATTATCCTGAGCACAAAATTAGGAAAATTCATGCTAGGAAATCTCATTCTGTTTCTCACCATGATTTTATGTATAAGAATGAGGCATCTAGCTCTAGGCATACCACTCACATTAAATTGCCTAGAAAGAAAATTCATGTTGCATCAAATGAGAAAATTGTTTCATTTAAAACTTTTGATGCTTCATATGTGCTTACTAACAAATCAGGCAAAGTAGTTGCCAAATATTATAGGGGCAAACACAAGAGGTCAAAGACTTGTGTTTGGGTACCCAAGGTGCTTGTTTCTAACATCAAAGGACCCAAGACTGTTTGGGTACCTAAGAACAAGGCCTAAATTGTTATATCCCCAACGATAGCGGGTGCACAAACCACATGACAGGGGAGAAGAGAATATTCTCCTCCTACGAGAAAAACCAAGATCCCCAACGAGCTATCACATTCGGGGATGGAAATCAAGGATTGGTCAAAGGTTTGGGTAAAATTGCTATATCCCCTGACCATTCCATTTCAAATGTTTTTCTTGTAGATTCTTTAGATTACAATTTGCTTTCTGTTTCTCAATTATGCAAAATGGGCTATAACTGTCTTTTTATAGATGTAGGTGTTACTGTCTTTAGAAGAAGTGACGATTCAATAGAATTTAAGGGAGTGTTAGAGGGTCAGCTATATTTAGTTAATTTTAATAAGAACACAACTGAACTCAACACTTTCTTAATTGCTAAGACTAATATGGGTTGGCTCTGGCATCGCCGACTAGCCCATGTTGGGATGAAGAATCTACACAAGCTTCTAAAGGGAGAATACATTTTGGGACTAACAAATGTTCATTTTGAGAAAGACAGGGTTTGTAGCGCATGTCAAGCAGGAAAGCAAGTTGGCGCCCACCATCCACACAAGAACATCATGATGACTGGCAGGCCGCCCGAACTACTCCACATGGATTTATTCGGCCTGATAGCTTACATAAGCATCGACTGGAGTAAGTACTGTCTTGTTATTGTGGATGACTATTCTCGCTTCACTTGGATGTTCTTTTTGCAGGAAAAATCATAGACCCAAGAGACCTTAAAGGGATTTTTGAGATGGGCTCAAAATGAGTTCGGATTAAGGATCAAAAAGATAAGAAGCAATAATGGGATGGAGTTCAAGAACTCTCAAATAGAAGGCTTTCTTGAGGATGAGGGCATCAAGCATGAGTTCTCTTCTCCCTACACACCTCTATTGGACATGGCAAGAACCATGCTTGATGAGTACAAGACACCGGACCGGTTTTGGGTGGAAGCAATCAACACTGCTTGCTACTCCATCAACCAGCTATATCTTCACCGAATCCTCATGAAGACATCATATGAACTCCTCACTGGTAAAAAGCCCAATGTTTCATATTTTAGAGTCTTTGGTAGCAAATGTTTTATTCTTATTAAAAGAGGTAGAAAATCTAAATTTGCTCCCAAGGCTGTAGAAGGCTTTTTACTAGGATATGACTCAAACACAAGGGCATATAGAGTCTTCAACAAATCCACTAGATTAGTTGAGGTTTCTTGTGACATTGTGTTTGATGAGACTAATGGCTCCCAAGTGGAGCAAGTTGATCTTGATGAATTAGATGATGAAGAGGCTCCGTGCGTCGCGCTAAGGAACATGTCCATTGGGGATGTGTGTCCTAAGGAATCCGAAGAGCCCACACAAGCACAAGATCAATCGTCATCTTCCATGCAAGCATCTCCACCAACTCAAGATGAGGAACATGCTCAAGATGATGAAAATGAAGATCAAGAGGATGAGCCACCTCAAGGTGAGGTCAATGATCAAGGGGAGATGAAGTTAATGAAAACAAGGAAGATGATCAAGAAATACAGGGACAAAGACCGCCACACCCAAGAGTCCACCAAGCAATTCAACGAGATCACCCCGTCAACTCCATCCTCGATGACATTCATAAGGGGGTAACCACTAGATCTCAAGTTGCACATTTATGTGAACATTACTCTTTTGTGTCCTCTATTGAGCCATATAGGGTGGAGGATGTACTAAGAGATTCGGATTGGGTGCTGGCTATGCATGAGGAGCTCAACAACTTCACGAGGAATGAGGTATGGCATTTAGTTCCACGTCCTAACCAAAATGTTGTAGGTACCAAGTGGTATTCCGTAACAAGCAAGATGAGCATGGTGTGGTGACAAGGAACAAAGCCCGACTTGTGGCCAAAGGTTATTCGCAAGTCGAAGGTTTGGACTTTGGTGAAACTTATGCACCGGTAGCTAGGCTTGAGTCAATTCATATATTACTTGCATATGCTACTTACAATGGCTTTAAGCTTTATCAAATGGACGTGAAAAGTGCCTTCCTCAATGGACCTATCAAGGAAGAGGTCTATGTTGAGCAACCTCCCGGCTTTGAAGATAGTGAGTACCTAACCATGTGTATAAACTCTCAAAGGCGCTTTATGAGCTCAAGCAAGCCCCAAGAGTATGGTATGAATGCCTGCGAGATTTCCTTATCACTAATGGCTTCAAAGTCAGAAAAGCCGATCCTACGCTCTTTACTAAAACTATTGCAAAAGATTTGTTTGTATGCCAAATTTATGTTGATGATATCATATTTGGGTCTACTAACAAATCTACTTGTGAAGAGTTTAGTAGGATCATGATACAAAAATTCGAGATGTCTATGATGGGGGAGTTGAAATATTTCCTAGGATTTCAAGTCAAGCAACTCCAAGATGGCAACTTCATCAGCCAAGCAAACTACATTCAAGTCATACTTAACAAGTTTGGAATGAAGGATGCCAAGCCCATCAAGACACCCATGGGAACAAATGGGCATCTCGACCTCGACACAGGAGGTAAGTCCGTAGATCAAAAGGTATGCCGATCGATGATCGGATCTTTACTCTATTTATGTGCATCTCGACCGGATATTATGCTTTATGTATGCATGTGTGCAAGGTTCCAAGCCAATCCTAAGGAAGTTCACCTTAGGACCGTGAAAAGAATCATGAGATATTTAGTATACACTCCTAAGTTTGGATTTTGGTACCCCAAGGGATCCACTTTTGATTTAATAGGATATTCCGATGCCGATTGGGCAGGGTGTAAAATTGATATAAAGAGCACATCATGGACTTGTCAGTTTCTGGGGAGATCCCTGGTGTCTTGGGCTTCAAAGAAACAAAACTTAGTAGCTCTTTCCACCGCCGAAGCCGAGTACATTGCCACAGGCCACTGCTGTGCGCAATTACTTTGGATGAGGCAAACCCTCGGGGACTATGGCTACAAATTGAGCAAAGTCCCTCTCCTATGTGACAATGAGAGTGCAATCCGCATGGCGGATAATCCCGTTGAACTCAGCCGCACTAAGCACATAGACATTCAGTATCACTTTTTGAGAGATCACCAACAAACGGGGTATATCGAAATTGCTTATGTTAGCACCAAAGAACAATTAGCCGATATCTTTACCAAGCCTTTAGATGAGAAAACCTTTAGCAAACTTAGGAATGAGCTAAATATTTTTGATTCTCGGAATTTTGATTGAAACATTGCACACATAGCTATTTTCTATACCTTTGATCATTTGGCACATATACATATTTCTTATTCTTCTTGTGCTTATGCTAAGACTAATATGGTTCAATGAGCATCTCTTGTATTAAGTCTTAGATTGAAAGGGAAATGGAGTATTCGGCAAAGACATCGCTTCCACTCAACTCCATCGGTATTATCTACCCTTTGTCGGTATTCCGTCATCTCTCCTATTGGTATACTCTTTCACTCACATTTCTTTTATCAATGGGGTAGAAAATATAAATAGGGCTCTCAAAGTCTCCGTTTTTGGCGATTAATGCCAAAGGGGGAGAAAGTATTAAGCCTAAAGCAAAAGGACCGCACCACCACCTAATTTTAATTGTGTTTCAAAGATTTTAAATTGGTATATTTCAAATTGGTATCTAATTGATATATTTAAAGGAATATTTTCAAAATTAGTATCTATTAAAACCCTCTTGAAAACTAAGAGGAGAATTTCATTCAGGGGGAGTTTTGTTTAGTCAAAGGAAAAGCATTTGAAATAGGGGGAGAAAATTTCAAATTTTGAAAATGTTTTTTGCAATCTTATTTCTATACCTTTGACTATTTGCAAAAGATTTTAAAAATATTTTCCAAAAGAATTTGCAAAAATAAAACAGGTGGTGCAAACGTGGTCCAAAATGTTAAATAAAAGAAAGCAATCCATTCATATCTAGTGAGATTATAAGTTGGTTTAATTCCAAGTAACCTTTGCACTTACCTTATGCAAACTAGTTCATTTCTGCATCTTATATATATATATATGCTTTGGTTTGTGTTGGCATCAATCATCAAAAAGGGAAGATTGAAAGGGAAATAGGGTTAACCTTTTCCCACAATTAATTTTGGTGGTTGAATGCCAACAAAAATATATGGACTAACTAGTTTTCTCTAGAATACATGTTCTACAGGTGCAAAAGGTTCTACTCAAACCAATAAATATTCAAGTTAGGGATCAAATTTGAAGGAGCAAAAGAAACCAAGTGTGCTGTGGTCTGGCGCACCGGGCTGTCCGGTGCACCAGGTCCGTACAGGGCTGAACCAACCACTCTCGGGTTTCTCCAGGCACGCTCTGCTATAATTCACCGGACTGTCCGGTGCACCAGCGGAGCAACGACTATCCAGCGCAACGGTCGACAAAAAAAGCGCTGACAGCGCTACAGTGAAGAACAGTGCGCGGCAAAGTCAGAGCGGAGTCAGAGACGCACCGGACAGTGAACAGGACCTGTCCGGTGTGGCACCGGACTGCCCGGTGCCACAAGAAGACAACGACATCAACGGTCGACTGCTCCTGAACCCTAACGGTTGGGTGACATGGCGGCGCACCGGACAGCCTACAGTGCCTGTCCGGTGGCGCACCGTACTGTCCGGTGCGCCCATCGACATCAGCCATCCCCAACGGCCATTTGGTGGTTAGGGCTATAAATACCCCCAACCACCACAACACCAAGCATCCAAGCATTCTGAATATTGCATTCAATACAAGACCAATAGACTTCATTTCAAAGACACAATCAAAGCGATCGATCCACTCAAAGTCCCCAAATCAACTCTAATGCATTAGGACTTGTGAGAGGATCTCTTGTGTTTCTTTGTTGCTCTTGTTTGCTTGCCTTGGCCTTCTTTTTTCTTTTCAATTCTTACTCTCAAGTGCTTTGTAAGCAAGGCAAGAGACACCAATTGTGTGGTGGTCCTTGCAGGGTCTAAGTGACCCATGAGATTAAGGAAGAAGGCTCACTCGGTCTAAGTGATCGTTTGAGAGAGGGAAAGGGTTGAAAGAGACTCGGTCTTTGTGACCACCTCAACGAGGACTAGGTTCTTTAGAACCAAACCTCGGTAAAACAAATCATCGTGTTTATCCGCTTTATTTCTTGGTTGATTTGTTTTCCCCTCTCTACCGGACTCGAATTTAGTTCTAACGCTAACCCCGGCTCGTAGCTTGTGTTTTAAGTTGTAAATTTCAGATTACGCCTATTCACTACCCTCTAGGCGACTTTCAACGACGGCACAGGACCTACGATGCGAGCTGTAGGCGCAATGACTCAGCAACGCAGGGCAGAACAATGCGAGCTACATGCATGGCAACTCAGCAGCGCTGGGTGTAGCAACGCGATCTTATGTTGCGCAGGTCTATTTGAGGTACATTTGTACAATCAGACGCAATCAAACTGGAAGGTGCAGGATCAATTTGCATCGTGAATCGATTAGTATGCAAATCCCGACTGGATCGAGATGATCCTGACTTACTGGAACCTTGTCAAAGAACGAAGAACAAGCCAATAGCAGTAAAACCATTACAAAGTTCAGACTTGCTACTGTTCTTTTGTTCGTAATAAACTTCCAGTGCAACTATCCCTCCCATCTCATCAGAAAAAATTGAGAATTCAAACGTCCTACTCCTATTCACATGCATTGCATAAGAGATAAATTAAAGGCACCATTTTGGGATGATCTTTTTTACTATGAAGAATTATTAAGCCATCCATAATAGTACAAAACCCATTTTACTTATGTCAAAAGAAAACCAAACATGTGAACTGAAAGAAAAAGTGATATTTGAAAGGCAGGTCATGAGGCTGATATATACTCCATCCTTGTGACTCGTGAACCCCACATGAGCCCCTAGTCACGTCAGCAGCGGATCTTCGATACACATGTGAACCCAACCGTCCTCAGGATAGCCCGTTGGATTGGATCTAACTGTTGGAGTCATCGTATATGGATTTTTGGGCCTTTAGACTCAAATGGTTGTATATGTCTCCTAGTTTGCGTCCAACTCTTGTTGATGGTCTTATGGGCCAAACTTATTTCAACAGGGGTAACAGTCTATTTGTTATCTATCTCGTTTGTATGTGCCTTGGCTTTTATTTTGGATGTATTTTATTTTTGGCGCATGTTTAGGATGAATTGACCACTATTTATTCGCATAATGAATGTTGTTGAACCACATGATGATTACTTCGCGCAGAAGAGAAATGCAGCTCATCAACAAGGTATAAGTTCCTTTCAAAAGGTTACTGCTAACTTATGGAGTGGCAGCTGATGCTATGGATGAGTATGTATGCATTGGAGAAAGTACTACGTTATAAAGTCTAAGAAGGTTTGTTAAAGCTGTAATAGAAGTTTTTGGAGACGAGTATTTGAGGTCACCCAATGAAAAAGATGTAGAATGGTTACTTGTACTTGATAATGAAAGAGGTTTTTCCCAGTATGATGGGTTCACTAGATTGCATGCATTGGAGGGGGAAGAATTGTCCATCATCCTTGCAAGGTTAGAATTCGAGGCTTCATCATACACCAACAATAATTTTGGAAGTAGTAGTTTCACAAGATTTGTGGATTTGGCATGCTTTTTTAGTTTACCTGTATCTCTCAACGATATTAGTACATACTAGAATTAGGAATGAGTGGAAGAGCACTAAAGAAAAATTAATGAATAACTAAATGAATGAATGGAAAATCACTAAAAACAATTGTATTGAAACAAGTTAACAAATACAACACATCTGAAATAGATTAGTTAATGAACTCCTTCTATCAAAGTTTATGAACTCATTCTTCATCAAGCAGCCACTCAGTACAAGTTGTGATGCTCACACACAAGGACACAACATATGCACATGATGTTGAAAATTGAAGAGGAGATGGGTACTATTGACATACCTAGTGGTGGAGTCGGATGTCGAAGATGTAGGAGCAGTGACTGTGAAGATAAGAAGGCGGCGGGGGAGCAGGGCCCTAGCGACGGAGTTCTTCTGACTAGCGGAATGTGAAGGCGAGGGACGGCGAGATCCTAATGGCAGAGGAGGTGCGGAGATGTGAAGTAGAGGGGCCAGGGGAAAGGGGTCCTCGCGGTGGCGTGAGCTAGGGGTAGCATTAGGGACGGGGAACTAGAGGTGGCGGGGAGGGAGGGCCCTAGCGGTTGGGGAGGGTAGGAGGGGGCGATGGCCTTGGCAGCTCAAAGGGAAATGGCCTCAACATTTCATATAATCAATTTTGGTGTTTGACGTCCATCACAAACCATATGGACTAACTAGTTTTCCTAGTTGCTATTTTCTCAGGTATATAAAGTTCAATATAAACATACAAAGAAAAAGACTTGAGGGAATTCTACAAAGTTTGGAGCATACAAGAATTAGTGCAGCCAGTAGCGCACCGGACACTGTCTGGTGCCCTAGCCAAGCACCTCGCGAACTGGCCTCTCTCGATTTTTCTCAGCGCTCATCCGCTATAATTCACCGGACTGTCCGGTGCGACAACGGAGCAACGGTCAACTTCGCCCAACGGTCGACTGTGTTGACTGCAAAGCAGAAGTCAGACTGCAAAGTTAGAACACACCGGACGGTCCGGTGCGCCACCGAGCAGTCCGGTGCCGCAAGAGGACAGAAGACTTCAACGGTCAACACCTCCAAACCCCAATGGTCGGCTGACGTGGCACGCACCGAACAGTGAACAATGCAGTGTCTCGTGCACCACCGGACTGTCGGTGTGCCCATCGACAACAACGACTAGAATAGTGGTTGGGGCTATAAATACCCCCAACCACCACCATTCAAGCCATCCAAGCAATTGTGACTTCTCCATTTAATACTAGAGCAAAAGAATACATTACAAAAACACAATCAAAGCATCAAATCCTCTCCAAGCTCCAAAATAAAATCAAGTGCTTAGTGACTTGAGAGAGGGTGATTTGTGTTTCTTTTGTTGCTCCTGTTGCTTTCTTCTTCTGAAAGGGAAATGTGCCCTTGGGCCATTTCTATTATATTTTGGTGATTAAGTGTCCAACACATACTAAGTGAGTTGAGTATGTGCCATATGAAAAGAGAAGTGTAAATCATGTAACAAGGTACGTTTCTAGACTTAGTACATTGTTTTGAGTACTAACATGTTTTGTCTAAGTGATAGAAACAAAGAAAAGAGAAGAAGAAAAGGACTTAGCTCTGAGCAGCCAACACTCAGCTCAGTCTAGCACACCGGACTGTCCGGTGCGCCAGGCTGGCTTCCGGCGAACTGGCCACTCTCGGGAATGTTTGGCGTCGTACGACTATAATTCACCGGACTGTCCGGTGGTGCACTGGACTGTCCGGTGAGCCAATGGTCGCCAGCGCAACGGTCGGCCACGCAATCCGCGGGCGACGTGTGGCCCACGCCAACGGTCGGCAAGGGGCACCGGACAGTGTCCGGTGTGCACCGGACAGTGTCCGGTGCGCCAACTGCCACAAATCTGCAACGGTCGTCTGCGCCAAAATAGGAAGGAGATCGCGCACCGGACATGAACAGTGGCTGTCCGTTGGTGCACCGGACTGTCCGGTGCGCCACCCGACAGAAGGCAACTTTGGCCTTCCTTGTTGGCCTCCAACGACTCCTAGCTACCTTGGGGCTATAAAAGGGACCCCTAGGCGCATGGATGAGTCACCCAAGCACACTCTAAGCATTCCAAGACTTCTAGTCCTCACTTTCACGCAATCGTTCATTGATCTTGAGATTGGAGCACTTTTCGAGTTGTAAACTCCCCGCGCGTGTTTTGTGTGCTCATTTTCTCACTTGTTTGCGTGTTTGCGGTGTGGATTTAATTCTAGTGTGCGTTGCTCTTCCCAACCTTACTCCGTGCTTTCTTTGTGATCAATCTTGTAAGGGCGAGAGGCTCCAACTTGTGGAGATTCCTCGCAAACGGGAAGAAAACTATAAGGAAGAATACTGTGGTATTCAAGTTGATCATTGGATCACTTGAAAGGGCTTGAGTGCAACTGTAACGCCCTGAATTTGGGGGTAGATTTTTTTCTTCTTTTCTCTCACCAAATTCAGGCGTTACTCTTTCCTTTTCCCTTTTCTTCTCGCTAAGCCTTGATCTTTTCCAAAGTCGCAGCGGGTTTTGGCTTTAGACCTCGTGTGAAGCAAAACCTTAAAACACTTTATTTTCTGTGATGCACCATGCCGAACCATGCATTTTTTTGATTGATTAAAATGTGAAAGCATTCATCCAAAAATTTAGATTTTAGAAAAAGAAAAATCCTTTTCTTTTTCTCTCTCTCTCCCTTTCCCATTTCGGCCCAAGCCGCCCCCTCTCCCCCCGCGTGGGCCTCCTGGCCGGTCCAAGCCGCCTCCCCCCTCCCCTCCCGCGTGGGCCTCCCGGCCGGCCCACCCGCGCACCCCCCTCCCTCCCCCCTTTGGGCCCAGCCGGCCCAGCCGCCCCACCACCTCTTTTCTTTTTTCCAAAAATCCTCCCACGGGCCCCGCCCGTCATTCCCTCTCCCTCTCTCTCCCCAAACCCTAACCGGCGCCCTCCCCCGCGTCCCGCGCCGCCGCCGCTCCCCGCCGCCGCCGCCGTCCTCCCCTCCGGTGAGGCCCCTCCCTCCTCCTCCCCCTCCCTCCTCCTCCCTCTCCCTCCTCCCTCTCCTCTCCCCGGCGCCCTTCCCCGCGCCGCCCGCCTTGGCCCCCGGCTCGGCCGGTCGCGCCCCCGCCGCTCGGCTCGGCCCGGCCGCTCGCGGCCATGGCGTCCGGCCCCGCGCTCCCCGTCCCCGGCCCCGCGTCCGCGCGCGCCGGCGAGCCGCCCGGCCGCGCCCTCGCCCGCTCCGGCGACCCCGCCTCGGCCCCGCTCCGGCGACCCCGCCTCGGCCCCGCTCCGGCGACCCCGCCTCGGCCCCGCTCCGGCGACCCCGCCTCGGCCCGCGCCCCCGGCGTCCCGCCCGGCCGCGCCCCGCCCTTCCCCGCGCCCGGCGAGCTCGGCCGCCCGCGCCCGGCGAGCTCGGCCGCCCGCGCCCCCGGCGTCCCGCCCCTACCCGGCCTCGGCTGCCCCGGCCTCGGCTCGGCCGCTCGCGCCCGGCCTCGGCTGCCCCGACCTCGGCTCGGCCGCTCGCGCCCCGGCCCGGCCCAACCGCCCCTCCCGGCGAGCTCGGCCGCCTCCCGGCGAGCTCGACCGCCCCCCGGTTCAACCGCCCCCGTGCCCCGGCTCGGCCGCCCATCCCCGCGTTCGGCCTCGTCCGGCCGTATCCTCGCTCGCTCGCGCTCGCTGGCCCCGGCGTGCTTGCCCGCTCGCCCCGCCGTGCCCTGCTCGCGTCGTGTCGGCCCCTGCGTGGCCTCGAGCTTGGCCCAGCGTGCCTATGGCGCGCGGCTTTGAGCTCGGCTAGCGCACGGCTCCGACGTGCGTACGGTTAGTCCGCGGCGTGTGCGTGCGGCCTCGCGTGCGTGCCCACGTAGTGCGCGCGCCTTGGCACGACTCGCCGTGCCTCGTCTACCCCCCCCCCCCCCCCCCGTCTCCTGTATGCGCTAATCACGTCGTTTATATTAATAAGATAGGAGTCTCAATTTGGACATTGGTTACGTTAGTTAATTCGTATAACTAATCATCTATCTCGTTCAATGTTAATCTACTAAAAGTGGTTGCGATTACATTAGTGCATGTAGCTAATTCTTTTGTTAGAACTAATTAAAACTAGAGCACGTGACGTCTAGTCTTTCGTCTACCCGTAGTGTCCCTCGAGCATAAGCCTCAACCCCTGCGAAACTTTCCCTCGTTTCTTTCTAACCAAGGTAAATTCATTATCGTATGTGGTATTCTATGCATATTTGCTTTACTTGTTCTCTTGTATGGTGTACTGTTGGTTTTCTAATTTCGATGGATGGATGTATGTATGTTTGCACCCGCTTAGAGAACGATCCGGTTGAAGAGCCCGAGGAACTCGCAGGAGAAGCCCCTGAGCAGCAGTCGGTTGGTGGAGGCAAGTGTCCTTTGACCTATCTATGTCCTATTCATTATTTAATTCACCTCCCGCTTTACATATTTATACCTAAGGTTTGACTAGCTTTTGTTATCCATGTCCTTGTTTACCTATCTGGGTTGGATTATTACTGTTTAGCTTTATGCTATTGCCTAACTCTAATCAATGAACATGATGAGAATATCTATGATACGCTGTTTTTTCCTTCTCTTATGATGATGTTGTACTTGTGACCTTCAAGGGGGCTCGAGCGGTTTCTCGAGTGCCTCTCCGTAAGGAGAATTTTGCAACCATGGCACTGCCAAGGGCGGGCTTCAGAAACATGGCACGCCCATCGCGGCAATTGTATTCGTGGCATTATAATCCTAGAGTATTTGAACATTTAGCATCGGGCCCTGGTAATGGTCATTAGCTCTTGTCAAGTTCCCGTTTTGCCCTCGCGCCGTTTCTTACCTGGGCGCCGTCCCTCTGCCGTTTTCTTACCTGGGCGCCGTCGTCTTCCAGTTTGGTTCCGTCGCCTTCGTCTTCCCCTCGCTCTAGCTCACTGCCAGCTTCCCCTCGCTCTTCCATTTTCTCTCCTGTCGCCCTTCCATTAGCCGGATCCTGGTCCTGTTTTCCACCCTGGATTCCGTTCGTCGCGAGCTTCAAATGAGGCCCGAGCGCCATGGATCTGCCCCTAGCGGCCTTCGTCCAGCAAGCGAGTCACCGAACCCTGCGCGCCCAGCCGAGGTAACTGTTGATATGCAGTAAAGTAGGCGCCCTGTTTAGCGTATGTTTTGGGTGTAGTGAACTAGAGCCGAGCTAGGCGTATTTTTGTGTGCAGTGTACTAGGCGAGTAGCTGCCATTATAGTGTTTGTTGAGTGACATGGAGCCGAGCACCCATTTAGCATTTATTTTGTGTGCAGAGTAATATGAATGATCCTATGAACGACGAAACGACTACCTGCATGAGCGAAGAAAATGAGTGGGCATTGACTTGTGTTCCCACAGAGCATACAGAGGTTAGTGGTTTTAATGAATTATAGACAATTTAGTAGATAAATTGTATATTAAAACTATGTTTGGTGAATAGGGGAGTGGTCATGCAATGCTTGATGTCGATTGGGATTCAATACTTGTAGAAGAAACCAACAATGAAGAAGGCAGAAATGATGTGACTAGTGAACAAGGTCTATATTTTCAGCTTGGGTTAGACAATCAAGGTGATAGAAGGGAAGATCATTCAAGTGGTTGCCGTTTTGGAAATACCCAAACATGTGAAGATGAATTGGGTGCAGGAATTCCTTGTACTGATTCAGTGCTTGATGAAAATAGGACAATATATGATATGA
Organism: Zea mays; assembly: GCF_902167145.1. Classification (NCBI taxonomy): domain Eukaryota; kingdom Viridiplantae; phylum Streptophyta; class Magnoliopsida; order Poales; family Poaceae; genus Zea; species Zea mays. The sequence goes on along the minus strand of NC_050099.1, from coordinate 155,847,276 downwards.
ACAATCCAGTTATGGAGCCTGGTAGCCTATATGCAACAATGCACCACTTCAGACTTGCTATAAGACAATACGCCATCAATAAAGAATTTGAGCTTGGAATAGAGGCTACCAATAAGACTAGATTCAGAGGGTATTGTAAAGGGCCAGATTGCCCTTGGAGCATTCATGCTAGACCGGAGAGGAAAGGGGCGCCAACAATTCAAGTAAGCTGAGAAAATAGCTAATTGTACTGTATATTTGCTTTATATCTACCTTTGTATTCGTGGTTACATGCTCATGACACTTTAACTAATTTTCAGGTAATTGTATTGAATGACAAACATACTTGTACGTCTAGTGGTAGACGTAAGACCACTACACCGACAGGAGCTTGGGTTGCGGCACGTGCGCTTCCGTTATTGATGAAGAAGCCTCATATGGGAGCTAAGGAGCTACAAACCACATTGCAGGACACTTTTGGTTGTACAATTGCATATGACACAGTTTGGCATGGGAAAGAGAAAGCTTTGAAGGAATTGTTTGGAAGTTGGGAGGAGAGCTTTCAGCTTCTATGGCGTTGGAGAGCAGCAGTAATGGAAAAATCACCGGATAGTGTCATCGAGCTTGATGTTAAAATGGATGAGGGGCGTCCTTTCTTCACTCGGTTTTTTTGTGCGCTCGGTCCATGCATTTCTGGTTTCAAGGGAGGGTGCCGACCGTACCTTAGTGTTGACTCGACAGCTCTGAATGGTAGGTGGAATGGTCACCTTTGTTGTGCAATAGGTGTCGATGGCCACAATTGGATGTATCCAGTAGCCTATGGGTTTTTTGAGGCTGAAAATACAGAAAACTGGACATGGCACAAAGAAAAGGTTACATTAAATATGTTTTAGTTTATATGACCATACTTCCTATTTTCTGAAATTAACTTGTTCATTTTAAATATGTCATAACAGAAAGCGAAAGCCTAGGAAGAATTCAACTAAAGGCTGGTTCCCCAAAGATGTACCTGAGTCCTCACAGCCAGGTGTCCAAGACAATGAAGATGTACCTGAGTCCTCACAGGCAATTATACCAGCTAGTGAAGAACTTGTAGAAAGAGCTTCGTCGCCACAAGAAGAACATGTAGTTCGTGTCCTAGTTAAAAAAATCACACCTAGAAAGAAGACTGTTTGAGTAGTATGGTTCTATGCTATTTATGAGTAATTTTTATGGTACTATGGTTTTTCTGTTAACTCTGTATGGTACTATGGTTCTTCGGTTAACTTTGTATGGTACTTTTGTCCTGTACGGTACAATGGTTTTTCTGTGCTATTTATGAGTAATGAGAATGGTACTATGGTAAAGCTGTTGAATTATTATGGTGAATTTTAGTTAAAAATTCTGGCATGACCTCCCTTCTTTCTGGCACTTCATTCCATTGCATACAACATAATAATTAGTCACAACAGCCAAGTGCCATTTCATACAATATAACAGGTAAGTTCCATACCAGCCAAGTGCCATTTCATAAAAGATAACGCCAAGTTCCATGTTCCAAAAGCATTACAAAAGCATAGCTAGTGTTACAAAAGCACTACACTAGATAACAGCCAAGTTCCATGTCGGTGTTACACTGATCAAGTTCACCTTACAAAAGCATAGCTAGTGTTACAAAAGCACTACACTATAAGATGTTACACAGATCTATCCCTGATCTCATTGTAATTCAGCCCCCACTTAGCACAGTGCTCAGCTAGTGTCTCCGCTTCCAATGGCTGATTCATTATTTCTCGGTCACGGAATACGTCCTCCCACACCGCACTATCTTCGCTACCATAGCCAGCTTCTAATATAGTTGTTGGATCCATCATCGAGACCTGACAATCAATTGCAGTAACTTCTAGCGTTTCAGCTAACTCGTCCAAGGAACGAGCCACTTGAGTCAGCTTGAAACCGTCGACAACATCTTCATCTGTGTAGCACAAAGAGGCAGTATCTTGAAGTTTCTTAGCTGCATCACTCATTAGAGACAGAGAATATCTGAGTGCTTGCGCAAGTTTATGGTTAACCTGAAAAAAAAAATTAACATCAGACTATTGCCAGTCATATGATCAAGTTCTGGAAATAACTAGTGAACTGAACCAACCTAGGAAAGTAGTAGATTCAGGAACTATCCAGTTTCTTATGCCCTCAGAATGAAAACATCATAGGGCTGATCATGGTCAGCCAAAAAAATTAACATCACACTATTGCCAGTCATATGGTCATGTTCTGGAAATAACTAGTGAACTGAACCAAACTAGGAAACTAGTTGATTCAGGAACTATCCAGTTTCTTATGCCCTCAGATTGAAAACATCATAGGGCAACTTTCAGTCTCAACTCAACTGGAGAATTTTGCAGTCATAGCCCTCAGTGAACTGAACAGTTCACTCTTTTCAAACAAATCAGTGAACTGAACCAACCTGGAAACCTACCAGCTCAACTCAACTGGAGAATTTTGCAAACATGGCACATCATCAAACAGGCTGAATCATCCTTAGCCCTCTCTACACAGCCATAGCCCTCAGTTATTTTTTAACACAAGCAGAACAAGTGTAGTATACAGTTCACTTTTTTGAAAGAAAACATCACAGGGCTAGTACATCATCTCACATGAGCACAAGCATCAGGTAAATTTTTTGTGCAACTCAATCATTGCCGGGCATAAGGTAAATAGCAGTGTGCAACTAAATCATTGTCGGGCATCAGGTAAATAGCAGCAATGTCGCTTCGCATTTCAATGAGAGGACTAAACAATCTCAATGACTGCCTGGCACAAGATTAGTTTGAGAATACAAACCTCAGAATATTTGGCAATAGTCTCCTTAGCACAATCGACGGCTGCACTCGCCTGGCTGTAAGAACTCATAGCAATTTTTTCCGCCGCCACAGCGGATTCAAGAACATCAAGAGTAGAAACCACATCGTTACCTAAGGAAAATGTGGCGCAATAATCACCAGCAACCATACAGGCGGTAGATGAAGCTTTCATTGTGTCACGGGCGGCATCAACGGCCGCGGACAGCTTCTGGGAACATAGCTCCGCGGCAGCTTCCATGCCAGCCTCCAACTCTGGAAACCCTAGGGTTAGCGAAGTAATAGATCTCACCAGCGTGGTCGGGGCGGCAATGGACCACAATAGCGCAGGTTCGGAGCCTGGTGAAGGGGGTAGGGCGATGGGAGGAAGGCACCGCACTGCGAGAGGAACAGATCCGGTGGAGGAAGGAGCGAGGAAGACGACGGCCAGTCGAAGAACATAAGAGAACCCTCGCCTCGGGGAGTAACGGCAACCACAGAGAGAGGACAGTAACGGCGCCCAGGTAAGAAACGGCGCGAGGGCACTGGAAGAAAGTGAGAAGAGCTAATGACCATTACCAGAGCCCGATGCTAAATGTTCAAATACTCTAGGATTATAATGCCACGAATACAATTGCCGCGATGGGCGTGCCATGTTTCTGAAGCCCGCCCTTGGCAGTGCCATGGTTGCAAAATTCTCCTCCGTAAGGACCTGTTCTATGGATGACCGCCCGGGAAAACAGTGCAACCATGAGGGTGGATGGGATGCCCTTAGCTGAATAATTAGAGGATCCGGGGTGTAGTTCACTTAGCCGTCGTGCCGTCAATGGGGCTCGGTGTATGCGGCTCGCTCTGCCAAGTTTGGGTTCGCCCCTTGGGGAGGAGTGCGGTGCATTTAGGAAACCTAACGGGTGGCTACAGCCCCGGGGAATCTTTGTAAAGGCTACGTAGTGATGCCCTGCTGGGTCACCTTGGTAGTGATTAATGGAGAGTCATGATCTCCGGGCAGAATGGGAATCACGGCTTGTGGGTAAAGTGCACAACCTCTGCAGAGTGTTTGAAAACTGATATATCAGTCGTGCTCACGGTTATGAGCGGCCAAGGGAGCTCCAGTGATTAGTGGTACTTGATCAGAGATACTTTGGTACAGGTGGTTATGAGATCGATGATTCTGGTTATGACTATGGTACTGGTAAGTGGTACTCTTTCCGTTTGGAAAGGAGTACGTTTGGGTTAATAACTTGGGTTAATGCTAAAACTTGGCTTTCTACTAGTAAGTAATAATTTGACCAACTAAAAGCAACTGCTTGACTTATCCCCACATACAGCTAGTCCACCACAGCCAAACAGGATACTTGCTGAGTATGTTGATGTGTACTCACCCTTGCTCTACACACCAAACCCCCCCCATCCCCAGGTTGTCAGCATTGCAACCACTGCTCAGGCGAAGATGAAGCCGTGGAAGAAGACTTCCAGGAGTTCCAAGATTACGACGAGTTCTAGGTGTGGGTTAGCGGCAACCCACTACAGGAAACGCCTAAATTTTCGTGGGCCAAAAACCCACGAAAATAAGCCTAAACCGACGAAAATAGAATATTTTCGTCGGCAGGCCGACGAAAATAGCCGCCGAAAATAAATTCGACGAAATTAGGCAACTATTTTCGTCGGTCCCGACGAAAAATAGCTATTTTCGTCGGCTTTCCCAGAGCCGACGAAAATAGTGAGTGGACCAACTATTTTCGTCGGCCCGATGGTGGCCGACGAAAATAAGTTCCCAGGTTATTTTCGTCGGCCAACACTGAGGCCGACGAAAATAGCCTGAGAACTTATTTTCGTCGGCCACCACCGAGGCCGACGAAAATTGATGTTTCCCCCCCAAAAACAGATTTTTCTGCACCTATTAATAATTCACAGCAAAATAAACATTATCACAATTAACATATACACATTCACAAGCAAAATACATAATTAACAAAACACATTCACATAATTCACAAAACACATTCCATAGTCCATTCAAATAAGTCCAGTCCAGAGTCCATAAATAGTCCATAAGTCCATAAACAGTCCATAGTACACACTCACTACTCACTCCTCACTCCGGCGGGCTGTGGGAGTTTTGGCCACTCCCTCCTCCGCCACCAGGAAGGTGGCCACTCCCTCCAGCACCATGGACGAGGAAGTCTTGGACGTTGACACCACCCTCCGATCCATGAGCATGTGACGCTGAACCCTGCAATTCATCAATCATTCAAATAAGGCTGTATACATATACATTGTTGTGTTTGGTCAATATTTGCGTAAAACTAAACATGGAACATCACCTGTGATCCATGGTGAGGAGGAGGTTGTGCATGCATCCACGGGTACTGTTGTGGTGGCCACCCTAGAGGTGGTGGCACCCACCCCGTCGGTGGCGGTGCCATCCACGCTTGATATGGCTGAGAGCCCGCCGGTGGCTGGGAGACCGGTGGCACCCATCCCGGGACTGGCTGCGATCCTTGGGGTGGTGGAGGCGTCCAAGTGCCTGGAGGTGCCTGCGTCCACCCAACACCGGTCCACTGTGGCTGCGACGCTGGAGCTTGTCCTGGCCACTGTCCCCATCCTTGTGCCTGCGAGCCATTTTTGATAATAAAGAAAAAGTTGCTATGGAATTGAAGTGTTCAGAAAGTGTTACCTGGGGAGGGCGAAAAGCGGGCAAGTTCATATCAGGGCCGAGTCGAGTAGTCATTTCCTGCAAATGGATGCAACGTTAGAATCACAACATTATACTTTGAATTCAATGACGACACGTGATGAGATAGACGAATTACCTGAAAATAAGAAGCCATATATTGCGTCAGCTGTCCAACCTGCTCCTGCGCTGCTCGAGCCTGCTCCTGTGCTGCTCGAGCCTGCTCCTGTGCTGCCCGAGTCTCCTCCTCCAGCTGAGCCTCTCGAGCAGACCTGGAGGAGCGAGAACTCCCTCCCGAAGAGGATGCCTTCCCTTGACCTATTGTCCTGTTATATTCCACAACGCCGGTGCCAAAGGCAAACCTGCATGATACACATAGTTGAGCCATTAAGTGGACACATTCTTGTTAATGAAATCGTCGAATCAAACACAAACACCTCACCTGCCATGCTTTCTACCCCCACCACTATGGTACAACGCCGAGGCATCTAAGTCTGAATGCATCCAGTCGAAATCAGGCCCATGGCGTTGAGTCATTTCCTCCCCATATGCATTCTGCAAAGAAAGTTAAAGTTGGAGTTAGACACAAAACATGCAATTTAATTCGTAAATACAAACTTGTTTACCATTTTCTCCCTTGCCGCCTCGCTGCATAGCTCATCAGGGTTCGTCGGATCAGGGCCACGGTGACCACGGACGTAAACCTCCATAAAACTTGGAGCAACTCCACTTTCAGCTTCCTGCATGAAAAAGAAGAGTTAAACCATATAATTTTCATAGATGTAACATACAAGTTTGATTTATATACTGACCATGCGGCGTGCGGTACCAAGGTGTCCATCGGCGCCGTACCTATGCCCCGGTCCTTCAGTGCCACGGTTGACACGGTGCTTGTTGGACTCTGCAATCCACTCAGGCGACGCCCATCTCTTAGCCAACCACCTCCATGCTTCCATGTCCTTGGACAGCCAATCCACAACGCTCTCCAGGTACTGCTCCTCTGTGAGGTAGATCTCATTGGCCCCTAATGCTTTGCTCATTTTCTGACCCTTTATCTTCTTGTAGTAGTAGTTGACGGCCGCGATGCGAGCATTGTACATGGCATCCTTGATTATCTTATCAGCGCACTTCCGAAAGTGCCTCTTCACACGTGTCCACTAAGCCTGATCCTCCTCGATGTCATCCGGCAATTGGAACCTCCCCTACATATCAATGGAGAAGTTAAGTTAAAGTAAGATTAGGTGAAGCAATAATTCAATGAATTGCTTATATACGAAAGTAAACTCACCCAGAACTCGTCCCACACAGCCACCTGACAAGTCCTTCGTTTTTTTTCCGAACTTCCCCCTCCGCTACTGCTTTCCCCTGACTCCCCTGGCTCGACATAGTCCTTTAGACCCCAGTCAGCCCACTGCATAGCCGCGAACCTCTCGCCATTGAGCTCCACCATGCCAGGGTAGTAGAAGCGACAGAGGCTACCCAACACCGCGTTCACCTTAGGACGTCTGCCTGTACCGTCCCAAGTCAAGTCTTCCCATGACCTACAAAAATTAATAAAACAAGTAAACTAGTGCAATCCCAAGAACTGACAAGTAAACAAATAAAACAAGTCATCCTCAAAGAATAGCATGCAACTGTTGGGACACACGTCGATCTTCTCATATGTCATCCCAAGACCAGCCAACATCTTCTTTGCGAAGTACATATTCTTTGGCAACTTATGATTCTCCGGGAGAACCTCGCCCATAAGTTGGACGATGTCGTTGTAAGCACTGTTTGAAATGTTGTGCTTCGACTTTATCGCCATTAGTCTTGTGAGAGTCCCAAGAACTGACATCTGAGTGTGCTCGTGCAGTCTCTCTTCTCCCGCGGCGAGTAGCCGGAAGAATTCTTGAGCATCGCGTGGAAGCTGCCCCGGCTCCTCAGCGTTCATTTCAACCTCCCTACCAAGATCATGCAACATATCGTCCATCCTATCATGATCGTCATCAAGCTCCACCTCCGCGTCAACGTGTCTAATAGACTCTCCATGCCGGTACCATACAAGGTAGTTCGGCATAAACCCACTTTTGCAAAGGTGTTTCTCCATTTCTTCCTTCTTCTGAGGCCACTTGTTCTCGCAGCGATTGCAAGGACACTTCACTAGACGACCAGTTGCATCTTTGAAAGCGTGCTCAAGAAAAGCCTTTGTTACACCCATCCATTCATTTGAATGTGCCCCATCCTTTCTCCACCCGTCATACATCACCCTTCGATCACCGTCCATTTTAAAGGCTAAACAAAAGTCAAAGAACATCAACGATCGTCCGTGGCTTAATTAGGTGAACTCCCTATTAGGTAAAGGCCCTAAACCCACCCAAGAGTGTAGGCTGATGCTTGTGATTTATGACGTGTAGCCTACGATTGTCGCTAAATTTCGGCAGCATAACCCCGCTGCTCTCCAAGCACACGCCTGAACATGGTGTGTTGGAGAACAACTGAGTTACACAACCGAAATTCCGCGTAAATCGTAAGACACATATCACAAATCACAAGCATCGGCCTACACTCTCAGGCTGTCCAAAATACGTGGACAATTCCGGAGCGGCAAACCTCACAAGCCAATGTGACGTTCGCCGTTCCCGAACAGGTGACGCATACGGTTCGCTACGGTTAACGATTAAAACTAAACTCTAAACATTAAAACATAACTCGGAGACAAAATATGAATTTGAATTAAAGCAATAAACAGTTAAACTAATCACAACACGACAAGATGACTAATATAAATTAATGACCTCGGAGCCTCGGCAATTATACTTGCCTGATGGCGCAAATGCGGGCGAGTCGAGGCGGGCGACGACGCAGCTGGGAGACCTTCGCGACGGAGCGGGCGGGCGTGTGGGCGGCGGCACGGCGCAGGGAGGCCGTCGCGATGCGGTGCAGCGCGCCTCGGGTGGGACGACGGCGCGGCGAGGGACGGGCGGGGTGCCTCGGACGACGGGCGTGCGGGCAGCGGCGTGGGGCTCGGCGGGGCGGGCGTGGGGCTCGGCAGGCGTGCACGGGCGAGGGGCGCAGCGTGTAGGGGTAGGGGCACGGCGTGCAGGGGCGGGCGTGGGCCTCGGCGGCGTGCAGGGGCGCGGTGAGCGTGGGCTCGGTGGCGCGGGCTCCCTTAGCGCGCGGGGCGGCGGCGTGGCACCGGCGGCGCGGGGACCGGCGGCGCGGGCACCGGCGGGCGGGGTGGCACCGGCGGCGCGGGCACCGGCGGGCTCCCTTAGCGCGCGGGGCGGCGGCGTGGCGCGTCGGCGCGGGCACCGGCGGGCGGCGGGCGGCGGGCGGTGGCGCGGCGAGGGGAGGGCGAGCGTGGGGCGGCGGCGTTGGGTGAAACGAGTGACGCGCGATTGAAACGAGCGGGGCCGAGGACGACGATGTTGGGCCTCTATTTTCGTCGGCCTCACTAGGCCGACGAAAATAGAGTACGGTTAATGATGTATTTTCGTCGGTTTGGCCATGGCCCACGAAAATAAGCGTTATTTTCGTCGGCCTAGTGACCGACGAAACTACGTTTTTGTATTTTCGTCGGCCTGCCGACGAACATATCGATGGGCCCACGAAAATACGCATTATTTTCGTCGGCCTAGGGACCGACGAAAATAACGTCAGTATTTTCGTGGGCCGGCCGACGAAAATATCTCGGCCCACGAAAATTTAGGCGTTTCCTGTAGTGACCCCCAGTCGGCTGCCTGTGAAGGCCGCAGTTATCTACGTTTCTTTTCCGCACTTTGATTTATTGTAAGAACTATATGGACGTCTCAGACGCATGATGTAATCAACTATTATTCCCTTTTACTACTATTTTGAGCACTGTGTGATGATGTCCATATTATGTAACTGCTGTGTACGTGAATAACTGATCCTGGCACGTACATGGTTTGCATTCGGTTTGCCTTCTAAAACCGGGTGTGACAGCAACCCTCGTCCATTGGGACACCACAACGTGGAGGTAGGCAAGTGTTATACTTGGCCGAACCACGGGATAAACCACTGTGTCTCTTGTGTTGTCTTTCCCTGTGATTATTGTGATTCACAAGAGCTCGCTCTATAGCCACTTGGTTCTATTGCACTAACATCTTTATAACCAAGCTTGTGGCTATTAGTTGTTGAATTTTTACAGGATCACCTATTCACCTTCCTCTAGGTGCTCTCAGTTGGTATCAGAGCCATTCTCTTTACGTAAGGGACTAATCGCCCGAAGAGATGGATCCTAAGGGAAAGGGGATGGTGGTCAACGATAAGGAGAAGGAGTCCATCTTCAACGAGTCAAGAGATGACAAGCCCACTGACTCTGGCTTGAGTCACAAGAAGAAGGACGGGAAGAAGAAGAGGCGCATCAAGAAGATCGTCTACTACGACAGCGATGAATCTTCCTCTTCACTAAGAGACGACGACGACGGGAAAAAGAAACCTGTTAATTCAAATTATTCATTTGATTATTCTCGTATTCCTTTTAATTCCGATGCTCATTTGCTTTCAATTCCTCTTGGTAAACCTCCACACTTTGATGGAGAGGACTACGCTTTTTGGAGTCACAAAATGTGTAGTCACCTATTTTCTCTCCATCCTAGTATATGGGAGATAGTTGAAAATGGAATGCAATTTGATAGTACGGATAACCCTGTGTTTATTAACGAGCAAATTCATAAAAATGCACAAGCTACCACTGTTTTGCTAGCACCTTTGTGCAGGGATGAGTACAACAAGGTGAGCGGCTTGGACAACGCCAAGCAACTCTAGGACACCCTCAAAATATCACATGAGGGAAACGACGCCACCATGTCGGGGACCATAATTAGGGGTACCCTCAAGACGCCTAATTCTCAGCTGGTAACCCCCATCAGCATAAAGCTGCAGAGGCCTGATGGGTACGATTAAGTCAGGGATCAGTCCATACGAGTGACTCGATCACGCTTCACCCGAGCCTAGCCTCGGACTCGGGCAGCCGACCTCGAGGGACTTCCGTCTCACCCGAGGCCCCCCTTTTAACGGCGGACACATCTCCGGCTCGCCCGAGGCCTTGGCTTCGCTAAGAAGCAACCCTGACTAAATCGCCGCACCGACTGACCGAGTTGCAGGGGCATTTAACGCAAAGGTGGCCTGACACCTCTATCCTGACGCTCGCCCCCCGGCAGAGCCAAAGTGACCGCCGTCACTCCGCTGCTCCATTGACCGGTCTGACAGAAGGACAGCGCCGCCTGCGCCACTCCGACTGCAGTGTCGCTCGATAGAGTGAGTCTGACAGGCAGTCAGGCCTCGCCAGGGGTGCCATAGGGAACTCCGCTCCGCCCGACCCCAGGGCTCGGACTCGGGCTAAGACCCGGAAGACGGCGAACTCCGCTCCGCCCGACCCCAGGGCTCGGACTCGGGCTAAGACCCGGAAGACGGCGAACTCCGCTCCGCCCGACCCCAGGGCTCGGACTCGGGCTAAGACCCGGAAGACGGCGAACTCCGCTCCGCCCGACCCCAGGGCTCGGACTCGGGCTAAGACCCGGAAGACGGTGAACTCCGCTCCGCCCGACCCCAGGGCTCAGACTCGGGCTAAGACCCGGAAGACGGCGAACTCCGCTCCGCCCGACCCCAGGGCTCGGACTCGGGCTCGGCCCCAGAAGACGACGAACTCCGCCTCGCCCGACCCCAGGGCTCGGACTCCGCCCTGGCCTCTGCCGAACGACTTCCGCCTCGCCCGACCCGGAGGCTCGGACTCGGCCTCGGCAACAGAAGACAGATTCGACCCCAGCTTCGGAGGAGCCCCCACGTCACCCGGCCTCGGGCACGGGCCGCCACGTCAACAGGGAGCACCATCACCACTCTACCCCGAGCCGACTCGGGCCGCAGAGAACAAGACCGGTGTCCCATCTAACCATCTCCGCCAGATAGGCAATGATGGCGCCTCCCAAGCTCCATGACGGCGGCGGCTCTCAGCTCTCTTACGGAAGCAGGTGGACGTCAGCAAGGACTCGACCGCTCTGACAGTTGTCCTTCCGCCAAAGCTCCGTTGCTCCTCCGACAGCCACGACATCACGCCAGCAGGGTGCCAAGATCTCTCTGGCTGCCACATTGGCATGTACTTAGGGCGCTAGCTCTCCCTCCGCTAGACACGTAGCACTCTGCTACACCCCTCATTGTACACCTGGATCCTCTCCTTACGACTATAAAAGGAAGGACCAGGGCCTTCTTAGAGAAGGTTGGCCGCGCGGGACCGAGGACGGGGCAGGCGCTCTCTTGGGGCCGCTCGCTTCCCTCACCCGCGTGGACGCTTGTAACCCCCCTACTGCAAGCGCACCCGACCTGGGCGCGGGACCAACACGAAGGCCGCGGGACTTCCACCTCTCTCACGCCCGTCTCCGGCCACCTCGCCTCTCCCCCCTTCGTGCTCGCCCACGCGCTCGACCCATCTGGGCTGGGGCACGCAGCACACTCACTCGTCGGCTTAGGGACCCCCCGGTCTCGAAACGCCGACAGTTGGCGCGCCAGGTAGGGGCCTGCTGCGTGTTGACGAACAGCTTCCCGTCAAGCTCCAGATGGGCAGTCTCCAGCAACCTCTCCGGCCCGGGACGGTGCTCCGTTTCGGGAGTCTTGAGTTCATGTCCTTCGACAGCAGCTACGACATGATACTCCTTCCACCGCCGTGCGACAACGACAATGGCGGCCGACAACCCGCCCGCCGGCGGCGGAATCGACGACATCTCCCCCGCATGGTGGAAGAACAACCTTCGAGCTCGCTCCGTCCTCTCCCCCGCCAACGGAGGAGGAGGCGGGGCAACCAAGGCCAAGCGGGAGGCCGCGCTTCGTCGGCCGTCGAGCGAATCGACGCCCCCGACGCCCCGATGGAAGGCACGCCGGGCATCGACCTCGCGTTCGAGACGAAGGCAAGCGCCGTCCCCCCGCGACACGCCGATCCCGAGCGAGAAGACGACGCCAGCGCGCTCACGGAGAGCTTGCAGGACGTCGCCCTTGTACCTGAGATGACGGCGCAACCAGTCCCCGATGTGACTACGTCGCTCCGCATCGACCAAAAGGTACTGACTAACTCCCATCTTACGTCATTTCGACTCGGCCTCAACCCGCCTAGCAACCTTGCTTTGGCGGGCGCCCTCATTGAGGCGAGTGCAACCCCACTGGGGTTTCGTATGCGGTCGCCTTGGGACCGGTTGACGGACGTCTCAACCTACGGGCCCTCTGGGTCCGAGGAAGATGACGATTCCAGCATCTGTTGGGATTTCTCTGGACTTGGCAACCCCGGTGCCATGCGGGACTTCATGACCGCATGTAACTACTGCCTCTCCGACTGTTCCGACGGAAGCCGCAGCCTTAACGACGAGGGCTGCGGCCCAAGCCGCGAATGTTTCCACATCGAGCTAGGGGATCCCTCCGAAGGCAACCATCTCGGCATGCCGGAGGACGGTGATCTTCCTAGGCCGGTGCCTCGCGCCGACATCCCGCGGGAGCTAGCTGTGGTCCCCGTTCCGGCGGGGGGTCACGACCCACAACTCAAGCAAGTCCGCGGGGCGCAGGCCAGGCTCAACGAGGGAACAGGAGCGCTTGAGCCGATCCGTCGGGACGTCGGACAGGTATGGGCGGGCCAACCCCCGGCCGGAGAAATACGTCACCTGCCCCAAGGTCTCCAGCACTGCGTCGCCAACGATGTCAGGGTCAGGTCGCCGCCCGCATCCAGCGGGGTTGGTCAGAACCTGGCAGCCGCAGCGATGCTCCTCCGCGCGATGCCGGAGCCATCAACTACCGAGGGTCGGCGGATCCAGGGAGAGCTCAAGAATCTCCTGGAAGGCGCTGCGGCCCGACGGGCCGAGAGCACTGCCTCCCGAAGGCAGGGATACCCCTCGGAACCTCATGCCGTGACTTCCCGATTCATGCGGGAAGCCTCGGTCTACACCGGACGCACGCGCAACACCGCGCCTGCGGCCCCGGGCCACCTCGGCAACGAGCACCATCGACGTGACCGTCAGGCCCACCTCGACGAAAGGGTGCGCCGAAGCTACCACCCCAGGTGTGGGGGGCGCTACGACAACGGGGAGGATCGGAGTCCCTCGCCCGAACCACCCGGTCCGCAGGCCTTCAGTCGGGCCATCCGACGGGCGCCGTTCCCGACCCGGTTCCGACCCCCGACTACCATCACAAAGTACTCGGGGGAAACGAGACCGGAACTGTGGCTCGCGGACTATCGCCTGGCCTGCCAACTGGGTGGAACGGACGACGACAACCTCATCATCCGAAACCTCCCCCTGTTCCTCTCCGACACTGCTCGCGCCTGGTTGGAGCACCTGCCTCCGGGGCAGATCTCCAGCTGGGACGACTTGGTCCAAGCCTTCGCCGGCAATTTCCAGGGCACATACGTGCGCCCCGGGAATTCCTGGGACCTTCGAAGCTGCCGGCAACAGCCGGGAGAGTCGCTCCAGGACTACATCCGGCGATTCTCGAAGCAGCGCACCGAGCTGCCCAACATCACCGACTCGGATGTCATCGGCGCGTTCCTCGCCGGCACCACCTGCCGCGACCTGGTGAGTAAGTTGGGTCGCAAGACCCCCACCAGGGCGAGCGAACTGATGGACATCGCCACCAAGTTCGCCTCTGGCCAGGAGGCGGTCGAGGCTATCTTCCGAAAGGACAAGCAGCCCCAGGGCCGCCCATCGGAAGAGGCTCCCGAGGCGTCTACTCCGCGCGGCGCCAAGAAGAAGGGCAAGAAGAAGTCGCAATCGAAACGCGACGCCGCCGACGCGGACCTTGTCGCCGCCACCGAGTACAAGAACCCTCGGAAGCCCCCCGGAGGTGCAAACCTCTTCGACAAGATGCTCAATTTATGTATGCTCTGTTCATGATGCAAATAAGGCACATAAAATGAGGAAATCTCCATATAATGCTTTTATATCATTTTGAGTATTACACCCGTGAAGCACACTCTCGAGGAGTGCGCCATGCTACGGCGCCACTTCCACAGGACCGGGCCACCCGCGGAGGGTGGCAGGGCCCACGACGACGACAAGAAAGAAGATCACCAAGCAGGAGAATACCCCGAGGTCCGCGACTGCTTCATGATCTACGGTGGGCATGCGGCGAATGCCTCGGCTCGGCATCGCAAGCAAGAGCGTCGGGAGGTCTGCTCGGTGAAGGTGGCGGCGCCAGTCTACCTAGACTGGTCCAACAAGCCCATCACCTTCGACCAGGCTGACCACCCCGACCACGTGCCGAGCCCGGGGAAATACCCGCTCGTCGTCGACCCCGTCATCGGCAACGTCAGGCTCACCAAGGTCCTGATGGATGGGGGCAGCTGCCTCAACATCATCTACGCCGAGACCCTCAAGCTCCTGCGCGTCGATCTGTCCTCCATCCGAGCAGGCGCTGCGCCCTTCCACGGGATCATCCCTGGGAAGCGCGTCCAGCCCCTCGGACGACTCGACCTCCCCGTTTGCTTCGGAACGCCCTCCAACTTCCGAAGGGAGACCTTGACGTTCGAGGTGGTCGGGTTCCGAGGAACCTACCACACGGTACTGGGAAGGCCATGCTACGCGAAGTTCATGGCCGTCCCCAACTACACCTACCTGAAGCTCAAGATGCCGGGCCCCAACGGGGTCATCACCGTCGGTCCCACGTACAAACACGCGTTCGAATGCAACGTGGAGTGCGTGGAGTACGCCGAGGCCCTCGCCGAGTCCGAGGCCCTCATCGCCGACCTGGAGAACCTCTCCAAAGAGGTGCCAGATGTGAAGCGTCATGCCGGCAACTTCGAGCCAGCGGAGACGGTTAAGGCCGTCCCTCTCGACCCCCGTGGCGACACCTCCAAGCAGATCCGGATCGGTTCCGGGCTCGACCCCAAATAGGAAGCAGTGCTCGTCGACTTTCTCTGCGCAAACGCCGACGTCTTTGCGTGGAGTTCCTCGGACATGCCCGACATACCGAGGGATGTCGCCGAGCACTCGCTGGATATTCGGGCCGGAGCCCGACCCGTCAGACAGCCTCTGCGCCGATTCGACGAGGAGAAGCGCAGAGTGATTGGCGAAGAGATCCACAAGCTAATGGCAGCAGGGTTCATCAAAGAGGTATTCCATCCCGAATGGCTTGCCAACCCTGTGCTTGTGAGGAAGAAAGGGGGGAAATGGCGGATGTGCGTAGACTACACTGGTCTCAACAAAGCATGTCTGAAGGTTCCCTACCCTCTGCCTCGCATCGATCAAATCGTGGATTCCACTGCTGGGTGCGAAACCCTGTCCTTCCTCGATGCCTACTCAGGGTATCACCAAATCCAGATGAAAGAGTCCGACCAGCTCGCGACTTCTTTCATCACGACGTTCGGCATGTACTGCTATGTCACCATGCCGTTCGGTTTGAGGAATGCGGGCGCGACGTACCAGCGGTGCATGAACCATGTGTTCGGCGAACACATCGGTCGCACAGTCGAGGCCTACGTCGATGACATCGTAGTCAAGACAAGGAAGGCTTCCGACCTCCTCTCCGACCTTGAAGTGACATTCCGATGTCTCAAGGCGAAAGGAGTCAAGCTCAATCCTGAGAAGTGTGTCTTCGGGGTGCCCCGAGGCATGCTCCTGGGGTTCATCGTCTCCGAGCGAGGCATCGAAGCCAACCCGGAGAAGATCGTAGCCATCACCAGCATGGGACCCATCAAGGACTTAAAAGGCGTACAGAGGGTCATGGGATGTCTTGCGGCCCTGAGCCGCTTCATCTCACGCCTCGGCGAAAGAGGTCTGCCTCTGTACCGCCTCTTAAGGAAGGCCGAGTGTTTCGCTTGGACCCCTGAGGCCGAGGAAGCCCTCGGGAACCTGAAGGCGCTCCTTACAAAGGCGCCTGTCTTGGTGCCCCCAGCTGATGGGGAAGCCCTCTTGGTCTACGTCGCCGCTACCACTCAGGTGGTTAGCGCCGCGATTGTAGTCGAGAGGCAAGAAGAAGGGCATGCATTGCCCGTTCAGAGGCCAGTCTACTTCGTCAGCGAAGTACTGTCCGAGACCAAGATCCGCTACCCACAAGTTCAGAAGCTGCTGTATGCTGTGATCCTGACAAGGCGGAAGTTACGACACTACTTCGAGTCTCATCCGGTAACTGTGGTGTCATCCTTCCCCCTGGGGGAGATCATCCAGTGCCGAGAAGCCTCGGGCAGGATCGCAAAGTGGGCGGTGGAAATCATGGGCGAAACAATCTCGTTCGCCCCTCGGAAAGCCATCAAGTCCCAGGTGTTGGCGGACTTCGTGGCCGAATGGGTCGACACCCAGCTGCCGACGGCTCCGATCCAACCGGAGCTCTGGACCATGTTTTTCGACGGGTCGCTAATGAAGACGGGAGCCGGCGCGGGCCTGCTCTTCATCTTGCCCCTTGGGAAGCACCTACGCTACGTGCTCCGCCTCCATTTCCCGGCGTCCAACAATGTGGCCGAGTACGAGGCTCTGGTCAACGGGTTGCGGATCGCCATCGAGCTAGGGGTCAGACGCCTTGACGCCCGCGGTGACTCGCAGCTCGTCATCGACCAAGTCATGAAGAACTCCCACTGCCGCGACCCGAAGATGGAGGCCTACTGCGATGAGGTTCGGCGCCTGGAAGACAAGTTCTTCGGGCTCGAGCTCAACCACATCGCTCGGCGCTACAACGAGACTGCAGACGAGCTGGCTAAAATAGCCTCGGGGCGAACGACGGTCCCCCCGGACATCTTCTCCCAGGATCTGCATCAACCTTCCGTCAAGATCGACGACGCTCTCGAGCCCGAGGCACCCTCGGCACAGCCTGAGGCACCCTCGGCACGGCCCGAGGCACCCTCGGCACGGCCCGAGGTACCCTCGGCCCCCGAAGGCGAGGCGCTGCACGTCGAGGAAGGGCAGAGCGGGGCTACGCCTGATCAAGATTGGCAGGCCCCGTACCTGCAATATCTCCGCCGAGGAGAGCTACCCCTCGACCAAGCCGAGGCTCGGCGGGTAGCGCGACGCGCCAAGTCGTTCGTCTTGCTGGGCAATGAGGGGGAGCTCTACCACCGCAGCCCCTCGGGCGTCCTCCAGCGATGCATCTCCATCGCCGAAGGTCAGGAACTCCTGCAAGAAATACACTCGGGGGCTTGCGGCCATCATGCAGCACCCCGACCCCTTGTCGGGAATGCTTTCCGGCAAGGCTTCTACTGGCCAACGGCGGTGGCTGACGCCACTAGAATTGTTCGCACCTGCGAAGGGTGCCAATTCTATGCGAAGCAGACCCACCTGCCCGCTCAGGCTCTGCAGACGATACCCATCACCTGGCCCTTTGCTGTATGGGGTCTGGACCTCGTCGGTCCCTTGCAGAAGGCGCCCGGGGGCTACACGCACCTACTGGTCGCCATCGACAAATTCTCCAAGTGGATCGAGGTCCGACCCCTGAACAGCATCAGGTCCGAGCAGGCGGTGGCGTTCTTCACCAACATCATCCATCGCTTCGGGGTCCCAAACTCCATCATCACCGACAACGGTACCCAGTTCACCGGCAAAAAATTCTTGGATTTTTGCGAAGATCACCACATCCGGGTGGACTGGGCCGCCGTGGCTCATCCCATGTCGAATGGGCAAGTGGAGCGTGCCAACAGCATGATTCTACAAGGGCTCAAGCCCCGGATCTACAACGGCCTCAACAAGTTCGGCAAGCGATGGATGAAGGAACTCCCCTCGGTGGTCTGGAGCCTGAGGACAACGCCAAGCCGAGCCACGGGTTTCACGCCGTTCTTCCTGGTCTATGGGGCCGAGGCCATCTTACCCACTGACCTGGATAACGGCTCCCCGAGGGCGAGGGCCTACAACGAACAAAGCAACCAAGCTAGCCGAGAAGACTCGCTGGACCAGCTGGAGGAGGCTCGGGACAAGGCCTTACTACACTCGGCGCGGTACCAGCAGTCCCTGCGACGCTACCACGCCCGAGGGGTCCGATCCCGAGACCTCCAGGTGGGCGATCTAGTGCTTCGGCTGCGGCAAGACGCCCGAGGGAGGCACAAGCTCACGCCCCCCTGGGAGGGGCCATTCGTCATTGCCAAAGTCCTGAAGCCCGGAACATACAAGCTGGCCAATAATCAAGGCAAGATCTACGGCAACGCCTGGAACATCAAACAGCTACGTCGCTTCTATCCTTAAGATGTTTTCAAGTTGTTCGTATACTTCGCACCCATGCAAAGTTTAGTCATCAAGGAAGGGTCGGCCTCGCCTCGGCAGAGCCCGACCCTCCCTCGGGGGCTAAAAGGGGGGAGACCCCCTCTGCGTCGAATTTTTCCCTCGAAAAAAGATCTCTTTTTAGCAGAATTTCTTCTGTGCTTTTTGACTACTTCGAAAAGCGGATCCTGGAAACGACGGAGTACACGTAAGCAGCCAAGGCTGACCGAGCCGAGGGACTCCTACGCCTCCGGGATACGGATACCTCACTCATCACCTTCTGCGATAAGTAACTCGCGTTCGGATAAAGCGACTCCGTGGACCGAACAAGTCTTCACGTTCGGAAGCTCTTCTGCCAAAGTGGTCCTTCAAGCTTTCTCGACTAAGTCGGAGACAGGGCCTCATGGACGGGCGAAGGCACGCGTAAGCGGCAAGGCCGACCGAGCCGAGGGACTCCTACGCCTCCGGGATACGGATACCTCACTCATCACCTTCCGCGAGAAGCAACTCTCGCCCCCACAAACATCCCTGTTACCGACGGAAAGTCCAGATGCTCGGAATAAGGGGAAAGGAGACGCAGCTTTGCAAGCGCAGCGAGGGTGTGTTTTCTGGCCTCAGCGGCCGCAGAAGGCACGCGCTACAAGACGATCTGGTCCTGCAGGCTCGGGTCTTCACGCTGAAGGGGGCCGTAGCACCTTCGGCATCGACGACGTCTTCAGCAAGGTCCGACCCAGCCTCGGACGGCGGCGCGGTCCAAGGACTTCTCCGAGAATCCGGCCCGAGCAGGCGGCTCGGCCGGCTACCCCCGGGGCCTCGGCCAACCATCTTCCAAGGGCGCTAGCCCGACCCGAGGCCTCGGCTGATCAACTCCGGCGTCGGATCCGCTGACGGACAACCCGGCTAGGCTCCGGCCAACCAGGTTCCCATTTTCGAGCCAACTCCGCCCCTGTTCGTACTAATATCGCTACCCCTGGCCTCGGCTCGTCGAAGAGCGGCCGAGGGGTCTCTTTAACTAAGCTAGAGGAGCCTCAGACAACAAGGCCGATCGAGCCGAGGGATTCCTACGCCTCCGGGATAGGGATACCTCACTCGTCACCTTGACACGGGGCGACTCATGCTTGGTGAAGCGGTACAGATAATCAACAGGCGAGACTTAGTGCTCGAAAATGAGGAAAAAAACACGGCTCCGTGCCGAAATTACATACATGTTCAGGCCTCGACAGCCGCAATGAACAAAAACACTGGCAATCGAAATGCCATTACAAACGGAACTCCGGTTCCCCCTCCGCAGGTACGAACAACCCCACTCCATGGGGGAAGGCCTGCGGAGCAACAGAAGACTGACGAGCGGCTCGCCGCCGCCCGTTCTGACTGCGACAACAACCACCCCCGCCCCGGGCGGCGAAGCGGCTTAGGCAGCAGCTTCGGGGCAGGTGTTGCGACAGGAGGGCTCTCACCCGTAGAGGACGAGAACCAGCCATTCAGGCCGGGAGACGGAGACCCAGGGCTACTGGCGCCCTACCTATCCCGGCATGGCTGGAGGAAATCCCCGTGGGACTGAGGGATGCCATTCTCCCCCAGGCGCGGGGGAAGAAAAAGGCAGCCAACCCATGCGGGGGCAGCCCCCCGACTCGCCTCATCCTTCATCTTGGCCTGGATGACGAAAATCCTTGAGGCCGAGGGAGGGGCAGAGGCCGCAGCCCGGCTCGCTTTCCCCCACCATCAGGTCGGAGGTCGCCATCTCAGGTGACCGCCGGTCAAGGGGTGCGGCCGGGCTGCGTGATGAAAATCCTTGAAGCCGAACGATGGCTGAAAGGTACCAACTCCCATGGAGTTGCGTTCCTCCAACGAGGAGGCGGAAAGACGGTGGGTACCCACCATCCGGGGGCTTGGAAGATGGAAAGACACGACACATGAGGGAGGAAGAAGATGTGGTTGCCTTTCGAAAGGGGTCGCCCTCCTTTTAAAGGCAACTCTCCCTACGTGCGCCCCCAAACGCCGCGGGCTGAGTCTTCTCCAACACGCTCCAAGACCCACCCCTGCGACTCGGGGGCTGGGTCCCGCATGTCATGCAGACCGGCTCCGAGCAGAAGAAGCCGAACCGCCGCGCGTGGTGCGCACAACCGCCCAGCGGTTACAAGCGACCCCCCACTTTTGCCCAGACCAACGGGCGGGAGGGGCGGGTAGCCATGCAGGCAGCATGCAACCGCGCCAGGTGGACGCGCTTCTCCGACTTCTGACACGCCAGCTTGGAGGCCCAGGCCCACGCGTCACGCAACCAGCGCGCCAGTTGCTGCATGCAAGCAACCGCGCCACCACTTGTGCCACCGTCGCGCCTCTTCGGTTGCGGAGCCTATGCCGCGACTCGAGGCGACCCAGTGCACGACCCAGCGGCGCCAGCCTGGCGCGACGGTCAATGCGGCCGAAAGTGGGCTGGCAGTAATGACGGTGGCAGGCGGATGGGAGCAGCAGTCACGTCGTCAGCCAGGCTCACATCCCATCCAGGGACAGCAAGAGAGCCTCCTCCCACGGCGTGAAGATGGTGCGCCCGTGATCCGTTCCTCGAACGGCTCGCGCACGCGCAACGGCCGCCCCGCCAACCACTCACCCCGTCGCATTAACTCCGCGGCGGGACAGGCGGCGCTTCTGGCAGGAGAAGCGGACGACGCTTCGCCTTCGCCGTAATAACCGCGCCAAAAAAGGTACGCCACGTCGTTCGATTTCGTATCCTTTTCCCTTTTTCCTCTTTCTCTATCTCTTGCAACAGGGACTGGGAAAGGGGATACCCCGAAAAGGATCCTTCCCTGTGAAGGAACCGGGCTCCGAGCCCCCCTACTGATCAGAGGTTCGAAGGCTGGCCCTCCGAAGGGTTCAACAGTCGCCTCAGATCGCGTGGGCCTGACACCCACTACTGGTCAGGGGTTCGAAGGCCGGCCCCCCGAAGGGCTCCATGGCCGCCTCAGGCTACTCGGGCTCCGCGCCCATTACTGGTCAGAGGTTCGAAGGCTGGCCCCCGAAGGGTTCACAGTCGCCTCAGACGCCGAGCGAGGGATGACCAGGGGTACGTTCGATACATAACCGAGGCTCGGGCTACGCTCCCGAGGTACCCTAGGACATTTCCGAGACCAGCGGGAGCGATCTTGTAACGGAATCCCATCGGAGGGAGGCATCGAGCCCTCGGACCCCGTCGCTAGGGGACCGGGTCCGGCAGATCACCCGCAGGTACTTTTGGGCGTGCCTCTGGGCCCCTAGCTGACCCCCAACGAACGGGGCACGGACGTCCACTCGGATTACCCGCTTGCAGCTCACCGGAGACACCATGTTCGGTGCCCATCGAGGGTAACATGGCGCACTCCCCCCCTCCTCCTTGCGGAAAGGCGACGTAGGGGCGTATGCAAAAAGTTGAGTCTGTCCCTGATCGTCCTCTCGCCCTGTGCGGAGGCTCGGGGGCTGCTCTCGCAAACCCGGCTCCGGCCGAACCGTTGACAGCGTCAACATACCAGCCCGAGAACTTGGGCCCCGACCGTGCACCCGGGCTACGGCCAGTTCGCATGAGGGAACGACCAGACCAGCCGAAGCGTTACGCAAGGCATTAAGACCTCGAAGGAGTGAAACCACTCCTCCGAGGCCTCGGGGGCTACACCTGGCGGGTGCGCTCGCGCGCACCCACCGGAATAAAATGCAACCGAGGAAGGCTGGTCCCCTTGCAAAAAAGTGCGACGAAAGCCTCCAAGCGAGTGCTAACACTCCCTTCGAGGCTCGGGGGCTACTGTCGGGGACCATAATTAGGGGTACCCTCAAGACGCCTAATTCTCAGCTGGTAACCCCCATCAGCATAAAGCTGCAGAGGCCTGATGGGTACGATTAAGTCAGGGATCAGTCCATACGAGTGACTCGATCACGCTTCACCCGAGCCTAGCCTCGGACTCGAGCAGCCGACCTCGAGGGACTTCTGTCTCACCCGAGGCCCCCCTTTTAATGGCGGACACATCTCCGGCTCGCCCGAGGCCTTGGCTTCGCTAAGAAGCAACCCTGACTAAATCGCCGCACCGACTGACCGAGTTGCAGGGGCATTTAACGCAAAGGTGGCCTGACACCTCTATCCTGACGCGCGCCCCCCGGCAGAGCCGAAGTGACCGCCGTCACTCCGCTGCTCCACTGACCGGTCTGACAGAAGGACAGCGCCGCCTGCGCCACTCCGACTGCAGTGCCGCTCGATAGAGTGAGTCTGACATGCAGTCAGGCCTCGCCAGGGGCGCCATAGGGAACTCCGCTCCGCCCGACCCCAGGGCTCGGACTCGGGCTAAGACCCGGAAGACGGCGAACTCCGCTCTGCCCGACCCCAGGGCTCGGACTCGGGCTAAGACCCGGAAGACGGCGAACTCCGCTCCGCCCGACCCCAGGGCTCGGACTCGGGCTAAGACCCGGAAGACGGCGAACTCCGCTCTGCCCGACCCCAGGGCTCGGACTCGGGCTAAGACCCGGAAGACGGCGAACTCCGCTCTGCCCGACCCCAGGGCTCGGACTCGGGCTAAGACCCAGAAGACGGCGAACTCCGCTCCGCCCGACCCCAGGGCTCGGACTCGGGCTAAGACCCGGAAGACGGCGAACTCCGCTCCGCCCGACCCCAGGGCTCGGACTCGGGCTCGGCCCCGGAAGACGACGAACTCCGCCTCGCCCGACCCCAGGGCTCGGACTCCGCCCTGGCCTCTACCGAACGACTTCCGCCTCGCCCGACCCGGAGGCTCGGACTCGGCCTCGGCAACGGAAGACAGATTCGACCCCAGCTTCGAAGGAGCCCCCACGTCGCCCGGCCTCGGGCGCGGGCCCGCCACGTCAACAGGGAGCGCCATCACCACTCTACCCTGAGCCGACTCGGGCCGCAGAGAACAAGACCGGTGTCCCATCTGACCAGCTCCGCCAGATAGGCAATGATGGCGCCTCCCAAGCTCCATGACGGCGGCGGCTCTCAGCTCTCTTACGGAAGCAGGTGGACGTCAGCAAGGACTCGACCGCTCCGACAGCTGTCCTTCCGCCAAAGCTCCGTTGCTCCTCCGACAGCCACGACATCACGCCAGCAGGGTGCCAAGATCTCTCCGGCTGCCACATTGGCATGTACTTAGGGCGCTAGCTCTCCCTCCGCTAGACACGTAGCACTCTGCTACACCCCTCATTGTACACCTGGATCCTCTCCTTACGACTATAAAAGGAAGGACCAGGGCCTTCTTAGAGAAGGTTGGCCGCACGGGACCGAGGACGGGACATGCGCTCTCTTGGGGCCGCTCGCTTCCCTCACCCGCGTGGACGCTTGTAACCCCCCTACTGCAAGCGCACCCGATCTGGGCGCGGGACGAACACGAAGGCCGCGGGACTTCCACCTCTCTCACGCCCGTCTCCGGCCACCTCGCCTCTCCCCCCTTCGCGCTCGCCCACGCGCTCGACCCATCTGGGCTGGGGCACGCAGCACACTCACTCGTCGGCTTAGGGACCCCCCGGTCTCGAAACGCCGACACACCATGATCACCAAAATGAAGTTGGTGGAAGGGAGCTGGGAAGGTTCACTATGATCAGGGGAGAGGAGCCAACACAGACGTACAACAGGCTCAAGACCCTGGTCAACAAGATTAGGAGCTATGGGAGCACGAGATGGACGGACCACGACCTCGTCTGACTTATGCTCAGGTCCTTTACTGTTATTAACCCTCATCTTGTGAACCTCATCCGTGAAAATCCCAAGTACACAAAGATGACACCCGAGGAGATACTCGGAAAATTTGTGAGCGGGCGCATGATGGTCAAGGAGGCAAGGTATGTTGATGATGCATTAAACGGCCCCATGCCCATCTACGAGCCGCAGCCCGTTGCACTTAAGGCAACAAGCAGCAGGGAGGCGCTACCAAGCAAGGTGGCACAAGTTGAGGCTGCCAGACTAAACGAAGTTGAGATGGCTCTAATCACCAAGCGTTTCAAGACCGCGCTAAAAGGACGCAAGGAGTATCCCAACAAGAGCAAAGCAAAGGGAAAGCACTCCTGCTTCAAATGCGGTAAGACTAGTCACTTTACTGCAAACTGTCTCGATAATGATAGTGACCAGGGACAAGAAAATAGCGGGAAGAGGGAGAAGAAGAAGGCCTACAAGAAGGCGAAGGGCGAGGCGCATCTTGGCATAGAATGGGATTCGGACTGCTCTTCCTCCGACTTCGACGACGAAGGACTTGCTGCCTCAGCCTTCAACAAGTCCTCTCTCTTCCCCATTGAACGCCATACTTGCCTCATGGCAAAAGAGAAAAAGGTAAGCGTTCGAGAAACCCCTAAGTATACTACTTCAAGCGATGATGATTCTAGTGATGATGAAGTAGATTATACCGATTTATTTAAGGGTTTAGATAAAGCAAAAGTAGATAAAATTAATGAGTTAATTGATGCTTTAAATGAAAAGGATAGACTTTTAGAAAAGCAAGAGGATATTTTGTAGGAAGAGCATGATAAGTTTGTTAGCGTGCAAAAATCTCTTGCTTTAGAGGTTAAAAGGAATGAAATGCTATCTTCTGAATTATCTGCTTGTCATGAAATTGTGTCTAGCTTAAAGAGTGTTAATGATGATTTAAATGCTAAGCTAGAAGTAGCTAATAAATCTAGTTCATGTGTGGAACATGTTGTAATTTGCAATAGATGCAAGAATTTTGATATTAATGCTTGTAATGAACATCTTGCATCCATTACTAAATTAAATGATGAAGTGGCAAGTCTTAATGCTCAACTTAAGACATGCAAGATAGATTTTGATAAATTAAAGTTTGCTAGGGATGCCTACACAATTGGTAGACACCCCTCAATTAAGGATGGACTTGGCTTTCGAAAGGAAGCCAAGAACTTAACAAGCCAAAGGGCTCCCATTCCCAACAAGGAGAAAGGGAAGGCCCCTATGGCTAGTAGTAATCAAAAGAATCATGCTTTCATGTATAATAGGAAAATTGCTAGTCACAATAGGAGATATGATCATGATGCTTGTGATTCACATGCTATGTTTGCTTCAAGTTCTAATTTTAATGGTAGGCCTAGGAGAAATTTTGTGTCTCATGCTCCTAAGATACAATTCCCAGGATACGATTATTTTTGGAGATGGGAATCAAGGCAAGGTCAAAGGTTTGGGAAAAATAGCCATCACAAGCGAGCACTCTATTTCCAATGTATTTTTAGTAGAGTCGCTAGGCTATAATCTCCTGTCTGTAAGTCAATTGTGCCACATGGGCTAAAATTGTTTGTTTACAAATGTTGATGTATCTATCTTTAGAAGGAGTGATGGTTCATTAGCGTTTAAGGGTGTACTAGATGGCAAACTCTACTTAGTTGATTTTTCAAATGAGGAGGCCGATCTAGATGCATGCTTAATAGCTAAGAGTAGCATGGGCTGGCTGTGGCATCGCCGTCTAGCACATGTTGGGATGAAGAACCTTCATAAACTTCTAAAGGGAGAACATGTGTTAGGACTAACCATTGTCTGCTTCGAAAAATATAGACCTTGTGTAGCTTGTCAGGCAGGAAAACAGGTGGGAAGCACTCATCACAACAAGAATGTGATGACAACATCAAGACCACTGGAGCTACTACATATGGACCTCTTCGGACCCGTCGCCTACCTTAGCATCAGGAGAAGTAAATATGGTCTTGTTATTGTTGATGATTTTTCCCGCTTCACTTGGGTGTTCTTTTTGTAGGATAAATCAGAAACCCAAGGGACCCTTAAGCGCTTTCTAAGGCGGGCTCAAAACGAATTTGAGCTCAAGGTGAAAAAGATAAGAAGCGACAACGGGTCCGAGTTCAAGAATCTACAAGTGGAGGAGTACCTTGAGGAGGAAGGCATCAAGCACGAGTTCTCCGCTCCCTACATACCACGGCAAAATGGTGTGGTAGAGAGGAAGAACAGGATGCTTATCGACATGGCGAGGACGATGCTTGGAGAGTTCAAGACGCCTGAGCGGTTTTGGTCGGAAGCTGTGAACACAGCTTGCCACGCCATAAACCGGCTCTACCTTCATTGCCTCCTCAAGAAGACCTCGTATGAACTTCTTACCGGTAACAAACCCAACGTCTCATACTTTCGTGTATTTGGGAGCAACTGTTACATTCTAGTGAAGAAAGGTAGAAATTCTAAATTTGCTCCCAAAGCTGTAGAAGGGTTTTTACTAGGGTATGACTCAAATACAAGGGCGTATAGAGTCTTCAACAAATCATCGGGTTTGGTTGAAGTCTCTAGCGACGTTGTATTTGATGAGACTAATGGCTCTCCAAGAGAGCAAGTTGATCGTGATGATGTAGATGAAGATGATGTTCCAACGGCCGCAATACGCACCATGGCGATTGGAGATGTGCGACCACAAGAACAACAAGAGCAAGATCAACCTTCTTCCTCAACAATGGTGCATCCCCCAACTCAAGATGATGAACAGGTCCCTCAAGAAGAGGCGTGTGATCAAGGGGGAGCACAAGAAGAACAAGTTATGGAGGAAGAAGCACCACGGGCCCCTCCAACCCAAGTCCAAGCGACGATTCAAAGGAATCACCCCGTTGACCAGATTCTGGGTGACATAAGCAAGGGAGTAACTACTCGCTCAAGATTAGCTAATTTTTGTGAGCATTACTCGTTTGTCTCTTCTATTGAGCCTTTCAGGGTAGAAGAGGCCTTGCAAGATCCAGACTGGGTGTTGGCCATGCAGGAAGAGCTCAACAACTTCAAGCGAAATGAAGTTTGGAGCCTGGTGCCACATCCAAAGCAAAATGTTGTGGGAACCAAGTGGGTGTTCTGCAACAAGCAAGACGAGCACGGGGTGGTGATAAGAAACAAGGCTCGACTTGTGGCAAAAGGTTATGCCCAAGTCGCAGGTTTGGATTTTGAGGAGACTTTTGCTCCTATGGCTAGGCTAGAGTCTATTCGCATTTTGTTAGCCTATGCCGCTCACCATTCTTTCAGGTTGTTTCAAATGGACATGAAGAGTGCTTTCCTCAATGGGCCAATCAAGGAGGAGGTGTATGTGGAACAACCTCCTGGCTTTGAGGATGACAGGTATCCCGACCACATTTTTAAGCTCTCTAAGGCGCTCTATGGACTTAAGCAAGCCCCAAGAGCATGGTATGAATGCCTTAGAGATTTCTTAATTGCTAATGCTTTCAAGATTGGGAAAGCCGATCCCACTCTTTTCACTAAGACTTGTGACGGTGACCTTTTTGTGTGCCAAATTTATGTCGATGACATAATATTTGGTTCTACTAATCAAAAGTCTTGTGAGGAGTTTAGCAGGGTGATGACACAGAAATTTGAGATGCCGAAGATCCAAAAACACCTTCCCTAAGCTCGTTACGAAAAACGATCTAGCGCCGCGAAGGGGCTACTGTTGGGGGTATGCTTCGTAGCCGAAGATCCTAAAAAAATGAACACCTTCGGCAGATCCTCTCCAAAGCAGCGCCAAAGCTATCGACTATAAAGCTTCGGCACAGTGACATGTTTCAAGACGAAGGGGTGAACCGACTTAAAGATGAAATGACTTAAAGACCCATGATATTCTGTGTCATTATTGTAGTTCATTGTAAAGGGTATAAATGTAATTATATACAGGCTGTGAATAGTGCCTATAAATAGGTGAACAGTCCCCCTGTACTGTTCACGCGCTCTCCTGTAATCACGCATTAGGCATTTGTTTTTGCTTCACGCTGGTATTTTTGCTTTCCTTCAAGCTGAAGGTACATTTGTAACTTGTTATCATTTCTACAATAATGAAATAGAAATGAGTTAATAATAATAATCATGTGTTTAAATTATTTTACATATTTTTTACCCTTTCTCATTATTTGTTGTGTTTATGAAGGTATAACCTTCATAACCTTCGTCCGGAATCCATTATATCCCAAGGGAAATAATGCTTCGAAGGACAAAGGACTATAACATTTAACAATTTCTATGTTGTCTTGTTCTTAATTCATAGCATTTGAGAACAAGTCTCCAACAGGCGAGTTGACATACTTTCTTGGGTTCCAAGTGAGACAACTCAAGGACGACACCTTCCTCTCCCAAACAAAGTACACTCAAGATCTTCTCAAGAGGTTTGGGATGAAGGACGCCAAGCCCGTGAAGACGCCGATGGGAACCGACGAGCATGTCGACCTCAACAAAGGAGGTAAGTCCGTTGATCAAAAGGCATACCGGTCTATGATAGGTTCCTTGCTTTATTTATGTGCTAGTAGACCAGACATTATGCTTAGTGTATGCATGTGTGCTAGATTTCAATCTGACCCCAAGGAATGTCACCTTGTGGTCGTTAAGTGAATTCTTAGATATTTAGTTGCTACGCCTTGCTTCGGGATCTGGTATCCAAAGGAGCCTACCTTTGACTTGATTGGATATTCAGACTCCAATTATGCTAGATGCAAGGCTGATAGGAAGAGTACATCAAGGACGTGCTAATTCCTAGGAAGGTCCCTGGTGTCTTGGAGTTCTAAGAAATAAACCTTCGTTGCCCTATCCACTGCTGAGGCCGAGTATGTTGCCGCAGGACAGTGTTGCGCGCAACTACTTTGGATGAAGCAAACCCTCTGGGACTTTGGCTACAATCTGAGCAAAGTCCCACTCCTATGTGACAATGAGAGTGCAATCCGCATGGCAGATAATCCTATTGAACACAGCCGCACTAAGCACATAGACATCCGGCATCACTTTTTGAGAGACCACCAGCAAAAGGGAGATATCAAAGTGTTCTATATTAGCACCGAGAACTAGCTAGCCAATATCTTTACCAAGCCTTTAGATGAGAAAACCTTTTACAGGCCATCTGCGAAGTGAGCTAAATGTCCTAGATTCACGTAACTTGGATTGATTTATAGCATACATGTGTTCTATGCCATTGATCAAGTTACTTTATGCATTTATGAGATTTGATGTTTATTTATGGTGCTCAAGTTGTGCAAGGGATCCCCGGACCTCACAAGTCCATGTGCGAGTGATGCACATATTTAGGGGGAGAAGTGCTACAACTTGACCCTTTGAGACTAACATTTGTGTTTGAGTTTACTTTATGTAGTATCAAAGGTGAATTGAAAGAGAAAGGTGAACTTGGACCATGCAAAGACTTCCACTGCACTCCGGTATTAGTGTACTCACCTCCAAGTTCTTTCTTATACTCTTATTGTCTGTTTGCTCTTAATTGACATTTTTGGTGAGGCAATGGGGTTAAAGGGCCAATCATGATCCCGTTTTGGTGCTTAATGCCAAAGGGGGAGAAATTAAGGCCAAAGCAAATGGATCAGCTACCACTTGAGAATTTTGAAAATAGTAGAGTTAGAATTTTTGATTTGTCAAAATACTCTTATTGCAAAATTTGGTCTCTTGTGGGGAGATTCTATGATTATGGGAAAAGGGGGAGTTTTTGGATCGTGTTCAATTTCACTTTTGGAATATCTCTCTTTATACCCAAACAAGTGAGTTTGACTTAGAGATAGGAAAATGAATTTGATTTGCAAAAACAAACCAAGTGGTGGCAAAGAATGATCCAAATATGCCAAATTTGAGTCAAAAACAATTTGGTCTTCAATTTGAATCAATGTTGCATGTTCTGCATTGCTTTTGGATGTGTTGGCATAAATCACCAAAAAGGGGGAGATTGAAAGGGAAATGTGCCCTTGGGCCATTTCTATTATATTTTGGTGATTAAGTGTCCAACACATACTAAGTGAGTTGAGTATGTGCCATATGAAAAGAGAAGTGCAAATCATGTAACAAGGTACGTTTCTAGACTTAGTACATTGTTTTGAGTACTAACATGTTTTGTCTAAGTGATAGAAACAAAGAAAAGAGAAGAAGAAAAGGACTTAGCTCTAAGCAGCCAACACTCAGCTCAGTCTGGCACACCGGACTATCCGGTGTGCCAGGCTGGCTTCCAGCGAACTGGCCACTCTCGGGAATGTTTGGCGGCATACGGCTATAATTCACCGGACTGTCCGGTGGTGCACCGGACTGTCCGGTGAGCCAACGGCCGCCAGCGCAACGGTCGGTCGCGCAATCCGCGGGCGACACGTGGCCCACGCCAACGGTTGGCAGGGGGCACCAGACTGTCCAGTGTGCATCGGACAGTGTCCGATGCGCCAATTGCCGCAAATATACAACGGTCGTCTGCGCCAAAATAGGAAGGAGATCGCGCACTAGACATGAACAGTGGCTATCCGGTGGTGCACCGGACTATCCGGTCGCCACCCGACAGAAGGCAACTTTGGCCTTCCTTGTTGGCCTCCAACGGCTCCTAGCTGCCTTGGGGCTATAAAAGGGACCCCTAGGCACATGGAGGAGTCACCCAAGCACACTCTAAGCATTCCAAGACTTCTAGTCCTCACTTTCACACAATCGTTCATCATTCTTGAGATTGGAGCACTTTTCGAGTTGTAAACTCCCCGCGCGTGTTTTGTGTGCTCATTTTCTCACTTGTGTGCATGTTTGCGGTGTGGATTTAATTCTAGTGTGCATTGCTCTTCCCAACCTTACTCTGTGCTTTCTTTGTGATCAATCTTGTAAGGGCGAGAGGCTCCAACTTGTGGAAATTCCTCGCAAACGGGAAGAAAACTATAAGGAAGAATACCGTGGTATTCAAGTTGATCATCGGATCACTTGAAAGGGGTTGAGTGCAACCCTTGTCCATTGGGACACCACAACGTGGAGGTAGGCAAGTGTAATATTTGGCCGAACCACGGGATAAACCACTGTGTCTCTTGTGTTGCCTTTCCCTGTGATTATTGTGATTCACAAGAGCTCGCTCTATAACCACTTGGTTCTATTGCACTAACATCTTTATAACCAAGCTTGTGGCTATTAGTTGTTGAATTTTTACAGGATCACCTATTCAGCCCCCTCTAGGTGCTCTCATCTTCTCACTCTAATCTTTCTAAGTGCTTTGTAAAGCTATCAAGAGACACCTAATTGTGTGGTGATCCTTGCAGGGTCTCAGTAACCCATGTGATTAAGAAGAAGCACTCGACCGGTCTAAGTGACCGATTGAGAGAGAGAAAGGGTTGGAATAGACCCGGCCTTTGTGGCCTCCTCAACGGGGAGTAGGTTCTTTGGAACCAAACCTTGGGAAACAAATCATCGTGTTCCTTTGTGTTGGTCTTCATCACTCGAATTGTTTCTCCCTGAAAGGGAAATGAGATTAATCATTTCCTATAATCGATTTTGGTGTTTGACGTCCATCACAAACCACGTGGACTAACTAGTTTGCTTAGATGTCATTTATCTCAGGTGCATAAGGTTCAACATAAATCAAGAAAGAAATTAAGTTGGGGACTCAACAAGTTTGGACCAAAGATTTGAGGGTGTGCTGCCAGTGGCGCACCAGATAGTGTCTGGTGCCCCAAGCCGAGCACCAAGCGAATTCCTCACTCTCGGGTTTTTCCAAGGGGCGCTCCACTATAATTCACCGGACATGTCTGGTGTGCACCGGACATGTCCAGTGAACCAACGGAGCAACAGTAACCTGCGCCAACGGTCGACCGCCAAAGGTGAACAGTGCGCGTCAAAAGTCAGAGCATGTGTGGCACCGGACTGTCCGGTGTAGCTACAGGACAAAGGGCTGACGGTGTGCTGACGTGGCACGCACCGAATAGTGAACAGTGCCCTGTCTGGTGCACCAACAGACTGTTCGGTGTGTCCATCGACAACAAACTCAGCCAACAGCTAGGAAGTGGTTGGAGGCTATAAATACCCCCCCAACCACCTCCATTCAAGCCATCCAAGTTTTTTGAAGTTCTCATTCAATACAAGAGCAATATCATTCACTCCAAGACACACTCAATAGATCAAATCCTCTCCAAACCTCCAAATCAACTCAATTCCTTCGTGACTTTGAATAGACCCTGCCTTTGTGGCCTCCTCAACGGGGACTAGGTTCTTTGGAACCGAACCTCAGTAAACAAATCACCGTGTTCACTTGTGTTGATTACCACTTGATTTGTTTCCCCTCTTTCCTCTCTCTAAAGTTTCCTTGCTCATATTGATTTGAGTTTGCTCCCAAACGTTATCTGCATTGATTGAGCAACTCTAAGCAAGGAGAACTGTATTTCGAACTCCGATTTAACTCTAACGCTAACCCCGACCTTAGTGCGTGTTTAAAGTTTATAAATTTCAGGTTTCGCCTATTCACCCCCTCTAGGCGACTTTCAATTGGAATCGGAGCCTGTGCTTCATTAAGAGTCTAACAAACTCGAAGTGATGTCTGGAGATCACGCCAAGAGGTAGATCGTCACAGGCGATAAGGCCATAAGCTCGGGAAGGACTCTGTCAAAGGAGTCCGGCGACAAATACAAGGAGGAATCCTCCTCCTCCATCAAGTCACATAGGAAGGGTGACAAGAAGAAAAAGAAAATGAAGAAGGTGGTCTACTACGAGATCGACTCTTCATCACCTTCCACATCCAGCGCCGAGTCTACAACTTTGAGGCGCCACGAGCGTAAGAAGTATAGTAAGATGCCTCTTCGCTATCCTCGCATTCCAAAACACGCTCCTCTACTTTCGGTACCCCTAGGCAAACCACCATATTTTGATGGTGAAGATTATTGCATGTGGAGTGATAAAATGAGGCACCATCTAACCTCACTCCATGAAAGCATTTGGATATTGTTGAGTTTGGAGCGCAGGCACCACAGGTGGGCGACGAGGACTACGACTCGGATGAGGCCACCCAAATTAGGCATTTTAACTCCCAAGCAACTTCTATACTCCTTGCCTCTTTGTGTCGAGAGGAGTATAATAAGGTGCAAGGGTTGAAAAATGCCAAAGAAATTTGGGATGTCATCAAAACGGCGCATGAAGGGGACAAAGTGACCAAGATCACCAAGCATAAGATGATCGAGGGAGAACTCGGTCGATTCGTCCTCAACAAAGGAGAGGAGCAACATGCAATGTGCAACCAGTTCAAGACAATGGTCAACCAACTGCGCAACTTCAGAGCACCAAATGGGATGACCATGAAATGGTCAAGGTTAGTCTAAGATCTCTCGTTTTTCGTAATCCTACTCAAGTTCAACTAATACATGGAGATCCTAGATACAAACAAATGCCCCCCAAGGAAGTAATGGACAAGTTTGTGAGCTTTGAACTCATGATCAAAAACTCCAAACACATTGTCAACTTGGAGCAAGGCGCCACCTCCACACCCGAGTGCAACCCATTGCATTCAAAGCAACAGAAGAGATGAAAGACGAGTCTACACCAAGTAGGCTCCCAATTAACGCCTCCAAGCTCGACAATGAGGAGATGGCTCTTATCATTAAGAGCCTTCGACAAATCCTCAAACAAAAGAAAGGGGAAGGACTACAAGCCCCGTTCCAAGAGGGTGTGCTATAGGTGTGGTAAGTCCAGTCACTTTATAGCTAAATGTCCATATACAAGTGACAGTGGCAGGAACGACGACAAGAAGGGGAAGAAAAAGATGGAGAAGAAAAGGTATTACAAGAAGGGTGGAGAGGCGCACTTGGGGCGAGAATGGGACTCCGATGAGAGCTCCACCGACTCCTCCTCTGATGATGATACCGCCAACATCGCCATCAACAAAGGCCTCCACTTCCCCAACGTCGGCCACAAGTGCCTCATGGCCAAGGACGGCAAGAAGAAGAAGGTACATTCTAGAGATACCCCTAAATACACTACATCCGATGATGAGGGTAGCTCTAGTGATGATAACGATAATTTAACTTCTATTTTTGCTAACCTTGCTAAAGACCAAAAGAAGAAAATAAATGAATTGATAGAATCCATTAACGAGAAGGATGATCTCTTGGAATGCCAAGAGGACTTGCTCGTTAAGGAAAATAAGAAATTTGTTAAATTGAAAAAGCTTATGCTCTAGAAGTAGAAAAATGTAAAAATTTATCTAAAGAGCTTAATATGTGCAATGATTCAATCTCTTGTCTTAGAATTGAGAATGATAATTTAATTGCCAAGATTGAAGAATTGAATGTCTGCAAACCATCTACATCTACTGTCGAGCATGTCACCATTTGCACTAGATGTAGAGATATTAATGTTGAAGCTATTAATGATCACCTTGCCATAATTAAAGAAAAAAATGATCACATAGCTAAATTAAATGCTAAAATTGCCAAGCATGAGCTAGAAAATGAAAAGTTTAAATTTGCTCGTAGTATGCTTTATAATGGAAGACACCCTGGC
Source organism: Zea mays (assembly GCF_902167145.1). Classification (NCBI taxonomy): domain Eukaryota; kingdom Viridiplantae; phylum Streptophyta; class Magnoliopsida; order Poales; family Poaceae; genus Zea; species Zea mays. The sequence continues at coordinate 155,812,446 of NC_050099.1, read as the reverse complement.
ATTAAGGATGGTATTGGTTTCCAACAAGGGAGCCAAAGCAACACCAAACTTAATGCCCCCAAGAACAAATTGTCTAATTTTGTTAAGGGTAAGGCTCCCATGGTTCAGGATAGAGAAGGTTACATTTTATATCCTGAAAACTATCCTGACCATAAGATTAGAAAAAATCATGCTAAAAAACCTCATAATGTTTCTCATCATCCTTTTATGTATAGAAATGAGGCATCTAGCTCTAGACATTCGACTCATATCAAAATGCCTAAAAAGAAAATTTTAGATGCATCAAATGAGCATAACATTTCATTTAAGACTTTTGATGCATCTTATGTGCTCACTAACAAATCAGGCAAAGTAGTTGCCAAATATGTTGGGGTAAACACAAGAGTCCAAAGACTTGTGTTTGGGTACCCAAGGTGCTTGTTTCTAATATCAAAGGACCCAAGACCGTTTGGGTACCTAAGAACAAGGCCTAAACTTATTTTGTAGGTTTATGCATCTGGTGGATCAAGTTGGATAATCGATAGCGGGTGCACAAACCACATGACAGGGGAGAAAAGGATATTCTCCTCATATGAGAAAAATGATGATCCCCAAAGAGCTATCACATTCAGGGATGGAAATCAAGGTTTGGTCAAAGGTTTGGGTAAAATTGCTATATCCCCTGACCATTCCATTTCCATTGTTTTTTCTTGTAGATTCTTTAGACTATAATTTGCTTTCTGTTTCTCAATTATGCAAAATAGGCTACAACTGTCTATTTACTGATATAGGTGTTACTGTATTTAGAAGAAGTGATGATTTAGTAGCATTTAAGGGAGTGTTAGATGCTCAGCTATATTTAGTTGATTTTAATGATAACAAGGCTGAACTAGACACTTGCTTAATTTCTAAGACTAATATGGGCTGGCTTTGGCATCGCCGACTTGCCTATGTTAGAATGAAGAATCTTCACAAGCTTCTAAAGGGAGAGCACATTTTAGGACTAACAAATGTTCATTTTGAGAAGTACAGGATTTGTAACGCATGTCAAGCAGGAAAGCTGGTTGGAGTCCATCATCCACACAAGAACATTATGACGAGTGACAGGTCGCTCGAGCTACTCCACATGGACCTATTCGGCCCGATCGCCTATATAAGCATCGACGGGAGTAAGTACTGTCTAGTTATTGTGGATGATTATTCTCGCTTCACTTGGGTATTCTTTTTGCAGGAAAAATCTCAAACCTAAGAGACTTTAAAGAGATTCTTAAGACGAGCTCAAAATGAGTTCGGATTGAGAATCAAAAAGATAAGAAGCGACAATGGGACGGAGTTCAAGAATTCCCAAATTGAAGGATTTCTTGAGGAGGAGGGCATCAAGCATGAGTTCTCTTCTCCCTACACACCCCAACAAAATGGTGTAGTGGAGATGAAAAATAGAACTCTACTGGACATGGCAAGAACCATGCTTGATGAGTACAAGACTCTTGACCGGTTTTGGGCGGAGGCGATTAACACCACCTGCTACTCCATTAACAGGCTATTGGTCCTTGTTCTCGGATGCTATACATCAAGAACAAAGCAACACAATTGTTAACGATTAGAGACCTTCGTCCTTCAAAGCATATTTCCCTTGAGATATAATGATCTTCAGACTAAGGTCATGAAGGACATACCTTCACCATTTCAGTGAGCAAATATGTAAGCAGAGACATGTGAAACACAAAAAGAATATAAACAATCAGTCCAAATTATTAGATTAATTATATTCTTATTTTATAGACATGAATAAACATCAATAATGTTTATATTACATTTGTACATTCGGCTTGACAGAAGGCGGAAAGGCGGGCGCAACGCAAGAGTGATTACAATCCAGCGTGAACAATATAGTGTTACTGTTCATCTATTTATAGGCACAAGACGCAGCCTAGACAAAATTACATTCATGTCCCTGACATTTACTGTTGACCATAAGGCAAGATGTCGAGGACTAAGCAGTCTTTTCTCCATTAGGTCGGTTTTCTCCTTTCGCCATCGTCATCGTGCTAAGCCGAAGCTCCTTCAGCCACAGCTTCGAAGCTAGTTTGTCCTTCAGACCACACCTTTATACCATGCACACCTTCATCTTAAGGCCGAAGCCTCCTGTAACGGTCTGATATACTAAAAAACATGTTGGTTAAGTTTTTGAGGACCTTCGGAAGTGGAAGGCCCCTAACAGTAGCCCCTCGCAGTATTAATTTGTTTTTGCATTTAACAAATTCAGACTGCGACGTGAACGAAGGCCTTTAGCTGAAGGTCCGAAAAAACACCTTCCCTTCGCTAGAATAGCGAAAGTCAATGACATGTAGGGCCTGCCAAGTTGCAATGCACTGGCCATATAAATAGGAACCTGCAGCGACATCATTTGCTGCGCCATCTCAATCGCTTGTGCTATTTTTTCAAGCTTGAATTTTCTTGCTTTGTCAGATTTCGCTTGATTTGTGAGCTTCGGCATTTGCACAAGTGCCCGTTAGATGTCTGAAGAGAAGAAGGTTGTGGACCCTGCTATAGCTGGGTTTTACGAGGCTATGGAAAAGACAAACACAGAGAAGATTACGAATGAAATGTTAGCTAGGTTATCTGAAGATTCTGATGATAGCGAGAACTTTGATGTGGAGAGTGGGAACGAAGATGCCGAAGATCGGCCCTGGCGGCTGAGTCATACTATCTTCGGAAAATCATCCATCAAACAGAGTCAGATTGATGCTATGAAGGGAAGATATTTTCGCGATATGTCTATTGTGAGAGCTGGGGGGGACAGCGCCGCCCCTGCACCCGAGGTGGATGAAGTTGTTGTTTACAGGAGCTTCATGAAGGAAGGGCTTCGGTTTCCATTGAGCAAATTTCTGGTTGAAGTGTTAAAGACCTTTGAAATTTTTCTTCATCAGATTACTCCCGAAGCTATAATCAGGATGGGTATTTTTGTTTGGGCCGTGAGGAGCCAAGGGCTAGAGCCAAGCGCAAAATGCTTCTGTAACATGCACGAGCTGCTGTATGATACGAAGGCCACTGGCAAGGAGCAGTATCACAATAATTTTGGTTGTTATGGCTTCGTGTCTCGTTCTGATGTAAGTTATCCAGTTCCAACGTTTCGGAAAAGGTGGCCAGGGGCCTGGATGGAGGAATGGTTTTATGTAAAGAATAATTTGGTTGAAAGGGAAGACATAAAGGGGATTATCCAACGCCCTATTTGGTCTCGCTTCGGCATCAGAAGGCCTGCTACTGCGCTTGGGAATGATATCGAAGCATGCCAGAAGGCTTTCAACAATGTATGCGCCTTTAATGGCACAAGAGACCTAGTCCAGGAGCACATAGCCTATAGAGTGTGGCCTTGTGGCAGAACTGCCCGAATTATTCCAACTTAAGTGCCTAAGTCCCGCCTTAGAGGCTAGACCACACTTAAATGGGAATAACTCATCAATCCCTCGGATCTAGTCCGACGAGGCCACTGACAGGATCAAGTACCACAATCTCACTCGATGGTGAGTCACAGAGCAAATACAATAAAACATAAAACCATACATTAAGGAGTATTAAATTATTACATCATCATCGGAGTTTTTGCAAAAGTAGTCATCAGTGTTCGAAGTGCAGCGGAATGAAACTAACAGTAAATAAACAGAGAGACGAGGAAGCTTGTCCCATCACTCCTCATGCTCCTCCTCAGTCAAGGCGGGGTCCCACTCGACAGTCCAACCCGGTGGCAAGATGGACGGCCAAGTCACTCCAGCAACCATGTCCTCCAAAGAACCTATAAAATTATGCCACAAGCAAGGCTGAGTATACTAATACTCAGCTAGACTTACCCGGTGTGAGGAGTCTACTCCTCTACATCTAGACATGCAGCTGTTTGGCTGTGGGGTTTGGTTGCCAAAAGCACTAGCTGAGTTTATAAATCAAGCTTTAGCTTTGTCAAGTTTAAGTGTGACTCTCTTAAGGCTAAAAGTGTACTATCTACTCATACATGGTATCAAACATATTTAGCAAACAACATCTTGTGTCAACTCATCACATTGCCACTTGTTACTCAATGTAGCAGCATGGATCAAGCAGTCTCATTACCTGCGAGAAGCAGACGATTCGAATCGAGTTTTTATCCTTGCAAGGTAAACCTAAACACACGACATGTAGGGGCACTCCATCCCCACACACATCAACCGTCCCCATCGATTCCCCATCAGCAGATCAGGGCTCACCGCCTTGGCGTACAATGCCCCACTGACCCCGACTGCCGTCGTGCAGTGACTGCACTTGTACCCACCATAACCGGAATGGGAGACCACGTCTCAGGTCGCGTGAGGGGCAAAGTCTACTGCCAGGTTCAATCAGGTACTAGGCTTACCGATTTACCATATTTCTCAGCATGTGCTTAGTACGTTCAAACGCTTGACACACGGTACCACACCTTAATCCTTATTCCAATTTTTATCCCGTGGACAACCAATCCCCATGGATTTTTGTCCACAAACCAGCATCATTATGATAATAAAGTGGATACAACCAATTTCCTGGCCTCGCGCGAGTGCTAGAAAAATCACTCAACTTCTACCGAGATCCTAATTAATAAAGCAGCTACTCGACCTAGCATACTAGTATCCATCTCAATAGGATTCCTGAGATCATGCAACTAGGTTTCAAACAACTCCTACACTTAAGTGCATATTCAATCCTACAATCAATAAGTGTAGTAAAATAGCATAAATAACAGGTTATGCATAAACCGGGGCTTGCCTTCCAAAGCTGTGGCAGGCAGATCCTCTGGTGCAGGCTCTGGGGCTGGATCCGGGGCTACCTCCTGAGCAGCTCCTTGCTCCGGCACGAGGACGTACTCTCCGTCAGCGAGGTTGCAGCCTATCGAAATGCAATGAATATGTATGTCATGATTATGCAGGATTAAACAACATTATGCTAAAGGAAGGAAAACTAAGTTAGTTAGTAACTTAGGGTTTCTTGGTCATATGTGGCTTTTAGTGGTTTATGCTTATCACTCTAGGTTAGATGTTGTGGAGAATAAGCATAGTGGATTTGTATTTTTCCCTTACATATTTCAGTGGGCAAATTAAAAAGGGTTCTGCTAGTTGGGTTAGGGTGACACAAGTTTCCATTATCAATTTCCCCTTTTTCATTTTCTAATTAAGAATTCTAGTGTGGGTTTGAACTACAACAGTGGTTTAACTTTTTCCAAAAATTTTGCAAAAATTACAGTGGGTTACTGTTGGTCACTGTAGTCTGTCCTATGAATTTGAGATCCAGAATAAAAAGAGTATGCCTTGGACAAAAATAACAAAGTTGCGCTATGGGGGTCACTTTGCACTACAACTTTAAACTAGGGTGGGTTCTGTCCTAGGGGTCATTTTTGTTGGCATCTAACAGTAATAACTAGCTTCTGTGCCAAAAATCACAGAAAGCTAATTGATGGTTATTTAGTTGTGATTTTCTAAAGTTTGATGTCAAAAAGGCACTTTCTACTGCCTTGTTATTTGAAAAATGTCAAACAGCAGATTTCATATTTTTCCTATGTTCTTAATAACAAAACATTAATTATCCCAAGGTTTGGGGTGTTTTCACCTTGGGGTTATTTTTCTAGGGTTTTTCTAAGTTTTCCTTGTTTTCTTAAAATAAAAGATATCCTATTTATTTTATACTAAACCAGGGTATAATAAATTTTTCTAGTGAACTACACTGAATAAGTAGACTAACAAAAATATGAGTGCTCCCTGGTTCTCTCTTTAAATTACCTTTTCTATTTTCTTTAACTTTAAGCACAAGGTGAAATAAATGGCAAACTCTACCTTAATGGGGTATACAAAGAGGTTTATCATTTTTAAACAGGTTAGTAGGTGATCAAGTACTTCTCTAAATTTTCTTAACCTCATTTAAATAGTGTAACTATTTTTCCTTATTTCTTTTTGCTTTTGGCCAATTAATCATTTAATTCACAACTCTAAAGTTTTCTGTAACACTGAGGGGTTTTATATTTTTTTTAAGTAGTTTACATTATTTAAGATCTGGCAAAATTGGTTTGACTCGATTTGGCTGAACAAAACAGAAGATATGAATTATTCAAGTTCTGTTTGAATTTAAATCAGATTAAATAAAAGGTTTCCTGGAAAAACCACTTTGCACCGAAGTCCTCGGGTTCTTTCCAAACTAATCCTCCCAGTTATACCCCTGCGCTACTATTCCCCTGAGTCACTGACAATGCGCAAAACCCCCTAGCCTTTTCTTCTTCTCCCTCGCGGTCCCTCCCTAGGTTTAAACAGTACCCACGGAAAAGAAAAGGGCGGCGCGGCTTACCGGCGGCGAGAGAGGTCCGGCGAGGGGCGGGGTTGGCTCCGGGAGGTCCTGGCGGTCACAGCGGTGTACGGCTCGACGGCGGAGGTGGCCGGAATCGTCCGATCCACGTGCGCAGGCGGGTGATCTCGTCGGCGGCGGGTGTTCCGGCTAAACCACGGCGATCTAGTTCAATCAAGTGGCACGATGAGCTTCACGGGGTGACGTAGAGACTGTGTGCACAAGGAATCAAAGAATGGAGCAGAGGATTACCCGGTCTACGTTCACCGGCGGTCGGGTGAAGTCCGGCGATCGTGGACTGGCTCCTCCGGCGAAGCAAACTCCGATTCCTTGCTCGGGGAGCTTCACCGAGGCGTGCACAGTCTTCTCCGAGGGTTGGACGGGGTTGGGAAGGGCTCTGCTGGCCGGTCTACGGTGGCAGGGACTCAGGTGGCCGCGGGCACGCCGTGCACGGGGCAAACGCCGGTGGTTTCGGGCTCCGGTGAGGTCGAGCGTGCGCGGAGGAGTACGGTCGAAGTCCCTGGGGGCTTTATAGGCGCGGGCGCGGGCAACGGCACCGGCTGGGCTTTGACGCGACGTGGGGCACGCGAGGTCGGGCGCGGGCGTGCTCTGGCGCGCGCAGAACGCGTCGAACACGTGGAGGTGTTCATCTGCCCGTGTTCAAAAGCTTGCTGAGATTGCAAACGTGCGAATCTTGGCAACAATCCGGCGCAGACCTCTTCCTGGCACCTATGGCTATCTCTTGTATGTGAGTTCCAAGGGAAGATAAGCCCTAGGTCAGAAGATATGCGGACGCCAAATCTGGCTTGTCCCCCTGCCCGCTGCGCGACAAAAGTGATGCCAAGACATGTCAAATGTCAAGGGCTCAGTCTCAACTTTTTCCAGGGGGTTCCTTAGGTGGTATGCCACATTTTTGGTATAGAACTTAGGTGGTTTTGGTGCCATCTTCAAGGTGAACACGGAGGATCTTTAGATTAGGTGTAGATTTTGACTTAGAGAGAATTGGAGAGCTCTAGCTCTTTCTGTACTTAAGGAATGGATTTGGGGTTTCTTAAGGGGTCTTTTTGCAATGTTTCCTCTCTATATTTGTAGATTAATAAGTTACTTAACTTTATGCCAAAGGTTTGGTCATGATTTGCACCTTTGCTTAATCTCTCCCCCTTCAACCAAGGTGTTTAGGAGATAGGGGTTCAAGAAAGGTCTAGGGTTTACTCCCTCCTTGTCCAAGGTGATAAGTGCACACAAGCTTGGGTAATGCTTTTGGTCATTCACATTTCTTGGTTAACACATAGTCTCCAAGGTTCTTATACTCTTCTCCTTAAGTTTCTTCCACATGTGATCACAGTCATGAGTGCATAGATGTGCCATAGCCATGGTAACACTTGGGGTGTTACAGCCCTCCCCCCTTAAAGGAATCTCGTCCCGAGATTTTAGGTAGTCCTCTGGAGGGGTGCCAGGAAGGCGTGCTGGTGCGCTGTTCCTTCTTTTATTCAAGTTTCTCTAGTTAACTGCTCTTTGAATGTCATTCTCTTTGCGACTTCAGAAGGAAGTCCTTTTTAAGTCAAATCCACAACTTAGTCTACCCTTATCATCTAAGTTTTTCTGATATTTGTATTCAAAGGGCAGGTGGGGGTGGGGTTTTGGGTTACGTACCGACTCCTTTGGGCAAAAAGTCGGGGAAGCGAGAGCGTAGAAAATCCTCAGTCTCCCATGTAGCTTCTTCTACTGAATGGTGACTCCACTGAACCTTATACATTCTGATCGACCTTGCCCGTGTTGACCTCTCTTTCTGATCCAATACCTTGACGGGGTACTCTTGACAAGATAAGTATGGTTCTATCTCAATGTCTGGCTCAGGTAGCACTTCAGTGGGTAGGCGGACACATTTCCGCAGCTGAGATATATGGAACACATCATGAACAACTGACATGTTGGGTGGCAACTTCAATTGATATGCTACAGGTCCACAAGTCTCCTTGATCTCGTAGGGTCCAATGTAGCGAGGAGCTAACTTGCCCTTGATTCCAAATCTCTGGATGCCCTTGGTGGGTGACACCTTAAGATAAACATGCTCCCCCACTTCAAACTGCAGAGGTTTCTGCCTCTTATCATGATAGCTCTTTTGCCTGGCCTGAGCAGCTTCTAAGTTCTTCTTAATGACTCTGACCTTTTCCTCTGCTTCAAGTACCAAGTCTGGTCCAAATATTTCTCTCTCCAGCTTGCGACCAATTTAGCGGGGTTCTACACCTTCTCCCATACAAGGCTTCAAAAGGTGCCATCTTTAGACTGGACTGGTAGCTGTTATTATAAGAAAACTCTGCCAAAGAAAGACACTTGTCCCAATCCTTTCCATAGTGCAGCACACATGCCCTCAACATGTCTTCCAAAATTTGATTTACCCTTTCTGTCTGGCCATCTGTTTGAGGATGGCATGCTGAGCTTCGTATTACATGGGTCCCAAGTGATTCTTGCAATTGCTCCCAAAATCGTGCCACAAATGGTGCTCCTTTGTCTGATACTATAGTCCTTGGTATTCCATGCAAACGAACTATCTGGTCAATGTAGATCTCCGCTTACTTCTCCGTCCTGTGGGTGGTGTGTACTGGCAAGAAATGAGCTGACTTGGTCAATCTGTCCACAATGACCCAAATGGAATCATGGTGCCGGGAGGTATTGGGCAATCCCACGATAAAGTCCATGTAGATGTCCTCCCATTTCCAAGATGGTATGGGAAGGGGTTGCAAAGGACCTGCTGCCCTCAAATGACTGGCCTTGATTCTCTGGCAGGTGTCACACTCGGATATGTACTTGGCAATCTCCCTCTTCATTCTGGTCCACCAGTATAAGGATCTGAGATCATGATACATCTTGTTGCTGCCGGGGTGCATGGAGAATTTTGAAAGGTGAGCTTCATCCAATATCTTCTTTCTGAGCTCAAGGTCCTTGGGAACAACCAATCGATCTCCAAACCATAGAATTCCCTTGCTGTCCTGACGGAAGCACTTGTATTTTTCTGCTTTCTGCTTGATCATTTCCTTGATAACCTAAACACCCTTGTCTTCAATCTGTGCCCTAACTATTTGCTCTTGTAATGTGGGCTCTACCGAGATATAATTTAAATCACCTGAAGAAACAACTTCCAGGTTCAGCTTGCACAACTCATCACACAGGGTGGTAACTCTTGCATCCATGCTCATACAATTGCACTGGGCCTTTCTGCTCAAGGCATCTGCCACAACATTGGCCTTGCCAGGATGGTAATGCACCTCCAAATCATAGTCCTTGATCAATTCTAACCACCTCCTCTACCTCATGTTAAGATCTGCCTGAGTGAAAATGTATTTGAGACTCTTATGATCAGTGTAAATGTTACAGTGAGCTCCCATCAAGTAATGTCTCCATATCTTGAGAGCATGAACCACGGCTGCTAACTCCAGATCATGTGTAGGGTAGTTCTGCTCATGGGGTCTGAGTGCTCGGGAGGCATAAGCAATTACTCTGTTATCTTGCATTAGGACGCATCCCAATCCAGTACCAGAAGCATCACAATAAACTTCAAAAGGCTTGGTGTTATCACGTTGAGCTAGCACTGGGGCTGTTGTCAAATGCTGCCTTAGTGTATGAAAGGCATCTTCGCACTTTTGGCTCCAATTATACTTGACTCCCTTCTTCAACAGTTCAGTCATTGGCTTGGCAATTCTGGAGAAATCCGGAATAAATCGTCGATAATACCCTGCCAATCCCAGAAAACTCCGAATCTGCCTCACTGTAGTCGGGGGTTTCCAATCCATCACCTCTTGTACCTTCTCAGGATCAACAGATATCTCATCGTGAGAAATTGTGTGACCCAAGAATTTAATTTCCTTCAGCCAGAATTCACATTTAGACAACTTAGCATAAAGATGATGATCGCGCAGTCGCTGAAGCACGGTGTGCAGATGCTCAGTATGTTCGTCTTCATTCTTGGAATAGACCAGAATATCATCAATGAAAACAACCACGAACTTGTCCAACTCTGGCATGAATACTGAGTTCATTAGGTACATAAAATAAGCCGGGGCATTGGTCAGCCCAAAAGACATCACCAAAAACTCATAAAGCCCATATCTGGTTGAGAAGGCCGTCTTGGGAATATCGCTGGCACGGATCTTGATCTGATGGTAACCCGAGCGAAGATCTATCTTGGAGAACACTTTGGCTCCCACCAACTGATCGAACAAAACATCAATGCGGGGCAGTGGGTATTTGTTCTTGATAGTCACCGCATTGAGAGGGCGGTAATCAACACACATTCTCAAACTCTCATCCTTTTTCTTCACAAATAAGGTCGGGCATCCCCAAGGTGAGGTGCTTGGGCGAATGAACCCCTTGTCCAACAACTCCTGCAGTTGCTTTTTCAGTTCTGCCAATTCCGCGGGAGGCATCCTATATGGTCTCTTGGAGATAGGAGCAGTCCTGGGTTGCAATTCGATTGCGAACTCGATGTCTCTGTCAGGTGGCATCCCTGGCAATTCATCCGGAAAAACATCTGGGTATTCACGGACCACTAAGATCCTTTCCACTGGTGACTCTATCATAGTGAATGCACAAGAACGGGTACAACCCTGGTCGGGTAGGTACAAGGTGATCTCGCCATCCAGAGGGGAGTGGATTTCTATGGCTCTGGCTACGGCATCTATCACTGCGTGGTGTCGCGATAACCAATCAGTCCCTAGGATGATATCCACACTATCCAATCCCATTATCAAGAGAGTGGTTTTAAATATGAAACTACCCAACTTAATTGGTACGTGTCTATTGATCTGATAGGTGGCAATCCTGCCTCTGGGTGTAGAAATTGTAATACCCCCATTGGTGTGGTGAAAAGGTAACTGACACTTGGCACTAAATTTGGTGCTGATAAAACTGTGTGATGCACCCGAATCAAAAAGAATAATTGTGGGATAATTCAAAACTGAAAAGATACCAGTCAAGACGGGTGCTCCCTCTGGAATATCAGCCATGGTGGTGAAGTTCAGCCTGCCTTGCCTCACTTGCACTTTCTGTCTCTTGCTTTGATTCTGATTAACATTCTACCCCTGCCTCTGCTGGTTTCTGGGACAATTTTTGGCATAATGTCCGGTGTTGCCACAAGTGAAACACCTGTTGTCATTGGCTTGACGACGTTGCTGCTGTTGATTGTTCCTCTGAACTGGATACTGGGTGCGGTTGGGTGCATGCTGCTGCTGCTGCTGTGGTCGGATTACCCAACGTCCTTGCTGCTGCTGCGGTCCCCTGTTCTGAGTGTCAGACACAATCCTGAAGCGCTGTGGCTGAGCTGAAGGTCCTGCCACAGTGGTCTTCCTCTTCTTCTCTGCCTGACGAGCTGTGATACAGTCCTCCTGAGAAATGGCCATGTTGACTAACTCATTATAGCTGTTGGCTCTGACGGTGTTATAGATGGCCAAATGAGCCATGTCTAACGGGCCGGCCCGAAGCACGGCCCGTTTAATAGTGCCGGGCCCGGCCCGGTACGAGAACCGTGCCGTGCTTGGGCCGCTGTCTCGGCCCGCAGTGCCGGCCCGGCCCAGCACGATTATATATTTTTTATTTTATAAAACATAGTATATATATATTTACATTTTATATTAGCTATTTACAACAAACACACTCGAGTTATACTGGTTAGTGTCCTTCAGTTAAGCGTTTCAGCCTCGTAGAGTGAGGTCGCGGGTTCAAATCCTCACAAAACACAGTTTTTTTGCTATTTCCTTGAATTAATGGGAGAACGTGACCAGTTAAACGGGCCGGCCTGGCACGACCACCAGGCCGCCGTGCCGTGCCTGGGCCGCGGCTGCGGCACGCGGGCCGACCGGGCACGGCCCGATTAACCGTCGGGCCTGACGGGCCCGTGCCGTGCCGGGCCGGGCCGCCCGTTTGGGCATCTCTAGACGGTGTTGAGATGGTCACGGAGCTTAGTGCTGAGCCCCCTCCTGAACCTGTCCCTCTTCTTCTCGTCTGTGTCTGCGTGATATCCGGCATACTGGCATAGGTCATTGAAGGCCTGAGCATACTGTAGCACTGTCCGGTTTCCCTGAGTGAGTGCCAGAAACTCGTTGAGCTTTCGGTCCATAATGCCTGCTGGTATATGGTGCCCCCTGAAAGCTGCCTTGAACTCTCTCCATTCCACCTCTCGGTCATCTGGCTGCATAGCAAGAAAATGGTCCCACCAAGTCCTTGCGGGTCCGCGAAGCTGCTGGGTGGCGAACCTGACTTTAGTGACCTCTGAACAAGCTCCATGGAGTAGCGGGAATTTGGATTCCACTACTCTCAACCATACATCCGCATCAAGTGGGTCCTCTGCCCTGGTGAACAATGGTGGCTGGGTACTGAGGAACTCCTGGTAGGTGGCTGCTGCGGGGTGACGCTGATGATCACCACCATCATAGTGCTGGGGTGGCGGTTGACGCTGAGCTAGCTGCCTCAAGATCTCATTCTGCTGGGCCATTAGCTCCTGTAGAGTAGGAGGCGGTGGCGGCGGTGGAGGAACGCGCTCATTTTGACCACGACGCGCTCTCCCGGCCATCTGAAAAATCACATATATTTTTAATACACATCTTTGAGGTTCAAGGTTCAAGCGCGATGAAAGAGTCAAAAGGCAAAACTGATAGATTCTTGCATAATCATAAAAGATTTCACATGGCATAAATTTCCTTCTTAAATTAAGACTGACATCATTCATCAACCATGCTTCCAAAAGAGTTTATCGCGATTACATCAATAGCCCAAAAGGACTCAACTCTATCTAGCCTAGTACCCCAAGGGTGCAAAAGCTAGGCTAGCTTCGAGGAGTTCTACTACCACCGACTTCTAGCTCTATCCCTGGTACCTAGTGAGCGAACAAGGCAACACTCGACTCGGGGGAAGGTGGTCTCCTGAGCCAGCAGTGTCCAAGCTGGAGGCAGGTTCCTCTCCTCCCTCGATGTCGACATCCTCGTTGGCCTCCATGTCCTAGATCTCCTGGTGATGCATATCCAGGTGCTCGTTAGCCTCGGCGAGCTGCTGCTGGGTGTTGATAAGCTGATCCTCAAGAACCTCGATGGTGTTCTCCCTGGTCCCCACTAATTCCTCAAGCTCTTGGATCTCATTTGACAGCTGCTCCACCTGCAAGTCTTTTTCCACCATCTCAGTGGACAAGTCAACCACAAGCTCCTCTCTGTTATCCAGGGTGATCTTAGTTGCCTCCAACAGTGCCATCAGATGGGACATTGCCTCACCACGCATCACTTGCAGACGATACAGGGCATTCATGCACCGCACTGTCAAGTGAGCAGTCTGACCTGGGTAGATAGCCCAGATGTCCTTGGCATGCTCCACTCGGTCCTTCCACATTGGGTCATCCTCCTTCTCAGCGGGGAACAAGCCAATGGGGTGGGTGGACAGCTCCAAGGGGTGGAATCCGCATAAAGTGGTCAATCCGTGCAGAGCAATCGCCTCGATCGTATCCTCAGCCCGGTATCCAAAGGACTCGGAGTCCAGCGAAAGCCAGCCTGACTGTAGGGGATGAGGCTCCAGGGTCATCCTCACCCTACAGCGGGGCACTTGGTGCTTCTCGAACTGCTGCACCGCGTACTGAGGAGGCGTCGTGTAACCGGCCCCCTGAAGTACCTCCCACAAAATGCGGGGAAAGCCCTCTCGTGCAAGCCCGTCAGTGTGGGACAGTGCATTCCCTTCATCCGAGGATCCGTGGGAAGTCATCTGTGTACGGTTAAGCGTAAGTAAAAGAAAAAGAATTATAAAAAGAAAAGGAAACACAACTCAGCCTCTCTCTAACTACAACAATGGTACTGGGGTACTTAGTTGGTCATCAGTTTGTATTAAAGTTCTCACCCAATTATCCATTAGTTTAATTAAGAATGCATGCATGCTCGTCCTGAACGACCTCACATCAACGTAAAGGGAATAGGGAAGAACCCCCATCCCTTATAGTAGCCTATAGGGCTCAATCACTTAGCCACCTAACTACCCCTCTATCCTCCTAAGGCTTCACGTCCTAGGTCTATCCTGATCGTCCTACGATCTATCCAACATTTGTTTCTATCAAGTTTTACTTTGGAAAAGGATGGTATTTATAGTTTATTGATTCCTCTGTGGTGGTACAAGCTCTGATACCAGTTGTGGCGGAACTGCCCGAATTATTCCAACTTAAGTGCCTAAGTCCCGCCTTAGAGGCTAGACCACACTTAAATGGGAATAACTCGTCAATCCCTCGGATCTAGTCCGACGAGGCCACTGACAGGATCAAGTACCACAATCTCACTCGATGGTGAGTCACAAAGCAAATGCAATAAAACATAAAACCATACATTAAGGAGTATTAAATTATTACATCATCATCGGAGTTTTTGCAAAAGTAGTCATCATTGTTCGAAGTGCAGCGGAATAAAACTAACGATAAATAAAAAGAGAGACGGGGAAGCCTGTCCCATCACTCCTCATGCTCCTCCTCAGCCGAGGCGGGGTCCCACTCGACAGTCCAACCCGGTGGCAAGATGGACGGCCAAGTCACTCCAGCAACCATGTCCTCCAAAGAACCTGTAAAATTATGCTGGGCTAAGAGATCCGGACTGGGTGGTGGCAATGCAAGAGGATCCCAACAACTTCACAAGGAATGAGGTATGACATTTAGTTCCACGTCCTAATCAAAATGTTGTAGGTACCAAATGGGTATTCTACAACAAGCAAGATGAGCATGGTGTGGTGACAAGGAACAAAGACCGACTTGTGGCCAAAGGTTATTCACAAGTCAAAGGTTTGGACTTTGATGAAACTTACGCACACATAGCTAGGCTTGAGTCAATTCGAATATTACTTGCCTATGCTACTTACCATGGCTTTAAGCTTTACCAAATGGACGTAAAAAATGCCTCCCTCAATGGACCTATCAAGGAAGAAGTTTATGTTGAGCAACCTCCTGGCTTTGAAGATAGTGAGTACCCAAACCATGTTTACAAACTCTCAAAGGCGCTTTATGGGCTCAAGCAAGCTCCAAAAGCATGGTATGAATGCTTGAGAGATTTTCTTATCACTAATGGCTTCACAGTTGGTAAAGCCGATCCTACTCTCTTTACTAAAACTGTTGCAAAATACTTGTTTATATGCTAAATTTACGTTGATGATATTATATTTGGGTCTACTAACAAGTCAACTTGTGAAGAGTTTAGTAGGATCATGATACAGAAATTCGAGATGTCTATGATGGAGGAGTTGAAGTATTTTCTTAGATTCCAAATCAAGCAACTCCAAGAGGGCACCTTCATCAGCCAAACAAAATACATACAAGATATACTTAAGAAGTTTGGGATGAAGAATGGCAAACCCATCAAGACACCTATGGGAACTAATGGGCATCTCAACCTCGACACGGGAGGTAAATCCGTAGATCAAAAGGTAATACCGGTCGATGATAGGTTCTTTACTTATGTGCATCTCGACCGGATATTATGCTTTCTGTATGCATGTGTGCAAGATTTCAGGCAAATCCTAAGGAAGTTCACCTTAGGGTCGTTAAGAGAATCATGAGATACTTTGTTTACACTCCTAAGTTTGGGTTGTGGTACCCCAACAGATCTACCTTTGATCTAATTAGGTATTCCGATGTCGATTATGCCGGATGTAAAATAGATAGAAAGAGCACGTCATGGACTTGTCAGTTTCCTGGAAGATCCCTGGTGTCATAGGCTTCAAAGAAACAAAATTTCGTAGCTCTTTCCACCGCCGAAGCCGAGTACATTGCCGCAGGCCATTGTTGTGCGCAATTACTTTGGATGAGGCAAACCCTTAGGGACTATGGCTACAAATTGAGCAAAGTCCCTCTCCTATGTGACAATGAGAGTGCAATCCGCATGACGGATAATCCCGTTGAACACAGTCGCATTAAGCACATAGACATCCGGTATCACTTTCTAAGAGATCACCAACAAAAGGGGGATATCGAAATAGCTTATGTGAACACTCACAACCAATTAGCCGATATCTTTACCAAGCCATTAGATGAGAAAACCTTTAGCGAACTTAGGAATGAGCTAAATATACTTGATTCTCAGAATTTTGATTGAAACATTGCACACATAGCTCATATGTATACCCTTGATCATATCTCTTTCATTTGGTGCAAATGCATATTTCTTATTCTTCTTGTGCCAAGGATATGACTAATGTGCTTTCAAGTGTATTTCTATACTTAGTCGTAGATTGAAAGGGAAATGAAGTTTTCGGCAAAGACAAGGCTTCCACTCCAACTCTGACAGTATCATTTACCTTTTGTCGTTACTCATGTCAGTCTCAATGGTATGAATCTTCACTCATACTTATTTTACCATTTGAGAAAAAGTATTAGTCCCTGTCGGAGAGGAAATTCTCCGGCCGGGTGGCAGAACGCACCCGCCCTAAATCCTAAGATGAGGAGGGGCCTAAGCGTTTTGCCTGTTAGATGGAGTCGGGAAGAACACAAGAACACACAAGGGTTTAGAGTGGTTCGGGCCGCCGGAGCGTAATACCCTACTCCACTGTGTGATGTACTGAGCTTGAGAGCTTGTATGAACTTGTGAGTTTGAGTCTAAGTTGGGTCTGCCTTGTAACGTCGTGTGCCCTCCCTTTTATAGCTCAAGGGGGGCACGTACAAGGGTGCTGGGCCCCGACATGCGAGCCTAGGTGCAAAATGAAGGAAATACATATAGAAGTATCCAATGCCAGTGTCGTCCAGAAGATCCCTAAGCGCCATAATGTCTGTTGTCCATATAGTATTAATATCTCGCGGATGCTTCCTCGGTAACGCGCGAGCCATGATGAGCACAGCGTATGCCGCAGCACGGGCGTACTGCCTGCCAATGGAATGGACAGGCACACCGCCCGCAGAGTGACCTGGTCGTCGCCCGTCAGCGGAGTGGACATGGCACATTAAATGCCGAGACGGCACATCGCCTGCCAGTGGAGTGGACATGGCTCATTTAATGCTGAGGCGGCACATCACCAGCCAGTTTGACAGGCGGCGTGCCTTATCCGCAATAAATGCAGAGGACGCGCGGCCTAGAGGCCTCACGTCAGGCTCCGCCCGCTGGCTTACGTCACGGGAAGCTGGCCACGTGGCAGCATCGGGTCTCCGCCTGAGCGGGGAGCAGAGGCGTATGCGGTATGGTCCGGACACGTGTCGGCTCCGGACCCCCGCCTGGCCTTGATTAAGGTCCGGGTACTCTTTGTCCTAGAATCCCGGGACCCTGTTGTGAGTGGCCCGGACCCCACACAGAGGGGTCCGAAACCCATCCCAGGGGTCCGGTTTGTACCCGTGGAGGTCCTGGACCTCGCCCGGAGGTCCGGTCTGTGTATACAGGGGTCCGACACTTTCCCATGGGGGTCCAGATCCACTATTTTTACCTTGGAGGATTTTGTCTTCTCTGGCCACGTGGCGACCCGGGAGCCATCCACGTGGTGGGGTCAGGTGTTGTTTACCACGCGACTAGAGATAGTCGCATGGACACCATGCCTTCACACTGTAGTAAGGGGTACCCCTATTTCAGGGTACCGACAGTGGCCCCCGGGCCCGCCTTAGGGGAGGATACGAGCCTACAGGTGGGGCCAAAGCTTGTCTGGCGATTGGCGCGCCGCTTCCATGCGTCTGCTGATGTAATCACTGCCAGTCCACCTTCGGTCACGCCAACTGCCACGTTTGTCTCCGCGGTTGACTGACCCGCGGCCTCCACGCATGATGGTTTCGCCGGGCCACGCGCGTGGTGCCTTGATTCAGCTGCACTGGTTTGAAAAATTACCTTCTCTGTCTTTTGCGGCGGCCCCTAGGAGGCGTGGTACTGGCGCGAGTGGCGATTCGACTTCTCTGCACCCAGGAACTGACGTCCAAGGAAGATGACTCGTGGGCCTGGGCCACCATGTCAGAGACTGGGCCATTGGTTTCGGTGGAGGTAAAGAGGCGCACTACCGTGGGCGGCGGCCCGCTCCTCACGCGGCGGTTCGCCTTCTTCGCACTCGGAGACCGACGCCCAAGGAGCATGACTTGTGGGCCCGGGCCCCTGTGTCAGAGGCTGGGCCGCTGATTTCGGCGAAGACGAAGAGGCGCACTATTGCGGGCGGCGGCCCGCTCCTCACGCGGCGGTTCACCTTCTTCACACTCGGAGACCGACGCCCAAGGAGTATGACTCGCGGGCCCGGACCCCGGAGTCAGAGGCTGGGCCGCTGCATTCGGCGGAGATGAAGAGGCATACTATCGCGGGCGACGGTTCGCTCCTTGCGTGACGGTTCGCCTTCTTCGCACCCGGAGACCCGCACCCCAGCTGGATGACTTGTGGGCCCGGCCCCCCATATCATAGGCTAGGTTGCTTTGGTGCACGTTGGGTAAGCTTTTCTGTGGTGTCTCGGGGCACGAGCAAGGGAATCTTCCTTTAAAAAGGGGTTCACCCTGTGTGCAGCGGTTATGCTTTCGCATTTTCTCCCGACTGCTGCGCCCTTTCGCCTTCGAGTTCTCTGTGCCCCTTTGGATTTGCACTTCTTCTACCGCCGTAGTGGCCATGGCCTTGCTAGTCCATCCCGAGCGCTTCTAGTCCGAGGTGGCACTCAACCTGGTGCGCAACCTGCTCGGGAGGGACGCGGCGGTGTTCGCCGGAAGGATCCATGCCAGCGCCTCTCCCCCCGGCGATCTCGCCATCGGGGAGTTCGTGCTCTTCGTTTCCAACCTCTCCTGCGGGTTGGCGCTGCCGATTTCGTCTTTCTTCGTGCTGCTACTGGAGGAGCTCGGCCTCCAACCTCATCACTTCACGCCCCACTTCATCCTCCAGGCGGTCATCTTCGCCTACCTCTGTGAGATGTCCGTGGGGGCGACGCTTCTTCCGCCGGCGCTCGGACGAAAGGGTGCAGCGCAGCGACGTTCCAGAGGTGGAAAGCGCGCTGAGCTACGACTCCATCTTTCACGTGAGCTTCACCAGTGTCCCATGGTACACCTCCATGAACTGGTCTAGCTCCAACTCCATGAGGTGGGAACCGAGCTGCGGCTCCATCTTTCGCGCCTCCACCTCTTTGGCTTTAATGGCCTCGGTGTCACCTCCAACGGTGACCGTTGGTCCGGTTGTTGATACTGAAGACGCTGCTCGGGAGGTCGTACAAGATGCTATGGAGACGGCGGCCGCGCGCTTCCAGCGCGACCCTACTGATGTCGAATAGCTCATACCTGTAGAAATGAGGCTAGGGCCCCACTTGAAGGCGGA
The DNA here is from genome assembly GCF_902167145.1 of Zea mays. Taxonomy (NCBI): domain Eukaryota; kingdom Viridiplantae; phylum Streptophyta; class Magnoliopsida; order Poales; family Poaceae; genus Zea; species Zea mays. The sequence continues at coordinate 155,792,881 of NC_050099.1, read as the reverse complement.
TGTAATAACTTTTGTTTTTGTAAGATACTTTTGGGAACCATCAATTAAATAGCTCTTATCTGTGCAGTATTTGTTCTTGCTTGTGTGTGGCTTTACCAACTCTTCTCCTGGTGCTTGGCCCCCTGGGATGTAGGCTCGACGTGTCGAGGCTGGATACCAGCATCCTAAGAAAGAGTTGGTGTCCCGGCCCCCAGGAGGTAGCCTCGACTAGGACCTGGACCTGTTCACAGCTTCAGCAAGGAAGTGTTAGTAACACACCCATAGGGCCCATCGTCTGGTATTAGTCATCCTTTGATTCATGCAACAGGACTTGCAGGATTTGGCCTGGGAAGCCAAGCTGTGTGCCTGGACGCCCTGAATCACAGTTCTAGATACTAGGACACCCATCGTAGAGTGGTGGAGCGTATAGGCTTACGGTACGGGACCAGGCTAAGCGGCTACACGGCTCCGGACCACCCTAGGGGACGTACGTCCATTCTCTAGAACCGGACCCCAGGTTCCCGGACCCATAGGGCTATAGTTCCAAATACTAGGATACCCATCGCAGAGTGGTGGAGCATGCAGGCTTAGGGTACGGAACCAAGCTAAGCAGCTACACAGCCCCGGACCACCCCAAAAGATGAGTACCTATTCTCTAGAACTGGCCCCAGGCTGCCGGACCCCCTTGCTTTCGTAGAGGGGTCCTAAACTGCCAGCCTGGCTACTCAATTCGGATGTCATCATACCAGCAAGGGTGGGAGACCGTATGGGTGGGTTAGATAAAAAATAATAGTATCTGGAATCTGTAGCAGAATAAAACCATCACAGGAGCACATCTGAGGGGGTAAATCCTTTCTTTATAACTTGATATGCATGAGTGCAGACCAACAGGCCGGGCTTATGAGGGCAGACCTCACCGGGCTGGCATACACGCATGCACAACCTAGTTACAAAAAGGAAGGAACCCCGGCCCCTCAGACATGCTCCTATGGATGGAACTTACAGAGATGCTCTATGTTCTAGAGGTTGAGAAGAGGCACTCCTTTAGTTGTGGCAAGGCGGACACACCCGGGTCAACGTACTTCCGTCACCTTGAGGGGTCCTTCCCAGCTGGGGGAGAGTTTGAGGAGCCCTTCTTGGTTTAGGATTTGCCTAGGGACTAGGTCCTGGACCCTGAGCTCCCTACTATGCATGATCCACTGGCGGTGTCGCATGAGCGCTTGGTTGTATCGTGCATTTTGGGTCGCCACTTGCCACCTGCGCTCGTTGATGAAGTCCATGTCCTCACACTGCAGCTGTTCCTGCATAGACTCGTCAAAATACTAGACCCGTGGGGAGCCCATAAGGGTTTCCAGGGGAAGGCAGGCTTCAGCCCCGTAGACCAGGAAGGACGGGGTCTCCCCGGTGGTGAGGTACGGTTCTCCTGCGGCCACCTCGCCGCTGTCGACCCTTTCCTTGCCAGGCCGACGACGAGGAGGGGAGCCGTCCTTGGGGGTCTGCTCGCGCCGCTCGCTGACGCGCTTCGCGAGCTCGATGATCTCGCGACACTCTGTGGCGCTGTGGCAACTGTTGGGGTGTACAGGGCATGGGCCGCTGTTACCCCTCTACGGCCGTGGGCGCTTGTTGCGCTCGTTTTGGCTCCTAGTCGCGGCTGCGACGACCGAAGCAGCATACGGCGGCCTCTCGAAGCCGCGATTCTTCTTCTTCTTTTTGTCGTCCTGAGCGACGGCACCCGAGCCACCCGTCTGGGCAACCCCGGTTTGTGGTGCCGAGTGCCATGCACGGCCCTCGGTGGCCCTGGTGCACTTGTCGGCCAAAGCAAAGAGTGTGGTGATAGTTTCCACATCATGCGTGGCCAACTTCTCCAGCATCTTTTCATCACGCACCCCCTGGCAGAAAGCGGTGATGATGGAAGCATCGGAGATACGGGGTATAGTTCCTCGTACCTTGGTGAAGTGGGAGATGAAGGTCCGGAGAGTTTCCCCGGGCTCCTGCCTCACTGCGTGGAGGTGAGCCTCCACGCCATGCTGCTGGTAAGCACTGGCGAAGTTCACTGTGAACCGCGCGCAGAGCTCTTCCCAGGAGTAGATCGATCCTGGGGTGAGGTTCATGAGGCAAGTCTGGGCTGGCCCAGACAAGGCTACATGGAAATATGTTGCCATCAGGGCGGTGTCTCCACATGCTGCCGTAATGGCGGTGACGTACACCTACAAGAATTCCGACAGGTTTAACGTACCGTCGTACTTTTCCGGCAGGTGCGACCGAAACTTGGATGGCCAGGTCACCGCACGGAGATGATCCGCCAGTGCGGCACAGCCCATGCCAGCCAATGGGACACCCGTCTGGATCCGGACGCCCGTTGGAGTCTACGGTGCAACCGCAGCGAAGTCGTAGTCAAGGTTGCGACCCTTAACATTCTGTCAGCGCTCACGCGCCCTCTTTAAAGAGACGCGTGCATCCTCACCTGCACGCCTGCGGTTGAGTTCTGCTCGTAGGTCATTAGATCTCTCCAGAGAGACTGGAGTGTCCTCTCCCGCCCGCCGGAGATTGAGCTCCGCCCGCAGGCCCTCAGTCGGTGCGGCCCTCACCGAGGGCGAGCGCAAAGACGCCGACGCCTCATGTTGACGCTGGGACGACCGAGGCCTGGGCCTGGTTGAGCCAGAGTGGGCCATGCCGAGCAGACGGTCGACATTGTTGTGCCACTGCTTCATGGCCCTCGATGAGGCCGTGGAGCTAGGAGGGTGGCGCAGCAACTCTCTGGCCGCGGACAGCACCCCAGGCGCTGCCCTGGACACCCTGGACGTTTGCGCGGGAGTGTGCTGCCGCGCGGAGCGCACAGCAGCAACTGCACTAGGTGCAGGGAGGTTGGTGGCCCGTGGTGTGGAAGAGGCTGCCACCTCCTCCACCATGAAATCCTTGGGCAAGAAATCATGGTGCTCAACGATGTGAACCATGGCGTCGAGCAGGAGAACAAGCAAAAACCTAAAGCCTAAGCCCCTACCTGGCGCGCCAAATGTCGGAGAGGAAATTCTCCGGCCGGGTGGCGGAACACACCCGCCCTAAATCCTAAGATGAGGAGGGGCCTAAGCGTTATGCCTGTTAGATGGAGTCGAGAAGAACACAAGGGTTTAGAGTGGTTTGGGCTGCCGAAGCGTAATACCCTACTCCATTGTGTGATGTATTGAGCTTGAGAGCTTGTATGAACTTGTGAGTTTGAGTCTAAGTTGGGTCTGCCTTGTAACGTCGTGTGCTCACCCTTTTATAGCTCAAGGGGGGCACGTACAAGGGTGTTGGGCCCCGACATGCGGGCCCAAGGGCAAAACGAAGGGAATACATATAGAAGTATCCAATGCTAGTGTCGTCCAGAAGATCCCCAAGCGTCATAATGTCTGTAGTCCATATAGTATTAATATCTCACGGCTGCTTCCTCGGTAACGCGTGAGCCATGATGAGCACAGCGTATGCTGCAGCACGGGCGTACTGCCTGCCAACGGAATGGACAGGCACGCCGCCCGCAGAGTGGCCTGGTCACCGCCCGTCAGTGGAGTGGATAGGGCACATTAAATGCCGAGACGGCACATCGCCTGCCAGTGGAGTGGACATGGCTCATTTAATGCTGAGGCGGGACATCACCTGCCAGTTTGACAGGCGGCGTGCCTTATCCGCAATAAATGCAGAGGACGCACGACCGAAAGGCCTTACGTCAGGCTCCGCCCGCTGGCTTACGTCACGGACAGGTGGCCACGTGGCAACATCGGGTCTCCGCCTGAGCGGGGAGCAGAGGCGTATGCGGAATGGTCCGGACACGTGTCGGCTCCGGACCCCTGCCTAGCCTTGATTAAGGTCCGGGTACTCTTTGTCCTAGAATCCCGGGACCCTGTTGTGAGTGGCTCGGACCCCACAGAGAGGGGTCCGGTTTGTACCCGTGGAGGTCCTGAACCTCGCCCGGAGGCCCGGTCTGTGTATATAGGGGTCTGGCACTTTCCCATGGGGGTTCGGATCCACTGTTTTTACCTTGGAGGATTTTGTCTTCTCTGGCCACGTGGCGACCCAGGAGCCGTCAACGTGGTGGGGTCGGGTGCTGTTTACCACGCGACTAGAGATAGCCGCATGGGCACCGTGCCTTCACACTGTAGTAAGGGGTACCCCTGTTTCAGGGTACCGACTATCCCCAAAGGGGGAGAAAAATGCTCAAGGGCTCTCAAGTTCTTCGTTTTTGGCGCTTAATGCCAAAGGGGGAGAAAATATTAAGCCCAAAGTAAAAGGACCACACCACCATTTCAAAAAAATTCGAAATAAATTTCAATCTGAAAATTTCAATTGGTGTATTTTTAAATTGGTATCTAGTTTTCAATGTGAAAATAAGATTTCAAATTGGTATCTATCTCAAAAACCCTCTTGAAATCTAAGGGGAGAATTTCATTCAGGGGGAGCTTTCATATAGTCAAAGGAAAAGCATTTGAAGCAGGGGGAGGAATTTCAAATCCTAAAAATGCTTCTTGCAATCATATTTATATACCTTTGACTATTTGCAAAAGTTTTTGAATAGATTTCCAAAGGATTTGCAAAAACAAAACCTGTGGTGCAAATGTGGTCCAAAATATTAAATAAAAGAAAGCCAAACCATTCACTCTTATTCATATGTTTAAAATCTTTCATTGGTTTAATACTAAGTAACCTATGCACAATCATCTCAAACTGCAAACTAGTTACATTTCTACACAGTTCATTTGCTTTAGTTTGTGTTGGCATCAATCACCAAAAAGGGGGGAGATTGAAAGGGAATAAGGTTGGTTGGGAGTGGTTGGGAGGCTATAAATACCCCAACCACCTCATTCACTACTATCCAAGCATTTCTGAGTTCTCATTCATTACAAGAGCAAAAGCCCAACACTCCAAGACACAATCAAAGCAATCTGTCCCCTCAAGGCCCCAAAATCAACTCTAGTGCATTAGGGCTTGTGAGAGGATCACTTGTGTTCTTTGTTGCTCTTGTCGCTTGGTTTGGCCTTTTTCTTTTCCCTTCTATTTCTCAAGTGACTTGTAATCGAAGCAAGAGACACCTAAGTGTGTGGTGGTCCTTGCTGGGTCTAAGTGACCCGAGAGAATAAGGAAAAGGCTCACTCGGTCTAAGTGACCGTTTGAGAGAGGGAAAGGGTTGAAATAGACTCGGTCTTTGTGACCTCCTCAACAGGGACTAGGTTCTTTGGAACCGAACCTCGGTAAAACAAATCATCGTGTTCACCCGCCTTGATTTTTGTTTGATTTGTTTCCCCTCTCTAACATTTCCTCGCTAGTGTGAATTTGAGTTGGCTCCCATACGTCATCCGCAATCCTTGAGCAACTCCTAGCAAGAGAGATATTCTTTTGGACTTGAATTTAATTCTAACGCTAACCCCCGACCTTAGTGTGTGTTTAAGCTTATAAATTTCAGGTTTCGCCTATTCACCCCCTCTAGGAGACTTTCATGCATAAAGTTCAACATAAACATACAAATAAAAAGTCTTGAGGGAATTCTACAAAGTTTGGAGCATACAAGAATTGGTGCAGCCAGTGGAGCACCGGACACTGTCTCGTGCCCTGGCCGAGCACTTTGCGAACTAGCCGCTCTCGGGTTTTCTCGGTGCTCATCCGCTATAATCCACCGGACTGTCCGATGAGCCACCGGACTGTCTGGTGCGACAACGGAGCAACGATCAACTTCGCCCAATGGTCGACTGTGCTGACTGCAGCGCAGTCAGCAGAGCAGAAGTCAGAAGTCAGACTGCAAAATCACAACGCACCAGACTGTCCGATGCCGCAACAGGACAGAAGACTTCAACGGTCAACAGCTCCAAACCCCAACGATCGGCTGACGTGGCACACACCGGACAATGAACAGTAAAGTGTCTGGTGCACCACCAGACTGTTCGATGTTCGCATTGACAGCAACGACTGGAATAGTGGTTGGGGCTATAAATACCCCCCAACCACCACCATTAAGGCCGTCCAAGCAATTGCAACTTCTCCATTCAATACTAGAGCAAAAGAATACATTCCAAAGACACAATCAAAGCATCAAATCCTCTCCAAGCTCCAAAGTCTAATCAAGTGCTTAGTGACTTGAGAGAGGGTGATTTGTGTTTCTTTTTTTACTTGGTTGCTTTATTCTTCTCACTCTAATCTTTCTAAGTGCTTTATAAAGCTAGCAAGAGACATCTAATTGTGTGGTGATCCTTGTAGGGTCTTAGTGACCCGTTTGATTAAGAAGAAGCACTCGACCGGTCTAAGTGACCGATTGAGAGAGGGAAAGGGTTGGAGTAGACTCGGCCTTTGTGGCCTTGTAACACATTGAATTTAGGGGTATAAAATTTCTATCTAATTATCACCCAAATTCAGGTGTTACCCTTCTCTCTCTCACTCTAGTTTCTATCTCTCTCTCTTTCCTTTTGAATAGATATAGCTTAGTTAGGGAGGGATTAATTATTTATTTTTGCCAAAACATTATGAGTCATGACATGTTGCATCATGCTGGTCTTAAATATTCTTTGAATTGTTGCACCTGTTTGAATTAGTTTGATATTGAAACTTGATTTAAATTTGGATTGAAAACCCTAGAGAAAAAGAAATGGAAAAGCAATTAGAAAATCCATGGAAAAAGAAAAAGCCAAAGCAGCCCAAGCTGGCCCATCCAGCCCAGCGGGGCCGCGCGCCCGCGCCGCCAAACAGGTGGGCACCACCTGTCAGCGGCGGTTTCCTCCCCCGCGCTCACTCTCTCCCTTTCTCTGCCTAGTGGGGCTAGGCTGTTGGCGCCGGTTCCCTTCACCCGTGCGCCCCTCTTCCCTCTTCCCTCTCTGCCTTGCGGGCCCACTTTACCAGACGCCGAGCCTTTGCCTTGCGCGCTCGCTCTCTCTCTCGCTGTGCCGTGGGCCCCTCCTGTCAGCTCCGCCTTCCCCGCGCTCGCCGTGGACCAGCGTGCGCGCACTCGCGCACGTTCACCGGAATCCTTGGCCACGTCGCTCTGCCCACGCCCCCAGTTCATTTTTGAGCACCGCCCGTGCCTGCACTCACATCCCCGTTCCATTTCACACCGCCCCGCCCTCTCTCGCGCTTTGCACACGCCGCTCAGCTTCGCCGGAGACCCGTGCCCCCCGTGCGGTCTTCTAGCTCGTCGAAGGCCACGCCAAGCGACCCCGAGCTCCACCCCGAGGCGAGACATCCGTTCCCGTGCTTGGATTTCCCTATTTGCGCCTACCTGTAGCCAATTTGATCTCACCGGTGTGCGGCCGCGCTTGCTCGCCGTGCCCGCATGGTGTTCGATCAACCCAACCCCGTCTAGTGCCCCGACGTTGGCCCATAGTGCTTCCCCACCTCCACTAGAACTAGACCGAACCCTATCACAGCCGATTGCCTCTCCTAGCGGCCGGAATTCCTCACCAGAATTGTCCTGACCCGCCCAGAGCTTTTTCCCCATCGTTCTCCCCTCTCTGACACCGGTCTCGTGGCCACAACCCCGCCAGCGAGTTCACCGAGTTGTCCCCTTCATTTCTAGCCAACTCCGGCGACCCCGGAACCACTGTAGCACGCACCCGCCCCAACTCCGGTGCCCTCCCTGCAGTTCTAATCTCGGTCGTTGGTTTTTTATCTAACGGTTGAGCAGACCCAGTACCCCTTCGTGCTGTGATTTTGTTTAAAAGACCCTCGGTTTAGATGGAATCAACCCGTCGTCCCTGGTTTTCGCGAGTAGGCCCCTGTAATCTTGCAGATTGAACCCTAGGCTTTTAAATAATTATAGATTTAGACCTATTTTTATATTTGAAATTCCCAAACTTGTTTATTTCATATCTTTTGCTTATGAACTCCAAATTTAGTGATTCCAATTGCAAAATGTTCATAGAAATATTCTCTGTTTAAAAAATTAGTTCCATTTACTATCTGCACATTCTAATTTTATGGTTAACTATGAACTAGTATATGTGTGGATTTATTTATTTAATAAAATAAATAAAAGGAAAACCCTAGAGGTTAAAAGTATATTTAGTCTTGTGAGATTAATAATATGTATTACATGAATTCATCTCTGGTCTAACTTTTAGGTCTCAGTAAAATGAATAGAATTAGGTTATGTAATTATGGACAACACTTATAAAATAATCTATTTCTAAATGAAATTAGTTCATGTTATACTTTGATCTCATTCTTCCTTATTTAATATTGTGCCTTTTTAAGATGTATTCCAATGTTTGTACATGTTTGGTGTGTTGTTCATTTATACTTTCCAAATGTATTGAATGTATGATCGCTTTATTTAGACAACGAGCAGTCCGTGGTTCCTGGGTGTGTTGCTGAAGACCTTCCTGAGCAGCAACCTGGTGAAGGCAAGTGTCCTCTGACCCATTATGTCCTACATACTTTATAATTCACTGTCCCGCATTACATTATTTAAACCTAAGGATTGACTAGTCTTTATTTACCTTATCCTTGTTTACCTTTTGGGTTATCATGGTTAGCTTTATGCTATTGCTTTAACTTAATCAATGAAAATGATGTGATTATTTATGATACGATGATGTTATCCCGATGATGATATTGTGATACTTTAGGGGGACTCAGGCCATTTTGCTGAGTACCTCTCCGTAAGGACCTGTTCGTGGAGTGACCACCTGGGATAACAGTGCAACCATGAGGGTGGAATGGGACACCCTTAGCTGATTAATTAGATGAACCTGGGGGTGTAGTTGACTTTGCCTAAGGGCCGTCAATTTGGGTCGGGGCGTAGTGCTCGCTCTGCCAAGGGGGAGTGCATAGTTTCATTCGATTTGGTTTTGTTAGTCACACACCTTGGGGAGGTGTACTGCGTTTGTACGACTAGCGAAACCTAACGAGCAGCTATGCACCAGGGGAGTCTTTGTAAAGGCTACGCACTGAAACCTTGCTGACTCACCTTGGTAGTGTTTGAGGGTTTGATCGACCCGAGGCATAAAGGGATCATGACTTTGTGGGTAAAGTGTGCAACCTCTGCAGAGTGTTAGAAACTGGTATATCAGCCGAGCTCACGGTTAAGAGCAGCCATGAGATCCTCTTTGATTAGAAGAACTTTGGTTACTTTTATGATGATGGTGAATAATGTTGGTTATAATTCTGATCTCTGGTATTTCCTCTTGGAGGGAGTACTATTGGGTAATAACTGGGTTTATTACTAAAACTTGGCTCTACTAATTGTAATAAATGTTTGACCAACTAAAAGCAACTGCTTAACCTCAACCCCACATACAGCTAGTCCACTTTAGCCAAATGGGACATTTGCTGAGTATGTTGATGTGTACTCACACTTGCTTTACAAACCACCCCCACCCCAGGTTGTCCCCACTGTACTCAGTGCTCAGGAGGTGATTCTGGCAACATGGAGGACTTTGAGGAGTTCTAGGACTACGACGAGTTCTAGTTTATCTTAGTGGCAAACCCCCAGTCAGCTGCATGTGTAGGCTTATCTTCTACGTTTCGTTTTCCACACTTTGATATTTATATTAAAGACATTGTCATTGTATTAGACTCTATGGATGTCTTGGACATCTTGATGTAATTAAAGTACCTTTCTGCTATTTACTTTGAGCAATGTGTGATGATGTCCAATTATGTAATCGCTGTGTACGTGAGTTTCTGATCCTGGTACGTACATGGTTCGCATTCGGTTTACCTTCCAAAACCGGGTGTGACATAAGTGGTATCAAAGCCTTGCTGACTGTAGGACCGCTAACCTAGACTAGAATGGTCACCCTAAGGACTATAGACCTCTACTCTTACCTTGATCTTTAGAGTCATTTCAAAAGTTGGTTATCTTGACCAATTCTATGTTATCTACTTATCTCACAAAAATTGTCTCACTTTTCTTTCTGTTTACTTTCTGGTCTTATAGTTCTACTCTCACCCTTGTGCTTATGATGTCTTTTGTAGATGGCTCATATTAGGTGCACTGCACATAAGTCTGTGATCCCTTTTTGCCTTCTCACCTGGCGGAGCGTCCAATGCGTCGCACGGTGCAAGGTAAGTCCAGTCACCTGGAGAGACTGCATCGTCGCCTGCACGAGGAGCAGGAGCACCGACGCCAGGAGCAGGAGCAGGACCAGGAGCAGCAGGACTCTTCCCCTCGCCTCAGCAAGAGGTGGAGTCTAGGAGGCAGCCTTCCCCTGCACCTCAGCCAGATATGCCCCCTGCACCACCACAGAGCATCCTGGCCGCTGGAGGAGACCCTAACGGAGATGATGCCAACGCCGATGGCAGTTCGAGCCACGACACGGAGCTCTCGGAGGAGCTGGAGCCGGAGGGGTGGATTGCTAGACCCATCACTCGCGACGCCGCTCGCGGGTGTCACTTCCACGATGCTCTCGATACCTTGCTACGTCGGTCCTTCGACCAACACACTTGGTCTATCGAGTACCGTTGTGTAGTCTACCAGCACCGTCACGGGTTATACCCGGACCAGTGGAAGGCTACTTGCTTGGTGCGCCGTCCGGACGATGATCTCCATGGTGCAGAGGCCTTCTCAGAGCACTATTCCATTACTGAGAGGGATACTGCCGAGGCAGCCATGCAAGATGCAGCACGATGGGCACTTTCTCAGTATTGCTCGTTGTTCAGTGGGGTAGCTGACGGCCTTGACCTCAAGTACTACCCTCGCCGTTCGACCGACAGTGCTGGAGGTGTGATTGTCTCGCCAGTTGGTGAGGGCAATCCTAGGCTGAACAACATGGTCCACCTGGCCGTTGTGCTCAACACAGAGCTGGACCACACCCTTGACGAGTTGGGCTAGGTTCGGACGGAGGTTGCGGAATTGCGTGCTGAGTGTGCAGCACACCACTATCTGGATGGTGGTTCTCCCGCCCCTGTCGGGATTCAGCACCCTTACCGTTCACCGCCCTGTGGTCGCTTCGACTATGGTACCCCTGATTGCAAGACCCGGATAGATTTGGATCCATAGATCGACGGAGTCGAAGTCTGCAATAATGCTTAATTCAGTGTCTTAGTCTTAGTCAGTCTTAGTTAGAGTTAGTTTTGCTTATCATTTGTTGGGATGCTTGTCATGATGAACATGTAATGAAGTTGGATCTTTGTAATGATTGTCATCAAGGTGTGGGTATCCCCTGCAACTTGGTGTAGTTATTAATAAAGTAAGTTATTTAGTTGGGTAATCCCTTTATTTCCACATTCATCTTTATCTGAGAAGTTGTGAGTGAAGATGATCAATTGTTCAGTATTATGAAGATTCTCCATACATCTTTCCTTATGCTAAAAGACTGCAGAGTCAGATCTGATATGTGTGTGATTTCTACATATGTCTGAGAACAAGCGCAGAGGTGCAAGGCGTGCTCAGCCAGGACAGCAGGCACCCCAGGAAGATGCAACTCAGTAGCAGCAGTTGCCACCACCACCACCGATGACCATTGAGCAAATGTTCCTGATGCATACTCAAGCAGTCCAAGCAATTGGTCAGACCTTAGCAGCAATGCAGCAGGTGCAGCAGCAGCCACCCCTGCCTCAGCCTCAAGTGCAAGTCCAGATGCCACCGGTGCCCAGAGACAAGCGGGTAGAATTCATGAGGGGTCATCCCTTGTATTTGCCCATTCTGCTGATCCCATGGACCCCGAAGATTGGTTGCGTACTGTGGAATGTGAGTTGCACACTACCCAGTGCAACGATCGTGAAAAGGTGTTGTATGGTCCTTGACAGCTGAGGGGAGCAGCACAGTCGTGGTAGGAGTCTTACCTCACCACCCATGCCAACCCTGAAGCCATTACATGGGAGGAATTCAGGGACAACTTCTGTTGCCATCACGTGCCCGAGGGACTAATGATAGTAAGGAAGGAGGAGTTTTTCGCCTTGAAGCAAGGACCCCTATCTGTCAGTGAGTACAGGGACAAGTTTCTACAACTGTCACATTATGCCCCAGAAGATGTCAACACGGATGCCAAGAGGCAGTATCGCTTCCTGAGAGGATTGGTTGATCCCCTCCACTACCAGCTGATGAACCACACCTTACCTACCTTCTAGCATTTGATCGATAGAGCAATCATGACTGAAAGGAAGCGTCGGGAGATGGGGGTCAGGAAACGCAAGATCGGTGGATCTCATGTCGGGAGTACCAGTCGTCCCCGCTACTCAGGCAATCCACCTCAGCAATTCAAGCAAGGTCACCAGCACCAGCACCAGCATCAGCGTCAGAACCAGCAGTAGCAGTACCAGAGGCAGTTTCCCCAGCAGCAGCAGTACCGTCAGAACAACCAGTAGGGAGGAAATCAATATCAGCGTCAGAGCAACCAGGCACCCCGTCTTCCTGCCCTAGCAACCAACCAGAACAACCAAGCAGCGCCAACGCAAGGAGGAAGTCGTGCATGTCTCCACTATGGGGAACAAGGCCATTGGGCGAATCACTGCCCAAAGAAAGCAGCTCAACAGCAACTAGCTCCCAATGCCCAGTCAGGCAGAATGCAATGCAGCAAGGAGGTAACAACTGTGGGCAGCCTCGTGCCTAGTATGGAAAGGTGAACCACTTGGAGGACGACACAGTCCAGTAGACTCCAGGAGTGGCACTAGGTATGTTTTCAGTCGAGTACCATTCTGCAAATGTGTTATTTGATACTGGAGCAACACATTCTTTTTTGACTGCATCATGGGTAGAATCACATAGTATACTAGTAGCACCCATGTATCCACCTATGAGGGTTAGTTCAATTGGTGGAAGAACCCAAACAGATAGATTTTGCCCTAGTGCAAGAGTTCAAATAAGGGGGATAGAGTTCCCCGCTGATTTAATAGTTATGGGTAACCAGGATGCAACTATAGATGTCATCCCACGGATGAACTGGCTAACCAAGTATCAAGCTAGTCTTAGCTGTGACAAGAGAACGGTGAAGTTAGTGTCTCTATTGGGAGAAGAAGTGTTAGTGGAGTTGGTCTTGTCTGGACCAAGGAAAGGAAGTTGTCACCAAGTCACCGCCCATATTGAGGAAGTTGAACCATCAGAGGCTATCAATTTAGTATTAGAATTCCCAGATGTGTTTCCTGAGGAGTTACCAGGCATGCCACCTAAAAGGAAAGTTGAATTTGCCATAGAGCTTATACCATGCACCGCCTCTATTTCCAAGAGAGCATATCGAGTATCTGGACCAGAATTGGTGGAACTCAAGAAGCAGATTGATGAGTTGTTAGAGAAGGGCTACATCAGACCAAGTACCTCACCTTGGGCAGCCCTAGTGCTATTTGTGGAGAAGAAGGATGGTACGAAGAGGATGTGCATTGACTACAGATCCTTGAATGAGGTTACTGTCAAGAATAAGTACCCCTGCCTCGAATTGAAGACCTATTTGATCAGTTGAGAGGAGCCAGTGTGTTCTCGAAGATAGATCTGAGGTCAGGTTACCATCAGCTCAAAATCCAACCTTCGGATATACCGAAGACAATATTCATCACCAAGTATGGGCTATATGAGTTCACGATCATGTCATTCGGTTTGACGAATGCGCCAGCCTATTTCATGTACCTGCTGAACAGTGTGTTCATGGACTACCTCGACAAGTTCGTAGTGGTGTTCATTGATGATATTCTTATATATTCCTAGAATGAGCAAGAGCATGAGGAACATTTGAGGAAATTACTTCAGAGGCTGCGAGATTGTCAGTTGTATGCCAAGCTTAGCAAGTGCGAGTTCTAGATCAGTGAAGTCCTGTTCTTGGGTCACATTATAAACCGAGAGGGATTGGTTGTAGATCCAAAGAAGGTAGCAACTATTTTGGAGTGGAAAGCACCAAAAGACGTCCAAGGAATCAAGAGTTTCATTGGAATGGCCGGTTATTATCGGTGTTTCATTGAAGGTTTCTCCAAGATTGCCAGACCAATGACAGCCCTGTTGGCAAAGAAGGTCGAGTTCAAGTGGACCCCAACATGCCAAAAGTCCTTTGAGACATTGAAGGAGAAATTGACAACGGCACCAGTGTTGATTCTGCCAGACGTTCACAAGCCATTCTCAGTATATTGTGATGCTTCGTACACTGGACTGGGATGTGTGTTGATGCAGGAAGGGAGAGTAGTGGCATACTCGTCCCGCCAGTTGAAGATTCATGAGAAGAATTATCCTACTCATGATCTGGAATTAGTAGTCGTGGTTCATGCATTGAAGACCTGGAGGCATTATTTGTATGGGCAGAAGTGTGATATCTACATGGACCACAAGAATCTCAAATATATATTCACTCAGTCAAAGCTAAACATGAGGCAACGAAGATGGCTAGAGTTGATCAAAGATTATGAGCTAGAGATTCATTATCACCCAGGCAAAGCAAATGTGGTTGCAGATGCTCTTAGCAAAAAGAGTCAAGTTAATATGTTGGCCGCTCACTGAAAGTCGCCTAGAGGGGGGGTGGATAGGCAAAACCTGAAAATTAAAACTTTATCCCCCAACTAGATCCCTTGATTAGTGGTTAGAACAAGATATATAATTATCGGGGTATAAAAACTAAGTCCTTGCTTGAAAAGAGTATTGCTTTCAAATAATGCGGAATTGATAAATCAATACTACTAATAAGTCTATGAGAATAAAGCAAGAGGGCTTAGGCAAGAGGAGCAATAACACAAGTTTTATCTTGCAATGAGTTGCTTCACTAAATGAGAAATTAACTTAAAGCAACACCAAATAGAATTAGCAAAGAGTAGTGCAAGAGAAACTTAGAAAGGGAAAGAACAAACAAATCACAAGCAATAAGCACACGAGACACAGGTGATTTGTTTTACCGAGGTTCGGCCCTCGAAGGCCTAGTCCCCGTTGAGGAGTCCACTTAAGGACGGGTCTTTTTCAACCCTTTCCCTCCCTCCACCGATCACACAAGGATCGGCGAGCTCTTCTTCTTTTCAAGGATCACTCTCGATCCCACAAGGACCACCACACTCTTTGGTGTCTCTTGCTAGCTTTTACAAGCCTCCAAAACTTTGGAGGAAGTTCGATGGGAGTCAATACTCCACGCACAAATGAACACAAAGATGTAGCACACACTATCTCTCAATGAATCTCACAAGGCACTAGTGCTAAACTCAAATGAGTAGCTCTCTTTTACTTGCTCTCTCTTTTGTGGCACTTGTGTTGGCTGTAGTGGTCTAAATCTTGTGTATAGGATGGATCAATGAATATATGTGGTTGGGAGGGCTTGAGTATGTCAACTAGATGACTTGGAATGTTGCTTGGGCTCCCACACCTTGAAGTGGCCGGTTGGGGTGGCATTTATAGCCCTCAACCACCCATATAGCCGTTGGGGCGCATCTGCCAGAAATTGCACTGGCGGACGGTCCGCGGCTAGGGCCCGGACGGTCCGCGACCCTCCAACGGTCGATTCTGACATCTTCAACGGATACTTCTGACAGATCAATGGTTAGATCAACGGCTATCTGCCTTGGTGACACCACGCAGACGGTCTGCTCTTGGTCCCGGACGGTCCGCGCCAGCTATATAATTCCTTTTGCTCAACTTGTCACCTTCGGGCTGAACCAGATCTTCACCTGCGGACTGTTCGTGAATTATAGCCGGACGGTCCGCGCGTTGTAGCTGGACGGTCCGCGGTTTAGTCGGACTGTCCCTGATTTATAGTTCCTGGTCGAAGTCAAAGCAGTGTCGCGGACGGTCCGCTGCAAGGGCCCGAACGGTCCGCGCTTGGCCTGATTTTCCAAAAAGCTTCTCCTGTCCGGAATAATCTACGGTATTCCGGACAGTCGATTAGAATAGTTGTAGATGAACCTTTGGCACCTGTAAAACATATAATCTAGAGCAAACTAGTTAGTCCAATTATTTGTGTTGGGCAATTCAACCACCAAAATCATTTAGGAAAAGGTTTGAGCCTATTTCCCTTTCAATCTCCCCCTTTTTGGTGATTGATGCCAACACAAACCAAAGCAAATATATAAATGCAGAATTGAACTAGTTTGCATAAGGTAAGTGCAAAGGTTACTTGGAATTAGACCAATTTGCATTTAATGTTTTAGATCATGCTTGCACCAATTGTTTTGTTTTTGCAAACTCTTTTGGAAATTCTTTTCAAAGTGTTTTGCAAAACAGTGAAAGGATAAATGAATAAGATTTTGAGAAGCATTTTCAAGATTTGAAATTTTCTCCTCCCGTTTCAAATGCTTTTCCTTTGACTAAACAAAACTCCCCCTTAATAAAATCCTTCTCTTAGTGTTCAAGAGGGTTTTAAGATACATTTTTGAAAATACTACTTTATTTCTCTTTTGAACATAATAAGGTACCAATATGAAAAACTCTTTTTAAAATAAGGTGGTGGTGCGGTCTTTTTTCTTTGGGCTAATACTTTCTCCCCCTTTGGCATGAATCGCCAAAAACGGATACTTTGAGTGAAATATAAGCCCTTGTACTTTCTCTCCCCCTTTGGCAAATAATATATGAGTGAAGATTATACCAAATTTGGAGGGCTGGCGGAATACCGGCAAGGAAGGATAATACCAATAGCGTTGAGTGGAAGCGATGTCTTTGTCGAATACTCCATTTCCCTTTCAATCTAAGACTTAATACATGAGATGCTCATGAAAACATATTAGTCTTAGCCTTGGCACAAAGAGAGATAAGAAATATGCAAATGTACCAAAGGAAAGAGATATGATTGAAAGGATATGTCAATTAAGCTTAAACAATTCTATATAATATAGATTTCTCCCTCTAAATATGTGCTTTGAGAGGAATACTAATTTTTGGTCTTAAATGCCAAGTGCACATAATTAGGTTAATGAGATCATGTCTATATCATAGAGAATGTGAAGTGCATTGTGTCATAGTATAGGTGTGATGCTCATGACAGTTTATGCACTTATGAAAGCATGTTATAAATATCTCAAGCATTTGCCCTTAAGGATTTCAAAGAGACTTAAGAACCATCCACCTTTGGAACAAAGGCAGCTTATCCTTGTTACAAGAATAAGCTTTAAGCTCCTTGACAATAAAATTACTTCACCCAGTTTAAACAAAGATTAAGAATGAATGTTTGAGAAGTTAAACTAGGTATGAAGCAGGGTTTAATGCATGACATGCTTTCTCTTCCTTTTATACAAGATATGCAAGGAATGTAGGAAGATTTAGGTACATGTATGAATAAGATTGAATAGTTTTACCCTTTTGTACCTTCACATAGAGATGCTCTCTTCATTGTTCTTTGTCCTTAGTCTTAGTCGCTTAAGACCTATACTCAAGACAATGTATGAGAATATTTTGCACAAGAGAGAGTTCTACAGCTAGTGATCTTTTTCTAAGTCATTGTTTTTAGATATCAAGTAGATCACAGATTACATAAATGTATCAAGAATTCTCCTTTTAACTTAGTGCATATCAAGATAGATGTCGATTGAAAATACCAATTGAAATCAAATTGAAATTGCATGAAGCACTAAGAAGCATAAGTGATAATTGAAGTTATTCAATGATCATACAACAGATGCGATCAAAAGAACAACATAGGCATTAGATTTTCAAACATGCTCATAAATAGGAGAATCCAATAAATATGCTACTTTAACATTGAAAGCTACAATCCTTGATAAAGGTGACATTATTTTATTATGTTGGATTGAAATGAAGTAGCATGCCTTATGAGAAACTTGTTCTCATACAAGAGACTATATGAGATTACTAAGATAACGTGCTAGTCTCAAAATAATCAAGATATAGAAATAGGCTCCCCCTAGAGATATGCATCAAGAATGAAGGAAACGGGTGGATGCACTCACTTTTAAAGGCAAATAGGGAGAAGCACTATTTATCTCGATTAAGGCTTAAAAGATTTGCAATAAACAATTTTTGCCTAGTATTCTCATAATGAAAAGTTTTTGAATGCTTACAACCACACCATTGAATGTTTTGAAGATCTCATATCCAAGTAGGTGTTGTTGCTCTTGATGTCTTCCTTTTTCATTTGAGTGTTCTCCCTTTATAGTTGACTCTTTTTCCTTCCAAACTTATTGAAAATACTCAAGAGAGATGTTAATAGCACAAGGGAGTAAGAGATGAATGATGATTTCTTTATTTCCTACAACATCAACACTTTCCTTGAGATGATATGAGTTTAAGATATAACAATTCAAAATAACCTTGGGTCAATCTTGGATATAGATCATTAAGGATTGATAGCTTGAGTTAATAAAAATTGAATTGACTCTCTCAAGCATCCCAAAGCTTCACACCATCTCCTTCTCCAGCATAGCTTGTCAGGCATGTTTTGGTACCCATCTCTTGATGGATCCATTATGGTTAGTTAACAAAGATCTAGGAACCCAAATGTCCTTTGCGCTAGCGTTTGGCAAATTCATTGCCTTTCTAGCGCAAGTTGCAATTTTGGGTTGCCTAGTTATATATGAATCAAATGACAAGCTATGAGTGGAGGAGTTACCAATGGGACAATCATTGCATTGATGTCCCTTTTCCCGGCATGTGTAGCATAGGCGTTTTCCAAGTTTTGAAGATTTCTTCTTTCCTTGTTTGTTGCTTGCTACATGGTTAGTAAAAACTTTCTTTTCTAACCCTATGCCCTTTTGTTTTAAATGGGGACAAGATTTAATAAAGTGTCCCTTCTTTGAACATTTAAAACAGAGTTTATCATCCTTGTTAATAATCAAGCCATTTTTAATATAGGAGCGGAGTGCGCCGTCTTCCGGGGCTTAGCCCGAGTCCGAGCCCTGGGTCGGGCGGAGCGGAGTTCGCCGTCTTCCGGGGCTTAGCCCGAGTCCGAGCCCTGGGTCAGGCGGAGCGGAGTTCGCCGTCTTCCGGGGCTTAGCCCGAGTCCGAGCCCTGGGTCGGGCGGAGCGGAGTTCGCCGTCTTCCGGGGCTGAGCCCGAGTCCGAGCCCTGGGTCAGGCGAAGCGGAGTTCACCATCTTCCGGGGCTGAGCCCGAGTCCGAGCCCTGGGTCGGGCGAAGCGGAGCTTCCTATGGTGCCTGAGGCCGGGCCTGACTGCCTGTCAGCCTCACTCTGTCGAGTGGCACAGCAGTCGGAGCGGCGCAAGCGGCGCTGTCCTTCTGTCAGGCCGGTCAGTGGAGCGGCGAAGTGACTGCGGTCACTTCGGCTCTGTCGACTGAAGGGCGCGCGTCAGGATAAAGGTGTCAGGCCACCTTTGCATTAAATGCCCCTGCGATTTGGTCGGTTGGCGTGGCAATTTGGCCAGGGTTGCTTCTTGGCGAAGACTGGGCCTCGGGCGAGCCGGAAGTATGTTCGTCGCTGGAGGGGGCCTCGGGCGAGACGGAGATCCTCCGGGGTCGGCTGCCCTTGCCCGAGGCTAGGCTCTAGCGAGGCGTGATCGAGTCCCTCGAATGGACCGATCCCTGACTTAATCGCACCCATCAGGCCTTTGCAGCTTTGTGCTGATGGGGGTTACCAGCTGAGATTTAGGAGTCTTGAGGGTACCCCTAATTATGGTCCCCGACAGTAGCCCCCGAGCCTCGAAGGGAGTGTTAACACTCGCTTGGAGGCTTTTGTCGCACTTTTTTTGCAAGGGGACCAGCCTTTCTCGGTTGCGTTTTGTTCCGGTGGGTGCGCGCGAGCGGACCCGCCGGGTGTAGCCACCGAGGCCTCGGAGGAGTGGTTTGACTCCTCCGAGGTCTTAATGCCTCGTGCAATGCTTCGGCTAGTCTGGTCGTTCCCTCATGCGAGCTGGCCGTAGCCCGGGTGCACGGTCGGGTCCCAAGTTCTCGGGCTGGTATGTTGATGCTGTCAACGGTTTGGCCAGAGCCGGGTTTGCGAGAGCAGCCCTCGAGCCTCCGCACAGGGCGAGAGGATGGTCAGGGACAGACTCGACTTTTTTACATATGCCCCTGCGTCGCCTTTTCGCAAGGAGGAGGGGGGAAAGCGCCATGTTGCCCTCAGAGGGCGCCGAACATGGTGTCTCCGGTGAGCTGCTGGCGGGTAATCCGAGCGGACGTCCGTGCCCCATTTGTTAGGGGTCGGCTAGAGGCCCAGAGGCGTGCCCAAAAGTACCTGCGGGTGATCTGCCGGACCCGGTCCCCTGTCGACGGGGCCCGAGGGCTCGATGCCTCCCTCTGATGGGATTCCGTTACAAGATCGTTCCCGCTGGTCTCGGAAATGTCCTAGGGTACCTCGGGAGCGTAGCCCGAGCCTTGGTTATGTATCGAATGTACCCAGGGTCATCCCTCGCTCTATGTCTGAGGCGGCTGTGAACCCTTCGAGGGCCAGCCTTCGAACCCCTGATCAGTAGTGGGCGCGGGGCCTGAGTGGCCTGAGGCAGCCGTTGAACCCTTCCGAGGGGCCGGCCTTCGAACCTCTGACCAGTAGTGGGTGTGGAGCCCACGCGCTCTGAGGCGGCTGTTGAACCCCTCCGAGGGGCCAGCCTTCGAACCTCTGATCAGTAGGGAGGCTCAGAGCCTGTTTCCTTCATGGAGAAGGATCCTTTTCGGGGTATCCCCCTTTCCCGGTCCCTGTTGTAAGAGAGAGAAAGAGGAAAAGGAAAAGGATACGAAATCGAATGACGTGGCGTACCTTTTTTGACGCGGTCATTATGGCGAAGGCGAAGCGTCGCTTGCTTCTCCTGCCTGAGGCACCGCCTATCCTGCCACGAAGTTAACGCGACGGAGCGGGCGGTTCGCAGGGCAGCCGTTGCGCGTGCGCGAGCCGTTCGAGGAATGGCTGTTTCGCTTTGGGTTTTTGAATCCCGCGGCGGGTCCGGGCGAAACGTTGAACGGGTCTCACCTTGGTCTTTATATATCCGGGGAGGGTCTGGCGTCGGTTCTTTGCTCTGCTTCTCGTCTCCTCCTTAGGTTTTCGCAACCTGAGAGGTTTTAGCCGGAGAAAAGGAAACCGCCCACCCAGTCCTTTCCGCTGCCACCCCTTTTGCTCGGTGATGGCCGACCGGGTGACCATCATCTCGCCGCGCGATCCATGGCCCTTCTCCACAGTCATGGCGGATGACCTGGAGGTTCTTGTTGCTGAGGGTTTACTTCGCCCTCTCTCGGATGAGAGGCAGCCGGAGTGGATTCCTCCCGCGAGCGGAGCCGCCCCGTCCCTGCCGCCGGGGTACATCGTGAGCTTCGTCTCCTTCCACGAGCGGGGGTTCGGTGTGCCGGCGAGCCGCTTCATGCGGGCGATCCTGTACAACTATGAGGTGGAGTTGCACAACCTCAGCCCCAACTCCATCTCGCAAGCCGCCATCTTCGTGGTGGTGTGCGAAGGATACTTGGGGATCGCCCCCTACTGAGACTTGTGGACTCATCTCTTTTCCGTGGAGCTTTTTGCTTCGCCGACGGGGGAGAGAAGGGTCCGCGCGGCGGTGCGGGCCGGCGGTTGTATCCTCCAGCTGAGGCAGTCGCGGGCGCCGCTGTACATCCCCGCCATCCTTGCATCCTCGAATAAAGGGTGGCAGCGCCGGTGGTTCTACCTCCGGAATGATGGCGAGATGCTCCCGCCGTTTTCCCAGCGAGTGGTCACTGCTGCCGCTGATGCTTGGCGCTACGGGACCCCGCACGACAGGCAGAAAAACCTCGAGTCCCTTCTCAAGGCCCTGGAGGTGTTGCGGAAAGGAGGACTCACCGCCGCGGGAGTGATTGCCGCCATTCACCGCCGTAGGGTGCTTCCCTTGGCAGAGCGGCGGTTGCCGCTTTGGGAGATGACGCCGGAGGCTGACTTGGAGGGCTCGCGGATGTCCTCGGATCCTCTTCCCATCGACGTTCTCCACGGGCAGGTGGCCGTCGCGTTGGGAAAACCAGACGCCAGCACCTTCTCTCAGCCCTTGATGCGCCCCGACGACGGGTGCGTGACCCTGGTGAGTGTCCGCTCCTTCTTTCTCCCTGCGTCGGATTGCCCTTGGTCCTTACGGTCGAGACTTTCATCTGTCTCCAGGAGGTAGGGTGGCACAAGCCTTCCCGGCCACGGGTCCCGGAGGACGCGGTGGACCGGGCAGCGCGGTGGGTTGCCACGGAGGAGAAGAAGAAGAAGAAAGACGCGGAGAAGGCTCGGGCCCGCGAGCGGACGCGGGCCCGAGACGCCTTGGAAAAGCTCCGTCGTCGGCAGGAGAGGGATGGACTCCCGAGGGAGCCGTCACCGGAAACGCCTGACGACGATGACGATGATGAAGATGATGACGAGAACGACGACATGGCTGCCCGCCTCGGCCTTAGCCCGGGTTTGAGGCTAGGCCAGGAGTCGTCAAGCCAGCCCCCGGGCGGGCTGGCGCCGTCAGTTCCCGGGGTCGGGACGCCGAGGTCCCGGCCCGAAGAGCGGGGGCAGACCGAGGGGGTACTTGACCCCTCGGTCGGGGAAGTTGAGGTGACCCCGGGGAGTCAGGCCGAGGCGTCTGTTCCCCGAGAGTCGTCGCCCACGCCGGCAGCGCAGGAGAGCGACCCTCAGGTCACCGCGGCAGCGCCTGGGCAGTCCGTCTCCCGGGCGTCCAAGGTGCCCAAGGCGAGGGTGGTGCCGAAGCTGGCGGCGAGGCGGACCTCGGCGGTGCCTTCGGGGATCGAGATCCGAGAGACCTCTGCTCAGGCACGGTTGATCATGGCCCGGAGCGGGTAAGTATCTTGGAACGTCTTCGTCCTGGCTTCTCATTCGTATGTCCCGACCGCGACTTTTCTCTCCTCCTCAGCAAGCGAAGCCATGGCCTGACCGATCTGGCTCCCTGGAAGGCCCTTAAGACGGCGTCGGCTTCCGCAGCGGGTGCCGCGCCGGGCCTCGCTGTTCAGCTGACCTCCTCGCAAGGCGCTCCACAGTGGGGGGGCTCAGGCGGCACCAGTCGCCGTGGAGCGAGTTCCCGAGACCAGCTCTTCTGCCGAGGCGGCCATCGTGCTGGAGGAGGCGGCTGGTGCGGACGTGGCCTCGGGCCCACCGGACATGCTGCCGACGCTGGCGCCTGCTACTGCTGAAGCCGCAGCCGTCCCAGTCGGGGAGCGACCTGTTGCTGCCGACGCTGAGATGGCCGAGGCGTCGGCGCTCGGTGCCTCGGAGGAGGGGGGCGTGGAAACGCGATCCGTCCCGCCGAGCGGCAGCCTTGTCCCTGTGCGGCGGAGCTCCGAGGGGCGGCGCCAGTTGCTCCGGTTCCGGACCCGTTAGGCTTCGGATCCCTTCTTCGTTCTTGACGATGAGCGGGAGGAGCAGTCTTGGGATGAGCTCCGCGAGTGTGCCGAAGCAACGGTGGGGTCGCTCCGGTCGTCGCTGGAGGTCTTCTGCAGGGACGTCCCCAAAATCCTCCAGGTAATGGTTTCAGGCATACCTTTTTTGTGACCAAGGCGTCTTTTGTGACGTCCCGCTCCCTTCCCCCAGGATCTGACGGATCTAAGCGCCGCCAAGTCGTCATTCATCCGCCACGAGGTCGACATCTGGGGCTCGCTGCGATCCCTGAGGACCTCGCTCGCCGGGGCTACTGCGCGCCTCTCCCAGCAGGGCGCCGAGGTGGCGGACCTTCGGTTGCTCTGCGCCGATCTGAGAGCAGAGGCGGCAGCGGCACGCGCAGAGGCGGCAGCGGCACGCGCAGAGGTGCAACGACGGCAGTCGGAGTTCGACCAGGTCGCCAATGAGCGAGACCAATCTCGGGGCCGGGCTGCCGAGGCCGAAAGCCGGGCTGGAGCCCTTGCAGCAGACCTAGTCGTAGCCTAGGCCACAGCCTCGGAGCAGCGTGCCCGAGCCGGAGGTATGTCTTGGCCATTTTCGGTTTTCATTTCAGCTTGTTTCCTCCGCTTGTGTTTGAGGCCTTGCGTTCTGGCTGTTCGCAGAGCTCGAGTCCGCCCTTGATGAGTCCACCAGGGCGCTTGCCGGGGCGGCCGAGCAGACGGAGGCCGACCATGCGGTCATGTCCGAGGCCGTCTCGGACTTCTGCCGGGTCTTTGGCTTCGGTGACGTCCCCTCGGGAAGCTCCCCTCAAAGTCGCCTGCAGGCCTTGGGCGATCACGTGCGCGGCAGACTCCGCGAGGCGCTACACCATGGCGTCAGGCGGGCCTTCGCCGTGCTTGCTTCCCACTACGTCGTGGATCTGGAGCGGGTCAGCGAGGGATATTGCCTTCCTGACAAAGATGAAGTCGCCCTAGCTGAAGTCCAGAGGCTCGACGCGGCCGCCGCGGGCCCGAGCGCGGTGCTGGCGACCACCTTCGAGGCAGAGATCCTCCCGCCTGCGCCGTCGTCCGAAGCCGAAGGCGCGGCTCCTTCCCCGGGCGGCGCCTAACTCTGTCGGGGCAGTTTCCTTTGAATGCACGTGTGTCTTTTGCGGCCGCTGAGGCCTAAACACTTTATTATCGTAGTATAAAGTCCTGCCCCTTTTCCTTTTCATTTTGCGTGTCCGGCTCCGCTCGTCAGTAGCAGGGTGGCTTGCCCAAGTAGGAGTCATTTTTTGTGGTAGGTGACGAGTGAAGTATCCGTAACCCAGAGGCGTAGGAGTCCCTCGGCTCAGTCAACCTTGCCACTCACATGCACCCGCGTTCGCTTCTTGGGGTCCTGCTACCGACATAGCCGGGGGAACGCGAAAGCCTTTTTGATTGAAAATTTGACGTGGAGGGGGTTCCCCCCTTTTTAGCCCCCGAGGGAGGGTCGGGCTTTGCCGAGGCAAGGCTGACCCTTCCTTGATGACCAAATTTTGCGTGGGAATGAGGTATACGAACAACTTGAAAACATCTTAAGGGTAGAAGCGACGTAGCTGTTGGATGTTCCAAGTGTTGGTGTAGACCTCGCCTTGACTGTCGGCCAGCTTGTTCGTTCCGGGCTTCAGAACTTTGGCGATGACTAACAGCCCTTCCCAATGGTGCGTGTAGCCCCCGGGTGCCTTCTGCAAGGGGCCGACGAGGTCCAGACCCCACACATCAAAAAGCCAGGTGATGGGTTTCGTCTGCAGAGCCTGAGCGGGCAGGTGGGTCTGCCTCGCGTAGAACTGACACCCTTCGCAGGTGCGGACAATTCTAGTGGCGTCGGCCACCGCCGTCGGCCAGTAGAAACCTTGTCGGAAGGCGTTTCCGATGAGGACTCGAGGTGCTGCGTGATGGCCGCAAGCCCTCGAGTGTATCTCTTGTAGGAGCTCCTGGCCTTCGGCGATGGAGATGCATCGTTGGAGGATGCCTGAGGGGCTGCGGTGGTAGAGCTCATTTCCGTCCCCCACCAAGACAAACGACTTGGCGCGCCGCGCCAACCGTCGAGCTTCGGCTCGGTCGATGGGGTAGCTCTCCTAGGTGGAGATATTGCAGGTACGGGGTCTGCCAGTTTCAATTAGGCGTGACCCCGCTTCGCTCCACCTCGACGCGCAGTGCCTCACCCTCGGGGGCCGAGGGTACCTCGGGCTGAACCGAGGGTGCCTCGGGCCGAGCTGAGGGTGCCTCGGGCTGAGCCGGGGTTCCTCGGACTGAGCCGAGGGTACCTCGGGCTGGGCCGAGGGTGCCTTGGGCTCGGGCGTGTCGTCGATCTTGACGGAGGGTTGATGCAGGTCTCGGGAGAAGATGTCCGGGGGAACCGTTGTTCGCCCCGAGGCTATTTTAGCCAGCTCGTCCGTAGTCTCGTTGTAGCGTCGGGCGATGTGGTTGAGCTCGAGCCCGTAGAACTTGTCTTCCAGGCGCTGAACCTCACCGCAGTAGGCTTCCATCTTCGAGTCGCGGCAGTGGGAGTTCTTCATGACTTGGTCGATGACGAGCTGCGAGTCACCGCGAGCGTCGGACCCCTAGCTCGATGGCGATGTGCAACCCGTTGACCAGAGCCTCGTACTCAGCCACATTGTTGGACGCCGGGAAGTGGAGGCGTAGCACGTAGCGTAGATGCTTTCCGAGGGGCGAGATGAAGAGTAGGCCTGCGCCGGCCCCTGTCTTCATCAGCGACCTGTTAAAGAACATGGTCTAGAGTTCCGGCTGGATCGGAACCGTTGGGAGCTGGGTGTCGACCCATTCAGCCACGAAGTCCGCCAAGACTTGGGACTTGATGGCCTTCCGAGGGGCGAACGAGATTGTTTCGCCCATGATTTCCACCGCCCACTTTGCGATTCTACCCGAGGCCTCTCGGCACTGGATGATCTCCCCCAGGGGGAAGGATGACACCACAGTTACCAGATGAGACTCGAAGTAGTGTCACAACTTCCGCCGCGTCAGGATCACCGCGTAGAGCAACTTCTGAATTTGTGGGTATCGGATTTTGGTCTCGGACAGTACCTCGCTGATGAAGTAGACTGGCCTCTGGATGAGCAATGTGTGCCCCTCTTCTCGTCTCTCAACCACAATCGCGGCGCTAACCACCTGAGTGGTCGCAGCGACGTAGATCAAGAGGGCTTCTCCGGCAGCGGGGGGCACCAAGATAGGCGCATTCGTGAGGAGCGCCTTCAGGTTCTCGAGGGCTTCCTCGGCCTCAGGGGTCCAAGTGAAGCACTCGGCCTTCCTTAAGAGGCGGTACAGAGGCAGGCCTCTTTCGCCGAGGCGTGAGATGAAGCGGCTCAGAGCCGCAAGACATCCATGACTCTCTGTACGCCTTTCAAGTCCTTGATGGGCCCCATGCTGGTGATGGCTGCGATCTTCTCCGGGTTGGCTTCGATGCCCCGCTCGGAGACGATGAACCCCAAGAGCATGCCTCGGGGCACCCCGAAGACACACTTTTCGGGATTGAGCTTCACGCCTTTCGCCTTGAGACATCGGAATGTCACTTCAAGGTCGGAAAGGAGGTCGGAGGCTTTCCTCGTCTTGACTACGATGTCATCGATGTAGGCCTCGACCGTTCGGCCAATGTGTTGGCCGAACACATGGTTCATGCACCGCTGGTACGTCGCACCCGCATTCCTCAAGCCGAACAGCATGGTGACATAGCAGTACATGCCGAAGGGCGTGATGAAAGAAGTCGCGAGCTGGTCGGACTCCTTCATCCTGATTTGGTGATACCCTGAGTAGGCATCGAGGAAAGACAGGGTTTTGCACCCAGCAGTGGAATCCACGATTTGATCGATGCGAGGCAGAGGGTAGGGAACCTTCGGACATGCTTTGTTTAGACCAGTGTAGTCTATACACATCCGCCATTTCCCTCCTTTCTTTCTCACAAGCACAGGGTTGGCAAGCCATTCGGGATGGAATACCTCTTTGATGAACCCTGCCGCCATTAGCTTGTGGATCTCCTCGCCTATGGCTCTACGCTTTTCCTCGTCGAATCGGCGCAGAGGCTGCTTCACGGGTCGGGCTCCAGCTCGGATATCCAGTGAGTGCTCGGCGACATCCCTCGGTATGCCGGGCATGTCTGAGGGACTCCACGCGAAAACGTCGGCGTTCGCGTGGAGAAAGTCGACGAGCACTGCTTCCTATTTGGGATCGAGCTCGGAGCCGATCCGGATCTGCTTGGAGGCGTCGCTGCTGGGGTCGAGGGGGACGGACTTAACCGTCTCTGCTGGCTCGAAGTTGCCGGCGTGACGCTTCACGTCTGGCACCTCCTTGGAGAGGCTCTCCAGGTCGGCGATGAGGGCCTCGGATTCGGCGAGGGCCTCGGCGTACTCCACGCACTCCACATCGCATTCGAATGCGTGTTTGTACGTGGGGCCGACGGTGATGACCCCGTTGGGGCCCGGCATCTTGAGCTTGAGGTAGGTGTAGTTGGGGACGACCATGAACTTCGCGTAGCATGGCCTCCCCAGTACCACGTGGTAGGTTCCTCGGAACCCGACCACCTCGAACGTGAGGGTCTCCCTTCGGAAGTTGGAGGGCGTTCCGAAGCAGACGGGAAGGTCGAGTTGTCCGAGGGGCTGGACGCGCTTCCCGGGGATGATCCCGTGGAAAGGCGCAGCGCCTGCCCGGACCGAGGACAGATCAACACGCAGGAGCCCGAGGGTCTCGGCGTAGATGATGTTGAGGCTGTTGCCTCCGTCCATGAGGACCTTGGTGAGCCTGACGTCGCCGATGACGGGGTTGACAACGAGCGGGTATTTCCCCGGGCTCGACACGTGGTCGGGGTGGTCGGCTTGGTCGAAGGTGATGGGCTTGTCGGACCAGTCTAGGTAGACTGGCGCCGCCACCTTCACCGAACAGACCTCCCGACGCTCTTGCTTGTGGTGCCGAGCCGAGGCGTTTGCCGCTTGCCCACCGTAGATCATGAAGCAGTCGCGGACCTCGGGGAACTCTCCTGCCTGGTGATCTTCCTTCTTGTCGTCGTCGCGAGCCCTGCCACCCTCCGCGGGTGGCCCGACCCTGTGGAAGTGGCGCCGAAGCATAGCGCACTCCTCAAGGGTGTGCTTGACGGGGCCCTGATGATAGGGGCACGGCTCCTTGAGCATTTTGTCGAAGAGGTTGGCACCTCCGGGGGGTTTCCGAGGGTTCTTGTACTCGGCGGCGGCGACAAGGTCCGCGTCGGCGGCGTCGCGTTTCGCTTGCGACTTCTTCTTGCCCTTCTTCTTGGCGCCGCGCTGAGTTGACGCCTTGGGGGCATCTTCCGGTGGGCGGCCCTGGGGCTGCTTGTCCTTCCGGAAGATAGCCTCAACCGCCTCCTGGCCAGAGGCGAACTTGGTGGCGATGTCCATCAGCTCGCTCGCCCTGGTGGGGGTCTTTCGACCCAGCTTGCTGACCAGGTCGCAGCAAGTGGTGCCGGCGAGGAACGTGCCGATGACATCTGAATCGGTGATGTTGGGCAGCTCGGTGCGCTGCTTCAAGAATCGCCGGATGTACTCCCGGAGAAACTCTCCCGGCTGCTTTCGGCAGCTTCGGAGGTCCCAGGAGTTTCCGGGGCGCACGTACGTGCCCTGGAAATTGCCGGCGAAGGCTTGGACCAGGTCATCCCAGTTGGAGATCTGCCCCGGAGGCAGGTGCTCCAACCAGGCGCGAGCGGTGTCGGAGAGAAACAGGGGGAGGTTGCGAATGATGAGGTTGTCATCGTTCGTTCCGCCCAGTTGGCAGGCCAGCCGGTAGTCTGCGAGCCACAGTTCCGGTCTCGTCTCCCCCGAGTACTTTGTGATAGTAGTCGGGGGTCGGAACCGGGTCGGGAACGGCGCCCGTCGTATGGCGCGGCTGAAAGCCTGCGGACCGGGTGGTTCGGGCGAGGGACTCCGATCCTCCCCGCTGTCGTAGTGTCCCCCACGCCTGGGGTGGTAGCCTCGGCGCACCCTTTCGAGGTGGGCCCGACGGTCGCGGTGATGGTGCTCGTTGCCGAGGCGACCCGGGGCCGCAGGCGCTGTGTTGCGCGTGCGCCCGGTGTGGACCGAGACTTCCCACGTGAATCGGGAAGTCGCGGCGCGATGTTCCGAGGGGTACCCCTGCCTTCGGGAGGCGGAGCTCTCGGCCCGTCGGACCGCGGCGCCCTCCAGGAGATTCTTGAGCTCTCCCTAGATTCACCGCCCCTCGGTGGTTGATGGCTCCGGCATCGCGCGGAGAAGCATTGCTGCTGCAGTCAGGTTCTGGCCGACCCCACTGGAAGCGGGTGGCGGCCTCACCCTGACATCGTCGGCGATGCGGTGCTGGATACCCTGGGGTAGATGGCGCACTTCTCCGACCGGAAGTTGGCCCGCCCATTCCTGCCCGACGTCCCGGCGGATCGGCTCAAGTGCTCCTGCTCCCTCATCGAGCCTGGCCGGCACCCCGCGGATTTGCTCGAGCTGTGGGTCATGACCCCCCGCCGGAACGGGGACCACAGCTAGCTCCCGTAGGATGTCAACGCGTGGCACAGGCCTAGGGAGATCACCGTTCTCCGGCATACCGAGATGGTTGCCTTCGGAGGGACCCCCTAGATCGACGTGGAAACATTCACGACTTGGGCCGCAGTCCGCGTCACCGAGGCTGCGGCTACCGTCGGAGCAGTCCGAAAGGCAGTAGTCGCATGCGGTCATGAAGTCCCGCATGGCACTGGGGTTGCCAAGTCCAGAGAAATCCCAACAGAAGTCGGGCTCGTCATCTTCCTCGGACCCCGAGGGCCCGTAGGTCGAGACGTCCGCGAGCCGATCCCAGGGTGACCGCATACGAAACTCCAGAGGGTTTGGACTCGCCTCTACGAGAGCGTCCGCCAAAGCGAAGTCGCTTGGCGGGTCGAGGCTGAATCCAAAGGGCGTGAGATGGGAACCGGTGGGTACCTCTTGGTCGACGGGCGGTGACGAAGTCACGTCAGGGACTGACTGCACCGTCGTCTCAGGTACGAGGGTGACGCCCAGCAAGCCTTTCGCGAGCGTGCTGGCGTCGTCCATTTGCTTGGAATTGGCGTGTTGCGGGGAGACGGCGCTCGTCTTCGTCTCAAACGTGAGGTCAATGCCCGACGCGCCCCCCGTTGGGGCGCCGGCGCCGTCGACTCGCTCGACAGCCGACGAGGTGTCGCCTCCTGCTTGGCCTTGGTTGCCCCGCCTTCTCCTCCGTCGGCGGGGGAGAGGGCGGGGTGAGCTCGAATGTTGTTCTTCCACCACGCGGGGAAGACGTCGTCGATTCCGCCGCCGGCGGGCGGGCTGTCGGCCGCCATTGTTGCTGTCGCACGGCGGGGGAAGGAGCATCATGTCGTAGCTGCCGTCGAGGGACATGAACTCAAGACTCCCGAAACGGAGCACCGTCCCGGGCTAGAAAGGTTACTGGAGACTGCCCATCTGGAGCTTGACGGGAAGCTGTTCGTCAACACGCAGCAGGCCCCTACCTGGCGTGCCAACTGTCGGCGTTTCGAGACCGGGGGGTCCCTAGGCCGACGAGTGAAATGTCGCCGCGTGCCCCAGCCCAGATGGGTCGACGCGAGGCCGAGCGCGAAGGGGGGAAAAGGCGGCCGGAGACGGGCGTGAGAGAGATGGAAATCCCGCGGCCTTCGTGTTCGTCCCGCGCCCAGGTCGGGTGCGCTTGCAGTAGGGGGTTACAAGCGTCCACGTGGGAGGGGGAGCGAGCGGCCTCACGCGAGCGCCTGCCCCGTCCTCTTCCCCGCGCGGCCAACCCTCTCTAAGAGGGCCCTGGTCCTTCCTTTTATAGGCGTAAGGTGAGGATCCAGGTGTACAATGGGGGGTGTAGCAGAGTGCTAACGTGTCTAGCGAAGGAGAGCTAGCGCCCTAAGTACATGCCATCGTGGCAGCCGGAGAGGTTTTGGCACCCGGTTCGTGTGGTGTCGTGGTCGTCGGAGGAGCGCTGAAGCTTGGCGGAAGGACAGCTGTCGGGGCTGTCGAGTCCTTGCTGACGTCCTCTTGCTTCCGTAAGGGGGCCGAGAGCCGCCATCGTCATAGAGCGTGCGGGGCGCCATCATTACTTGTCTGGCGGAGCGAGCCAGATGGGACGCCGGTCTTGTTCCCCATAGCCTGAGTCAGCTTGGGGTAGGGAAATGATGGCGCCTCCCGTTGACGTGGTCGGTCCGCGCCCTAGGTTGGGTGATGTGGAGGCTCCTCCGAGGTCGAGGTCGAGTCTGTCTTCTGTGGCCGAGGTCGAGTCCGAGCCCCTGGGTCGGGCGAGGCGGAGACCGTCGGCTGAGGCCAGGGCTGAGTCCGAACCCTGGGGTCGGGCGAAGCGGAGTTCGTCGTCTTCCGGGGCTGAGCCCGAGTCCGAGCCCTGGGTCGGGCGAAGCGGAGTTCGCCGTCTTCCGGGACTAAGCCCGAGTCCGAGCCCTGGGTTGGGCGGAGCGGAGTTCGTCGTCTTCCGGGACTGAGCCCGAGTCCGAGCCCTGGGTCGGGCGGAGCGGAGTTCGCCGTCTTCCGGGGCTTAGCCCGAGTCCGAGCCCTGGGTCGGGCGGAGCGGAGTTCGCCGTCTTCCGGGGCTAATCCAGAGTCCGAGCCCTGAGTCGGGCGGAGCGGAGTGCGCCGTCTTCCGGGGCTTAGCCCGAGTCCGAGCCCTGGGTCGGGCGGAGCGGAGTTCGCCGTCTTCCGGGGCTTAGCCCGAGTCCGAGCCCTGGGTCGGGCGGAGCGGAGTTCGCCGTCTTCTGGGGCTAAGCCCGAGTCCGAGCCCTGGGTCGGGCGAAACGGAGTTCGCCGTCTTCCGAGGCTGAGCCCGAGTCCGAGCCCTGGGTCGGGCGAAGCGGAGCTTCCTATGGTGCCTGAGGCCGGGCCTGACTGCCTGTCAGCTTCACTCTGTCGAGTGGCACAGCAGTCGGAGCGGCGTAGGCGGCGCTGTCCTTCTGTCAGGCCGGTCAGTGGAGCGGCGAAGTGACTGCGGTCACTTAGGCTCTGTCGACTGAAGGGCGCGCGTCAGGATAAAGGTGTCAGGCCACCTTTGCATTAAATGCCCCTGTGATTTGGTCGGTTGGCGTGGCGATTTGGTCAGGGTTGCTTCTTGGCGAAGACTGGGCCTCGGGCGAGCCGGAAGTATGTTCGTCGCTGGAGGGGGGCCTCGGGCGAGACGGAGATCCTCTGGGGTCGGCTGCCCTTGCCCAAGGCTAGGCTCGGGCGAGGCGTGATCGAGTCCCTCGAATGGACCGATCCCTGACTTAATCGCACCCATCAGGCCTTTGCAGCTTTGTGCTGATGGGGGTTACCAGCTGAGATTTAGGAGTCTTGAGGGTACCCCTAATTATGTTCCCCGACACTACTAATTCTAATAAATGTTTGACCAACTAAAAGCAACTGCTTAACCTCAACCCCACATACAGCTAGTCCACTTTAGCCAAACGGGACATTTGCTGAGTATGTTGATGTGTTCTCACACTTGCTTTACAAACCACCCCCACCCCAGGTTGTCCCCACTGTACTCAGTGCTCAGGAGGTGATTCTAGCAACATGGAGGACTTTGAGGAGTTCCAGGACTACGACGAGTTCTAGTTTATCTTAGTGACAAACCCCCAGTCAGCTGCATGTGTAGGCTTATCTTCTACGTTTCGTTTTCCACACTTTGATATTTATATTAAAGACAATGGCTATGTATTAGACTCTGTGGATGTCTTGGACATCTTGATGTAATTAAAGTACCTTTCCGCTATTTACTTTGAGCAATGTGTGATGATGTCCAATTATGTAATTGCTGTGTACGTGAGTTTCTGATCCTGGCACGCACATGGTTCGCATTCGGTTTACCTTCCAAAACTGGGTGTGACAAGCCTCCTCAACGGGGAGTAGGTTCTTTGGAACCGAACCTCGGGAAACAAATCACTGTGTTCCTTTGTGTTGATCTTCATCACTCGATTTGTTTCTCCCCTCTCCTCTCTCTCTCTCTAAAGTTCCCTTGCTCATATTGTTTCGAGTTTGCTCCCAAAGTTATCCAGATTGATTGAGCAACTCATAGTAAGAGGAACTATCTTCCACACTCTGAATTCAAGATTATTTATTTCTAACCCTAACCCCGGGAGAAGTGCATGTTCAAAGTTTATAATTTTAGGTTTAGCCTATTCACACCCTCTAGGCGACTTTCAGCAGCGTCGGGGAGGGAGAGCGCTGGCGGCGACAAGAGCAAGAAATGATGCAGAGGGGGCAGCGTGGAGGTAGTTGTATACGCGAGATAAATTTTTTTGGCTCCTGGAATACCCGTGGATGAGAAAAATTGGCCACAAATTGCTTTTTGGGAGCTTGAAGACTGTAGCAAAATATGGAGAGGAAACAAGGTACGATGGGAACTTGGTAAATTTTATTAAGTTCACTTAGGGAGTTGTTGGAGAGATGTTTTACTGCTATTTCTTTCATGATGCTGAGATGGAAGATAATGTTGCGAATAATTATGGTAATACTCAATATGATAAGGATGGCAATGTCCAATACAGTCAGGTTATGTAGCATGACCAGGAAGATTTTAATGACTTGGGTGGCATGGCAGAATTAGCACCGCACCTTTCTCTACGAATGATCCATTGTACAAAACAAAGGATTCCTCTCCATTATGCAGCAAACGAAAGCTAGAAATTCAAAGGTTATGTTATGAAGATTCTGAACCACCAGTGCATGAAAAAAGGGATCCAATGAAGCTAGCCTCATCAAGAGCACATTTAGATAAGAATATGGTAGCTTATAATACTAGTAAGGACCGCAAAAAGCCCAGAATCCGTGCAGTTTTTCTCACTTCGCCCCAACAACTATATTGGGTATTGGGGGATATAAATACACCCCCATTCTGCACTTTGAAGACACAAGATCTAGGTATTCACTCCTATACACTAGAGAAACACTTCCATACACAATAAAATCTCACAAGTGCCACAAAAGAGAAGATTAAGCTATAGAAGCTACTTGTGTTCGTTAACTGATAATGCCTTGTGAGAATACTTGAGAAGTTTGTGCTACCTCTTATGATCATTTGAATGTGGAGTTTTGACTCCCATTCATTGTAAAGCTAGCAAGAGCCCTTTATCTTTATGGTTGGCCTTGCAAAGACTTCGGTCTTTTGTGGACAAAGAAGAAGAAACACTTATCGGTCTTACTGACCGTTGGAGAGAGGGAAAGGGTTGAAAGAGACTCGTCCTTTGTAGACGTCTCAATGGGGATTAGGTTCTTAGTGAACCGAACCTCGGTAAAACAAATCACCCGTGTCTCTTGTGTTTATTACTTGTGATTTGTTTGTCTTCTCCCTCTCTAAGTTCTCTTGTGCTATTCTTTGTTGATATTACTTTGTGTTGCTTCAATTTAAATTCCCATATATAGCAGCAACTCCTTGAAAGAAAGAACTTGTGATTGTTTCCCTTCTTAACTAAGTCTTCTTGCTTTATTCATCATAGATATTTAGTTGTGTTGCTTTGACTTTATTCCGCATTCTTTGAAAGCAACACTTTTTCAATAATAGGACTTAGTTCTATACTCCGATTATTGGTTATCTTGTTCTAACCGCTAACTAGGGGATCAAGTGTTGTTTAAAATTGTAAATTTCAGGTTTCGCCTGTTCACCCCCCTCTAGGTGACTATCAATTGGTATCAGAGTTAGGCACTTCATATTGAGTCTAACAATTTTTTTGACGCAAATTTGAAGCGACTCATCCTCCTCTTTTCTCTTAGATGCCTTTTTGCCAGTCAATTTTGTACTCATTTTTCGTGTCTCTCCAACTTTGGCACCAGTGCTTGGCTTCAAATAGTATGGATATTCGAAGCCTAGAGCATGTGTTGGGGGCCTATATTGCTGATGGTCCTTTGTTTTGTTATGTCACGTAGTTGCCTTAAGGGTGCAAGGTTTTGTTGAAGATCACTTGAATCTCGAAGGTTATTTGTCTAACATCTGGCTTCGCCGATTAACAAGTGCATTTCATGAATGTCCTTACAGGAATACGAAGCTAAGCTTTGACCAGGAACGACGTGCAAAAACACTTCGTCTATATGCAAGCGGTAGAGATAGTGGCCGAAGACAGCGGCTTCGACCATAAGCCGAAAGGAAGAAGCAGCTACGGGACGAAGGCTGGAACTCGTGGAGTCAAGGACGAAGAAAAGTACACTACTGCCCCAATATCGTTTGTAAATGACATGTAAAAATGGATGGGCATTGTTGTAAATCCATACTAGGTCAGTTCATCTCTCCTATAGATAGATGAATAGTACCCTACATAAAGTACCTTTAGCCAGGTGCTACAGCTTCGTATAGCTCAGCCTCCAAAACACCTTCGTGCTATCTTGCATCAAGAAGTCGAAGGTATGATTGTAAACTTGTACTGTATAAGGAGAGAAATAAGATGCTAAGGCATATGAGATGAGTTCTCATATATCTCTTCGTCTTACTTCATGCATTCTGCTCAACTGCATTCATCCTTCGTCCTCGAAGAGTTATCCCAAAGGGATAACACTTCAAGGACGAAGGCTTCTATATTTTAACATTGTGTTGCCTTTTTTTATTCCATACAACAAGTGACCAACAGCATGCATAACCCTGTTCAACCTTTGCTTCCCTCAGGTCCCAAAGTTGAAGTCATAGTTTCATCTTCCTTAACAAGATAATTTCCAACAATTTCATTGCATCTTGATTCAATAAATATCAACCACTCAGAAGAAGGAGCCTTGAATGAAGCCTGCTCTTTAAATTTTAAGGGGAGTGTTACAAGCTTATCATCTCCTTCATCCTTGTCGCCTTTCTTCGCATGTGATACCTTTGGAACCTTCGGTAGCTTCCAACTGGTCTGAGTATGAAACACTTTGTATGCGAGAAAATCTTGGATCAAGTCCTGAGTCCCAATCTGCCCAACCACAATATTGAAGGCACCATAAGTTTGCTTCACATCGCCATCCATTCTGCTATTTGGCCTCTTTAAATCGAAGGAAATCTTTAGAGGACTCATCACCATATGCTTGAAGTCCTCTCTCTTACAATCTACTTCAACATAAAACCATTCTTTTGTCCAATCGTCCTGCCATTTCGTCTGATAGGCAAGCATAGAAGCAATATAGTCCTTTTGATAGATGAAGTTGTAACAACTGAAGTTGCTATGAAGTTTATCTGCGGATCTAGCCTTTGTCTGATAATGAAGCTCGTGTATTCTACAAAAGCATCTGCTTCAGTGTGTATGCCTTGGCTTCGTATAGCCCATATGAAAACGCTAAGCCTAACAATGGTGTTAAGAGTCTGCTTGTGCATGTATATCTCAAACTTCTTCAAAACATTAGCAAACATCTTGTACATTGGCATTCGAAGGTTAGCTTGAAAGAAGCTTCTGAAGACAACAATCTTATTGCTCTTTGACTTTGGGGTCGTCTCCTCACCAGCAAGATGAACGTTGACAAATGACAATATCACCAAAGTATCCAAGATCTTTCATGGCCTTTAAATCTCCAAATTTCAAAATAGATCGACCCATCTCGATGTAACTAGGTTTTGTTGGCCTACCTTCGTATTCTTCTTCTGCAATATTAGGAACCTTCCCTTCATCCCCTTTCAACTTGGGATCTGTAGAAGCTCTCATGACTTCCAAGGTTGGTGCAATATCCGAAGTAGCCTTGTCTCTCTGAAGAGCCTCCGAAGACGTGGGAGTGGCTAACCTAGCAGTTATGCGAATTCTAGCCATTCAAGGGAAAGCTCCCTCGGAAACTCGCTTTAAAGGTTATGATCAGTAGAAAGCTTCGGACCTAGAGAAAAACTAGCAACAGTTAGGTGTAGGAGTAGTAAATGTAGTTTTGCTTCATCGCGCTCATCTGCTTTTATACAAGAAGCGGGTGCAGAACATGAGAGGTCACAATCTCACCTTCTCGTTGTCCGGTGGACCGCAAACTTACATCTATCTATTTCTAAGTGCTTAATTACGCCGTTTCCAATAACGAGCCCTGAGAAGGTGTTTTTTGGACCTCGTGCATAAGGTTCTCTGATACATCGTGGCTTGAGCTCGCTATGAAAACGACCTTATTCCGTGAGGGCCTGCTGTTGGGGGGAAGGCCTTCATCGTCGAAGGACTATGAAGTATTAGCTTCATTAAAAAGCAACCTTAAGTAAGCATATTCATCTTCGTCATCGACCCGAAGCTGATAAAAGGACGAAGTTAAGAATATTCAAGTATGCGGGAGCGTTAAGCCAACCAAAGCTGAAGGAGGAAGCTTCGGATGATGCATGACAGTTTATGAATCGAAGAAGCTAAAGAATGCAGAATACATGATCAGCAAGATACAAAGATGGAAAAGTACAATATTACCCTCATGATATTTGTGGTTGACATGTATATGGTTGGAGGACATGTTTGTAATTTCATACAAAGTTGTACCTCACGACTATAAATAGAGGAACAACGTCATGCGTAACGAAGCTTTTTGGATCAGAGTGACTACGAAGTTGTACTTTTCTCATGTCTTCGTGCTATTCATTGAAAGGCCGAAGGTACAAGTGTAATCATTTAATGTATTATAAAAGAATATAAACAAAGTGATAACACATTCAAATGAGTAATCCATTTACTTTTCATGAGTTATACATTGTTTCTATCAACACATTTTCATACTTTCTAGCTTCTTTTTTGAATTAATCTTTAAAAAAGGGTTAAGTGAAGAGAGAAACTCGTAATGTCTTGCCTTGTTTTTTTGGTATCTTCTCAAGAGCCAAAAACAAGTGACCAACATATATAGTCATAACCTCATGGGTGGACACAAGTAATCTCCGTAGGTATAGTTATATAATCATTTTCTCTACTCGATTCAAATCTGATCCATTGTCATCCTTAGACAAGATGAAACTAACTTAGGCCTCGTTCGGCTTTGACGGAACGATATGGAACACGGCCGATTCCATCCGGAATTATTTGATCTGGATTTAAATCAGAACCAATCTAAAATGGTTGTTCGGATAGACCTGTTCTATAATGAAACCAAGCCATTCCAGAATGAAACCAGACATTTTTACCCACTCAACGACTTGGATTAGAGCCACACCTATAATCACCTGGAATCAAACCAAATCAAGCCTTTATAGGTTTTAGTGAAACACCCGAATCCACTCTATCGGGCTTAGATTGAAAAAATATACCTGTCTTCAAGTTGGAACAAAGGAACGCGGCCTTAACTTATGAGGTGAGGCAAGCGGCAAGCCAACGAATGTGCGTCTACCACCGATGATAGTATAATACTTGGCTCCTCCGTGCCCCCACACACGTGACGAGAGACAGTCAGACAGCAGCTCGAACCTCGAAAAGCAGGAGAGTCCAAAGCCGAATGGACAACTGGCAACAAATCAACAGAGCCACAGAGGAAATGAATCCGATAGCCACCGCCGCCCTCACGCCATCCTCATTTTTCGCCTCAAACCGCCGCTTCGCCCCTCGCCTCCGCTCCGTCCTCCCCGCCGCTGCCATGTCTTACGCCGCCGTATCCGCCTCCGCCCCAAGCCCCAGCTCCGGCACTGGGGAACAGGTGAAGGCGGCCCCGCTCCCGCACTCGACCCTCGAGATCGCGGGCGCCCGCCGGGGCCTCCTCTCAGGCTTCGCCAGCCTCCGCGCCCCGTACCGTGCCTTCCCCGTACTCGCGTCGAACCGACACGTCGAGACCATCTTCGCTGCGCTCACGCGATCGCTCCCCGCCGTTAAGCTGCGGCGCGAGTGCCTCCGCGCCCCTGACGACGGAGCCGTCGCGCTCGACTGGGTCTCTGGCGACGACCGTGTGCTTCCGAATGATGCTCCGGTGCTTATACTCTTGGTACGGTGCTCCTTACCCGCTCGGCGCTTGCGGCCCATTGCAGAACTGACTGCACTGCACACGCAGGAGGTGTAGTGCGTGCTCTTTTAAGCGAATAAGCGTCAATGATGTCTGTGGTTATGGCTTCGTTTATCTTTGGAATTGAGGTTATGAGATGCGAATGAGCTCATATGTGTAGTGTAAATCAATGTCAATGCTACCTACAGCATGATGTGACGAAATTAAAATTTTATGGTCTATTTTGGAAATGTTAGTATATTCTAGCAGGGCTGCAAGCGATCTACAGCTCATTTCAGTTTGGGGGAGCAAAATGAGTTAGCTGGGAGTTTTAGATGGTACCTCACCATCAGACAGCCCGTGGCTTGAATGCAACTTGCTTAATTGATATGTTACAATTGGTGTCCTGGCGGCACAAGTGCATCAAGTGAGCAACAAATAGAAATGCTAGAGATCACTGTTATGAGTTTTTGACGAAATAGGTGTTTGGTTCCAATTGGATAATCTGTTTATATTGTGTAGTCTCAGCATATTCACATGATGAACCAACGTCCATACCATGCTAACAGGATCAGGTCTGGAACATGTTTCAGCACTTGTGTTCTTCAGCTCGATGTAGAGTGCGCAAGTTTCATCCAAGGATACAATTTCTTATAATCGTTTGGAATTGAGTTATAGTTGAAATTCACTATAAGATACAAATGAAATTAAATGACCACAAAAGAATTTTCACCTGAAGCAAAGCAAAAGGGTGTGGAGCCAACTAACTTTCAATTTCTTATTTTTTTGTTTTGCTTATATACAAGCCTAATGTAAGTTTGATTTCTTTCCAGCCTGGTCTTACAGGTGGAAGTGATGATACATATGTAAGGCATATGCTTATGAGAGCTAGAAGCAAGGGATGGCGTGTTGTGGTGTTTAATAGCCGTGGATGTGCAGATAGTCCTGTGACTACACCCAAGGTACTTCAAATACCTTTTCCAATTCTTTTATTAGCACTGTAAAGCTTATTTATAGCTCCTATAGCTCTTACAAAGCTTCGAAGCTATGCAGTGGACCATATTTTCCCTTTTGATACTTGTCAGGGAAAAGTGCTAAGATCTCATTTATATGGTTTGATTGATTGAGAAGTGCACTGCCCACTTTTAAGTTAATTATCAGCAACAGTAGACACACCCATTTTGTTCTGGTAAGCTACACAGAACTGAACCTCTTTCTGGCTTATAGCATAACATGTGCTGCCTAAAAGTTGGCTCATCCCAGTTCATATGTGCAAACTGTCCAAAT
This sequence comes from Zea mays, assembly GCF_902167145.1. NCBI lineage: Eukaryota > Viridiplantae > Streptophyta > Magnoliopsida > Poales > Poaceae > Zea > Zea mays. The sequence continues at coordinate 155,752,725 of NC_050099.1, read as the reverse complement.
ATATATTTTTTCCATGTTGGCATCTGGTGTGATAAATGCACTCTATATGATATTGCTTCTGTGTACTTTTTCCTACTTAGGGTGTAACCAGAAACTGACTAAAGGGTGAGTGAACTGGCTCTTACTGTAAAACTTGACAGAATTGGAGTTTTGAACTGAAAGTAGGAAAAGGTTAAAGAACATTGAAGTGTATTATTAACAATAAATTGCATTGTTGCTCAATGTTGAAGGGTTTTTTTGGTTTTTATTTTGTGGCTACTTGCTGCCCTAGTAAAATACGACATATTGTGTCCTTAAACTGAATTGTCTGTCATAAATTTCTAAGCTTCACCCTGATGTGTACAGCATATCAATAAAGTGTCGATATGCATGTTGGCAATCAACGTCTTTAACCATGGGGCCTTGAATCAAACTCAATGGATAAACCTTTGGAAACCTAGGGGTTAAGTGGTTAACAAAGAGTACATAATAAGTAAGGAGATAAAGATAGCAAATGAAATCGAGGCTCGAAGCTGTAGGGGTCCATCTTCTTTTTAGGACATACGTTGACTTGCATCTTCTGTCATGTGCAGTTCTATTCTGCTTCATTTACAGGGGATCTCCGCCAAGTTATTGGTCATATTTTAGGACGTTATCCTCAGTCCAATGTCTATGCTACCGGTTGGTCTCTTGGAGCGAATATTCTTGTGCGCTACCTTGGCGAGGTGAGTTCTGCGCCCAGTGATAAGCAGACTACAATACATCTTTTGTATTGTCACATTCATGCAATTGCAGTTCCACGTGAAGTTTTGTACCTTACGCACATCTTTCTGTGGTGAAAAATGTTTAGTAGCTAACTCATATGCACTAATTTGCTTTGGGTGCAACAAGTGATGTGTCATATGCATCACCCCCTCTCCTTCCTGTTGTCCCCTGGCGCACTTGTTTGTATATTCCTCTGTAAAACTATGTATGGTTGATCACAAATATGTATTTCCTCCAGCAGCTTATAACTTATCTTTATGTATATTTTTTTTCAGGAAACTGATAAATGCCCTTTATCTGGCGCGGTCTCCTTGTGCAATCCTTTTAATTTGGTAATTGCAGATGAAGATTTCCACAAAGGATTTAACAACGTTTATGATAAAGCATTGGCTAGGGCTTTGACGACTATATTTAAGAAGTATGCCTTTTGTCTCCTCTATCAAATCTTAGTGACATTTACACTCGTTTATGATTTCTAACAGCTGATCTTTAGGGATTTGAACAAAATTTAGGCATGCTCTCCTTTTCGAAGGGCTGGAGGGTGAATATGATATACCCAAGGCAGCGAATGCAAGAACTGTTAGAGATTTTGATGAGGGGTTAACCCGAGGTTTGCAGCAACGTCTAACCCAACTGTACTAGCTGTAATTTCTATAGTTTCCTGTTCACATTCAAGAGGACACTTCAATGGTTTGCAGTTTCATTTGGTTTCAAGTCAGTGGATGATTATTACTCCAATTCAAGCAGCTCGGATTCTATCAAGGATGTTTGCATACCCTTACTGTGCATACAGGTCAAACTTCACTCTATCTGTTCTGTGCTTCATTAGACGCCAGGACATTAGGAACAACAGATACAGTTTAAGAGCCTGATGTGTACCACCACTTCTTAGTTTTGGATCACGCGTTACTCAGTACTATGACTGAGCTTTAACCCAAAGCTGTTAAACTACTTAAATTAAGAATATGGAAGTTCAGTTAATCTGTGGCCTTTTGGTTCTATCATTGGAATAAAACCTGGAGAAACATTTCAACACCAGCTTAGGTCTTGCATATTTAGAACCCTGACTTGAGAAAGCTGGATCATTTTGCGGTAAAGTTGTTTGTAAAACTCTAGAAAGCAGTATGCGTGGTAATTTTAGCCAAAAAAGAGATTTGTCAGATTCAATTATTAGTGTGCCTATGTGCATATATTGTGAAGGTCAAAGCATGTCTTTTCTGTTATAACTTCAATCATAATTTAGTATGTGCAGGCTGATAATGACCCAATTGCACCATCCAGGGGAATTCCTAGAGATGATATCAAGGTATCTGCTATTGTACACCCCTTTTTCACCTAATAATACTCAGAGATGGTGTGTTGCATAAGGCCTACGCAGTACGCACTTATTTTATTTCACTCTAATCCATGAATTAACCTGTTGAGTTAATTTGAATCAACAAATTGTAGGCATACCTGTTTGTTAATTACTTAATTGTATATTCCTGTGCTGTTTTTTTTTGTCTAAGCTTCTTTGCCTGATGACTGAACCCCCTCCCCCCCTGTTTTTACTTTAGTAGTTTTTTGAGTCCGGCTTCTTTTGGACTCTTTCACTTATGTGTGGTACTGGCCTCCGTAAGGAGTTCAATGTTGTAACCTCTGGTCTGCTATAGACCTTTTCTTCTTAATATATTTAAGGCGCAGTTCCCCTGCGCTTTCGAGAAAAAAAACAATAACTTGGAACTAGGAGTTCATTAACGCCACGTGCATTGACTACAGATTAGATTATAGGCTTTGGTTTGGTTTCGAGAGGATGCTTTGCTATTTAATCTCCGTAATCCATAAGCTGTGTACATCTTTGTTCAGATTTGGTAAATTGCTCCCCCCACCCTCCCCCTGCACTTAACTTCTGGCTCCGCCACTGCATCCAAAAACACCAAACATGCCCTATGTTTTGACTAATATCCAGATATGTGTGCTAAAATTGGACAAATTATTTCAAGCTGATAACTATACATGTTAAGTTAGTTAGCTCCTTGTTTGATTCTGCTTTAGAGCAAGAAACCGACTAATTAAGTCTCGTTCCCTATGGTTTCAGGCAAATAAGAACTGTCTACTTATAGTAACACCACAGGGTGGCCATCTTGGATGGGTAGCAGGCGACGAAGCTCCATTCGGATGTCCTTGGACAGACCCAATAGTGATGGAATATCTAGAACATCTCGAGAATGAGAAGGACTCTAGTACCAAAAATAACACATCCTATGAGGGTGTTTCAGAGGCATCAGTATCCCATCTAACTGTGCATGGCCAAAGATAATAATATCTCTCTTCTCATAGTACTCATTCGCCACATTATGTTTTATATGGAAATAGTTTAGTAGAGTTCATTTAGCCGTGTTGTCTGCTGCTGCCTGCTGGTTAATTGAGTACATGGCTCTTCGTCTACAGGTACGTTCCCTGTAATTTAGTTTTGGTCCTAAGTTTGTATTATGATGTTCTTCCATCAATATTTGTTAACTTCTGCAGTGCCTACTTTTCTTGTGCAGGTCTAGTGGTCTACACATGTGCGAGAAGATTTCTGTGTCAAATAAGATGTCTGGTTCTGAGATCAAAATAGAACATGCGTTATCCAATTGTTCGTTCTTAGGGGGTTTCACTTTCATCCCGTGTTTGAAAGGGATTCTCTGTAAATGCATGAGCTGTTACGGAGTTGGCCTTTGTATCCCTCTTCTGCAACGCGTGAAAGTTGATGGCGATGAGCACGGCAGTGCATCATGTAAATTTGACAATGTCATTCAGCGCAAAAAAAAAAAAACCCCCCGAAAAATGTGTTGGAAGAGTTTTTGTGTGCGCATGCTAACAAATATCTCATGTGGTAAACATCATCTTGGATTAACATATGGCAATGTGATGAAATAGTAACAGTTGTTGAAATTTTATATGATCCTACTATTCCTTTTACAGATGGTACCAGATATAGATGATTTCATTGAACCCTTTGCGCCAGAAAAATTAATATATCTTACTACTACTGTGTCTAGATTTTCCATATACAACAGTCCTTTATGGTACTACTACTTTGGACCCCCCAGCGTGACTACACCGATGACTAACTACCGCATTTCCTGACTCTTTATCAGATGCACGCACACTGGATCTCCCAAGGCAAGGGACGGGACGGCGTGCGCACTGCACAACCGTGCAAGCAAGTAACGGATATGCTCGACGTCAGATTTGCATCGCACTATCGCAGCATACGTACGTACTACAACTACAAGTCGCGACGTCTCCCAAATGACCGAGCAGATTACGATCCTCCAGACGAAGTGCGCGCACCCAGCGAGCGAAGTGTCACTTGCCCAAAAGGAGAAGGCGGAAAGCTAGGCGAAAGCTGAGCGGGACAAAAGGCTCTGTCCACGCGCCGCTCCGCGAGGGGGGACTGGGGAGGCCCCCACGCCACGAGGACCGCGCGCTCGACGTCGACGTCGTCGCCTCCCCTCTGCGGGACCGGCGGTTGCCCAATAGTATACTTGATGACCGGAGAGTATTTGAGTAAAAAAATCCTCGGCGTCAACTACTGGCTCATCGGCGACAGGTCATCCTTAACGCAGGCGACCGGACCAGGCGCGGCTCGTGACCTCGGGCGAGGCACAGGTGTCGGCGTGGCGGGGCCGTGTGACTAACTACACGCTCGGTCGCGCCTTGTACACTAAAAAAAAGGCCTTATACACGCCGTTCTGCTCTCGCCTGCTTATAATAATACTTGTACACTCGGGCCATTGGTACGGACCGCGTTGCGTGGTGGCAGTGGGTTCATCAGATCAGGCTGGACATGCGCTACCTGAGCGATAGCTCCGCATATAGTAGTAGTACTACTACTACGTACTACTCACAAAGCCGGAACTTAACATATGGGATGACCAACCTAGCTAGCTCTTCTTGACGATGACGGTAACTTGCACGCCGATGAACGACTGACTGACTGGCGCGCGCTACTCGTTCGATCGGCTTGTTCTTTAACCACATATTACAATGTGATTTAGTGCCGTTTTATTACAGGACAGCCGTGACCGATGCAACCCCGGCCGTGTGCGTCGAATTAGCCCAGGGCACGCGCGCACAAACAGAAACAGCGGAGGGACGTACGATCGGCTTCAACCACATATTACAAAGTCGTCAATGATTATGTTGATATCAATCTTATCTAATATTTTTCTTTCTCTCAATACGTAGGTGGCCAAATGATTCAATCGTTCTTGAGAGATTATAGACATCAAATAGTTCTTCAATTATTTCAACATCGAAAAACTCCTTTTATTTGATGCCACCATAGTAAATAAGATTTGATAAGCTATAGAAACATTAGGATAGGAATGCATCTTGTTGGTATACTTAAATATCTACGTAGAAGACATGTGTGGTTCTGTCAAGCTTAACTTCGAAACTCTTAACTTAGAGATTAAATTATTTAACTCAACATTAGCTATCATATTAGCTATACAATTAACTCGGTCCCCTAAGATTTGGAGGCCTGGGGCGGCCGCTCATGTGGCCCTATGCCCAGAGCCGACCCTGCCTCCTTGGTTCAGGTGGAATGCCTGGGCCCATGGTGTTGGCCTAGTTGTGGCCGACAAGGCGGAGCTCATCGGTCTCCTGGGCGAGGAAGTTGAGGGAGCCAAAGGTGATCTGGCCTCGCTCCCGGCGGATGCTGAGTAGCTGGCAATCGAAGCGAAAAAGTCGCTTCAGCACGCTTGCGATCCCCTACATGGCGCGCCAATTGTCGTGGTTTCGGAAACCGGGAGACAATAAGATTTGTGTTCGGTGGGGATGCAAGCATGGACTCACTCCGAATGGTGGATTGAAGAGCGTCGGCGTTTCGAGACCGGGGGGTCCCTAAGCCGACGAGTGAGTGTGCTGCGTGCCCCAGCCCAGATGGGTCGAGCGCGTGGGCGAGCGCGAAGGGGGGAGAGGCGAGGTGGCCGGAGACGGGCGTGAGAGAGGTGGAAGTCCCGCGGCCTTCGTGTTCGTCCCGCGCCCAGGTCGGGTCCGCTTGCAGTAGGGGGGTTACAAGCGTCCACGCGGGTGAGGGAAGCGAGCGGCCCCAAGAGAGCGCCTGTCCCGTCCTCGGTCCCGCGCGGCCAACCTTCTCTGAGAAGGCCCTGGTCCTTCCTTTTATAGGCGTAAGGAGAGGATCCAGGTGTACAATGGGGGTGTAGCAGAGTGCTACGTGTCTAGCGGAGAGAGAGCTAGCGCCCTAAGTACATGCCAATGTGGCAGCCGGAGAGATCTTGGCACCCTGCTGGCGTGATGTCGTGGCTGTCGGAGGAGCAACGGAGCCTGGCGGAGAGACAGCTGTCGGGGCGGTCGAGTCCTTGCTGACGTCCCCCCGCTTCCGTAAGAGAGCTGAGAGCCGCCGTCGTCACAGAGCTTGTGGGGCGCCATCATTGCCTATCTGGCGGAGCTAGCCAGATGGGACACCGGTCTTGTTCTCTGTGACTCGAGTCGGCTCGGGGTAGGACGATGATGGTGCTCCCTGTTGACGTGGCGGGCCCGCGTCCGAGGCCGGGCGACGTGGGCGTTCCTCCGAAGCTGGGGTCGAATCTGTCTTCCGTTGCCGAGGCCAAGCCCGAGCCCCTGGGTCGGGCGAGGCGGAAGTCGTTCGGTAGAGGCCAGGGCGGAGTCCGAGCCCTGGGGTCGGACGAGGCGGAGTTCGTCGTCTTCCGGGGCCGAGCCCGAGTCCGAGCCCTGGGGTCGGGCGGAGCTGAGTTCGTCGTCTTCCGGGTCTTAGCCCGAGTCCGAGCCCTGGGGTCGGGCGGAGCGGAGTTCGCCGTCTTCCGGGTCTTAGCCCGAGTCCGAGCCCTGGGGTCGGGCGGAGCGGAGTTCGCCGTCTTCCGGGTCTTAGCCCGAGTCCGAGCCCTGGGGTCGGGCGGAGCGGAGTTTCCTATGGCGCCTCTGGCGAGGTCTGACTGCATGTCAGACTCACTCTGTTGAGTGGCACTGCAGTCGGAGTGGCGCAGGCGGCGCTGTCCTTCCGTCAGACCGGTCAGTGGAGCGGCTGAGTGACGGCGGTCACTTCGGCTCTGCCGGGGGCGCGCGTCAGGATAAAGGTGTCAGGCCACCTTTACGTTAAATGCTCCTGCAACTTGGTCAGTCGGTGCGGCGATTTAGTCAGGGTTGCTTCTTAGCGAAGCCAAGGCCTCGGGCGAGCCGGAGATGTGTCCGCCGTTAAAAGGGGGGCCTCGGGCGGGACGGAAGTCCCTCGAGGTCGGCTGCCCGAGTCCGAGGCTAGGCTCGGGTGAAGCGTGATCGAGTCACTCGTATGGACTGATCTCTGACTTAATCGCACCCATCAGGCCTCTGCAGCTTTATGCTGATGGGGGTTACCAGCTGAGAATTAGGCGTCTTGAGGGTACCCCTAATTATGGTCCCCGACAGTAGCCCCCGAGCCTCGAAGGGAGTGTTAGCACTCGCTTGGAGGCTTTCGTCGCACTTTTTTGCAAGGGGGACCAGCCTTTCTCGGTAGCATTTTGTTTCGGTGGGTGCGCGCGAGCGCACCCGCCGGGTGTAGCCCCCGAGGCCTCGGAGGAGTGGTTTCACTCCTTTGAGGTCTTAACGCCTTGCGTAACGCTTCGGCTGGTCTGGTCGTTCCCTCATGCGAACTGGCCGTAGCCCGGGTGCACGGTCGGGGCCCAAGCTCTCGGGCTGGTATGTTGACGCTGTCAACGGTTCGGCCGGAGCCGGGTTTGCGAGAGCAGCCCCCGAGCCTCCGCACAGGGCGAGGGGACGATCAGGGACAGACTCGACTTTTTACATACGCCCCTACGTCGCCTTTCCGCAAGGAGGAGGGGGGGAGTGCGCCATGTTACCCTCGATGGGCACCGAACATGGTGTCTCCGGTGAGCTGCAAGCGGGTAATCCGAGTGGACGTCCGTGCCCCGTTCGTTGGGGGTCGGCTAGGGGCCCAGAGGCACGCCCAAAAGTACCTGCGGGTGATCTGCCGGACCCGGTCCCCTGGCGACGGGGTCCGAGGGCTCGATGCCTCCCTCTGATGGGATTCCGTTACAAGATCGCTCCCGCTGGTCTCGGAAATGTCCTAGGGTACCTCGGGAGCGCAGCCCGAGCCTCGTTTATGTATCGAACGTACCCCTGGTCATCCCTCGCTCGGTGTCTGAGGCGACTGTGAACCCTTCGGGGGCCAGCCTTCGAACCCCTGATCAGTAATGGGCGCGGAGCCCGAGTAGCCTGAGGCGGCCATGGAGCCCTTCGGGGGGCCGGCCTTCGAACCCCTGACCAGTAGTGGGTGTCAGGCCCACGCGATCTGAGGCGACTGTTGAACCCTTCGGAGGGCCAGCCTTCGAACCTCTGATCAGTAGGGGGGGCTCGGAGCCCGGTTCCTTCACAGGGAAGGATCCTTTTCAGGGTATCCCCTTTCCCGGTCCCTGTTGCAAGAGATAGAGAAAGAGGAAAAAGGGAAAAGGATACGAAATCGAACGACGTGGCGTACCTTTTTTGACGCGGTTATTACGGCGAAGGCGAAGCGTCGTCCGCTTCTCCTGCCAGAAGCGCCGCCTGTCCCGCCGCGGAGTTAATGCGACGGGGCGAGTGGTTGGCGGGGCGGCCGTTGCGCGTGCGTGAGCCGTTCGAGGGACGGATCACGGGCGCACCGTCTTCATGCCGTGGGAGGAGGCTCTCTTGCTGTCCCTGGACGGGACGTGAGCCTGGCTGACGACGTGACTGCTGCTCCCGCCCGCCTGCCACCGTCATTACTGCCGGCCCACTTTCGGCCGCATTGACCGTCGCGCCAGGCTGGCGCCGCTGGGTCGTGCGCTGGGTCGCCTCGAGTCGCGGCATAGGCTCCGCAACCGAAGAGGCGCGACAGTGGCACAAGTGGTGGCGCGGTTGCTTGCATGCAGTGACTGGCGCGCCGGTTGCGTGACGCGTGGGCCTGGGCCTCCAAGCTGGCGTGTCAGAAGTCGGAGAAGCGCGTCCACCTGGCGCGGCTGCATGCCGCCTGCATGGCTGCCCGCCCCTTCCGCCCATTGGTCTGGGAAAAAGTGGGGGGTCGCTTGTAACCGCTGGGCGGTTGTGCGCACCACGCGCGGCGGTTTGGCTTCTTCTGCTCCGAGCCGGTTTGCCTGACATGCGGGACCCAGCCCCCGAGTCGCAGGGGAGGGCCTTGGAGCGTGTTGGAGAAGACTCAGCCCGTGGCGTTTGGGGGCGCACGTAGGGAGAGTTGCCTTTAAAAGGAGGGAGACTCCTTTCAGAAGGCAACCATGTCTTCTTCCTCCCTTATGCGTCGTGTCTTTCCATCTTCCAAGCCCCCGGATGGGGGGTATCCGCCGTCTTTCCGCCTCCTCGTTGGAGGAACGCAACTCCATGGGAGTTGGTACCTTTCAGCCATCGTTCGGCTTCAAGGATTTTCATCGCGCAGCCCGGCCGCACCCCTCCACCGGCGGTCGCCCGAGATGGCGACCTCCGGCTTGATGGTGGGGGAAAGCGAGCCGGGCTGCGGCCTCTGCCCCTCCCTCAGCCTCAAGGATTTTCATCACCAAGGCTGGGGAGGGGAGAGTGCCGAGTTGGGGTCGGCCCCTGCGCGGGCGGTGGCCCGCTCCTTCACTCAGTGATGGGGGGAGGAGCGGGTGTTGCCCATGGCGCTGGCAGCTGCAGCGTGCCCGGTCTTCAGACGCGAGTGGCTTCGGAGCCGCTCGCGGCGCCGGCGTCCGCCACGGCAGCTGGAAGGGGTTCTTCCGCCGGCGCGATAGCCGGGGCCGGCCACGGGCTGACCTCCAACTTCTCGGCCTTCTGCCCGTCCTTGCCTCACAAGTTTTGGCATGGGCGGGGGCCTCCTGGCAGCGGCATCCAGCCTGAGGTCAGCGTTGCCGCTGTTCGGCCCCCCGGAGCAGAAGTCGTCGTCGTCGCCACTGCTGGAGCAGGTGACGGCGCGCCGTTCGTCGGCCTTCCGTTGCTCCGCAGGCCTTCCCCTTCGGAGTGGGGTTGTTCGTACCTGCGGAGGGGGAACCGGAGTTCCGTTTGTAATGGCACTTCGAATGCCAGTGTTTTTTGTTCATTGCGACTGTCGAGGCCTAAACGTGTATGTAATTTCGGCACGGAGCCGTGTTTTTTCCTCATTTTCGAGCACTAAGTCTCGCCTGTTGATTATCTGAACCGCTTCACCAAGCATGAGTCGCCCCGTGTCAAGGTGACGAGTGAGGTATCTGTATCCCGGAGGCGTAGGAATCCCTCGGCTCGATCGGCCTTGTTGTCTGAGGCTCCTCTAGCTTAGTTAAAGAGACCCCTCGGCCGCTCTTCGATGAGCCGAGGCCAGGGGTAGCGATATCAGTACGAACAGAGGCGGAGTTGGCTCGAAAATGGGAACCTGGTTGGCCGGAGCCTAGCCGGGCCGTCCGTCAGCGGAGCCGACACCGGAGTCGATCAGCCGAGGCCTCGGGTCGGGCTGGCGCCCTTGGAAGTCGATTGGCCGAGGCCCCAGGGGTAACCGGCCGAGCCGCCTGCTCGGGCCGGATTCCCGGAGAAGTCCCTGGACCGCGTCGCTGTCCGAGGCTGGGTCGGACCTTGCTGAAGACGTCGTCGATGCCGAGGGTGCTACGGCCCCCTTCAGCGTGAAGATCCGAGCCTGCAGGATCAGATTGTCTTGTAGCGTGTGCCTTCTGCGGCCGCCGAGGCCAGAAAAACACACCCTCGCTGCGCTTGTGAAGCTGCGTCTTTTTTCCTCTTGTTTCGAGCATCTGGACTTTCCGTCGGTAACAGGGATGTTTGTGCGGGCGAGAGTTGCTTCTCGCGGAAGGTGATGAGTGAGGTATCCGTATCCCAGAGGCGTGGGAGTCCCTCGGCTCGGTCGGCCTTGCCGCTTACACGTACTTTCGCCCGTCCATGAGGCCCTGTCCCCGACTTAGTCGAGAAAGCTTGAAGGACCGCTTTGGCAGAAGAGCTTCCGAACGTGAAAACTTGTTCGGTCCACGGGGTCGCTTTATCCGAACGCGAGTTACTTATCGCAGAAGGTGATGAGTGAGGTATCCGTATCCCGGAGGCGTAGGAGTCCCTCGGCTCGGTCAGCCTTGGCTGCTTATGTGTACTCCGTCGTTTCCAGGATCCGCTTTCCGAAGTAGTCAAGAAGCACGAAAGAAATTCTGCTAAAAAGAGATCTTTTTTCGAGAAAAAATTCGACGCAGAGGGGGTCTCCCCCCTTTTAGCCCCCGAGGGAGGGTCGGGCTTTTGCCGAGGCGAGGCCGACCCTTCCTTGATGACTAAACTTTGCGTGGGTGCGAGGTATATGAACAACTTGAAAACATCTTAAGGGTAGAAGCGACGTAGCTGTTTGATGTTCCAAGCGTTGCCGTAGATCTCGCCTTGATTGTTGGCCAGCTTGTATGTTCCGGGCTTCAGCACTTTGGCGATGACGAATGGCCCCTCCCAGGGGGGCGTGAGCTTGTGCCTCCCTCGGGCGTCTTGCCGCAGCCGAAGCACCAGATCGCCCACCTGGAGGTCTCGGGACCGGACCCCTCGGGCGTGGTAGCGTCGCAGGGACTGCTGGTACCGCGCCGAGTGTAGTAAGGCCTTGTCCCGAGCCTCTTCCAGCTGGTCCAGCGATTCTTCTCGGCTAGCTTGGTTGCTTTGATCGTCGTAGGCCCTCGTCCTCGGGGAGCCGTATTCCAGGTCAGTGGGCAAGATGGCCTCGGCCCCGTAGACCAGGAAGAACGGCGTGAAACCCGTGGCCCGGCTTGGCGTTGTCCTTAGGCTCCAGACCACCGAGGGGAGTTCCTTCATCCATCGCTTGCCGAACTTGTTGAGGCCGTTGTAGATCCGAGGCTTGAGCCCTTGTAGAATCATGCTGTTGGCACGTTCCACTTGCCCATTCGTCATGGGATGAGCCACGGCGGCCCAGTCCACCCGGATGTGGTGATCTTCGCAAAAATCCAAGAATTTTTTGCCGGTGAACTGGGTGCCGTTGTCAGTGATGATGGAGTTTGGGACCCCGAAGCGATGGATGATGTTGGTGAAGAACGCCACCGCCTGCTCGGACCTGATGCTGTTCAGGGGTCGGACCTCGATCCACTTGGAGAATTTGTCGATGGCGACCAGCAGGTGCGTGTAGCCCCCTGGCGCCTTCTGCAAGGGACCGACGAGGTCCAGACCCCATACAGCAAAGGGCCAGGTGATGGGTATCGTCTGCAGAGCCTGAGCGGGCATGTGGGTCTGCTTCGCATAGAATTGGCACCCTTCGCAGGTGCAGACAATTCTAGTGGCGTCAGCCACCGCCGTTGGCCAGTAGAAGCCTTGCCGGAAAGCATTCCCGACAAGGGCTCGGGGCGCTGCGTGATGGCCGCAAGCCCCCGAGTGTATTTCTTGCAGGAGTTCCTGACCTTCGGCGATGGAGATGCACCGCTGGAGGATGCCCGAGGGGCTGCGGTGGTAGAGCTCCTCCTCATCGCCTAGCAAGACGAACGACTTGGCGCGTCGCGCTACCCGCCGAGCCTCGGCTTGGTCGAGGGGTAGCCCTCCTCGGCGGAGATATTGCAGGTACGGGGCCTGCCAATCTCGATCAGGCGTGGCCCCGCTCTGCCCCTCCTCGACGTCCAGTGCCTCGCCCTCGGGGGCCGAGGGTACCTCGGGCTGTGCCGAGGGTGCCTCGGGCTGTGCCGAGGGTGCCTCGGGCCTGGGAGCGTCGTCGATCTTGACGGAGGGTTGATGCAGATCCCGGGAGAAGACGTCCGGGGGAACCGTCGTTCGCCCCGAGGCTATTTTAGCCAGCTCGTCCGCAGTCTCGTTGTAGCGCCGAGCGATGTGGTTGAGCTCGAGCCCGTAGAACTTGTCTTCCAGGCGTCGAACCTCATCGCAGTAGGCCTCCATCTTCGGGTCGCGACAGTGGGAGTTCTTCATGACTTGGTTGATGACGAGCTGCGAGTCACCGCGGGCGTCGAGGCGTCTGACCCCTAGCTCGATGGCGATCCGCAACCCGTTGACCAGAGCCTCGTACTCAGCCACATTGTTGGACGCCGGGAAGTGGAGGCGTAGCACGTAGCGTATGTGCTTCCCGAGGGGCGAGATGAAGAGCAGGCCCGCGCTGGCTCCCGTCTTCATTAGCGACCCGTCGAAAAACATGGTCCAGAGCTCCGGTTGGATCGGAGCCGTCGGCAGCTGGGTGTCGACCCATTCGGCCACGAAGTCCGCCAACACCTGGGACTTGATGGCCTTCCGAGGGGCGAACGAGATTGTTTCGCCCATGATTTCCACTGCCCACTTTGCGATCCTGCCCGAGGCCTCTCGGCACTGGATGATCTCCCCCAGGGGGAAGGATGACACCACAGTTACTGGATGAGACTCGAAGTAGTGTCGTAACTTCCGCCTTGTCAGGATCACAGCGTACAGCAGCTTCTGAACTTGTGGGTAGCGGATCTTGGTTTCGGACAGTACTTCGCTGACGAAGTAGACTGGCCTCTGAACGGGCAGTGCATGCCCTTCCTCTTGCCTCTCGACCACAATCGCGGCGCTAACCACCTGAGTGGTAGCGGCGACGTAGACCAAGAGGGCTTCTCCATCAGCTGGGGGCACCAAGACAGGCGCCTTTGTAAGGAGCGCCTTCAGGTTCCCGAGGGCTTCCTCGGCCTCAGGGGTCCAAGAGAAGCACTCGGCCTTCCTTAAGAGGCGGTACAGAGGCAAGCCTCTTTCGCCGAGGCGTGAGATGAAGCGGCTCAGGGCCGCGAGGCATCCCATGACCCTCTGTACGCCTTTTAAGTCCTTGATGGGTCCCATGCTGGTGATAGCTACGATCTTCTCCGGGTTGGCTTCGATGCCTCGCTCGGAGACGATGAACCCCAGGAGCATGCCTCGGGGCACCCCGAAGACACACTTCTCGGGATTGAGCTTGACTCCTTTCGCCTTGAGACACCGGAATGTCATCTCAAGGTCGGAGAGGAGGTCGGAAGCCTTCCTTGTCTTGACTACGATGTCATCGACGTAGGCCTCGACTGTGCGACCGATGTGTTCGCCGAACACATGGTTCATGCACCGCTGGTACGTCGCACCAGCATTCCTCAAACCGAACGGCATGGTGACATAGCAGTACATGCCGTAGGGCGTGATGAAAGAAGTCGCGAGCTGGTCGGACTCTTTCATCCGGATTTGGTGATACCCTGAGTAGGCATCGAGGAAGGACAGGGTTTCGCACCCAGCAGTGGAATCCACGATTTGATCGATGCGAGACAGAGGGTAGGGAACCTTCGGACATGCTTAGTTGAGACCAGTGTAGTCCACGCACATCCGCCATTCCCCCCCTTTCTTCCTCACAAGCACAGGGTTGGCAAGCCATTCGGGATGGAATACCTCTTTGATGAACCCGGCTGCCATTAGCTTGTGGATCTATTCGCCAATCACTCTGCGCTTCTCCTCGTTGAATTGGCGCAGAGGCTGCCTGACGGGTCGGGCTCCAGCCCGAATATCCAGCGAGTGCTCGGCGACATCCCTCGGTATGCCGGGCATGTCCGAGGGACTCCACGCAAAGACATCGGCGTTTGCGCGGAGAAAGTCGACGAGCACTGCTTCCTATTTGGGGTTGAGCCCGGAACCGATCCGGATCTGCTTGGAGGTGTCGCCACTGGGGTCGAGTGGGACGGCCTTAACCGTCTCCGCTGGCTCGAAGTTGCTGGCATGACGCTTCACATCTGGCACCTCTTCGGAGAGGTTCTCCAGGTCGGCGATGAGGGCCTCGGACTCGGCGAGGGCCTCGGCGTACTCCACGCACTCCACGTCGCATTCGAACGCGTGTTTGTACGTGGGGCCGACGGTGATGACCCCGTTGGGGCCCGGCATCTTGAGCTTGAGGTAGGTGTAGTTGGGGACGGCCATGAACTTCGCGTAGCTTGGCCTTCCCAGTACCGCGTGGTAGGTTCCTCAGAACCCGACCACCTCGAACGTCAAGGTCTCCCTTCGGAAGTTGGAGGGCGTCCCGAAGCAGACGGGGAGGTCGAGTCGTCCGAGGGGCTGGACGCGCTTCCCAGGGATGATCCCGTGGAAGGGCGCAGCGCCTGCTCGGACGGAGGACAGATCGACGCGCAGGAGCTTGAGGGTCTCGGCGTAGATGATGTTGAGGCAGCTGCCCCCATCCATCAGGACCTTGGTGAGCCTGACGTTGCCGACGATGGGGTCGACGACGAGCGGGTATTTCCCCGGGCTCGGCACATGGTCGGGGTGGTCAGCCTGGTCGAAGGTGATGGGCTTGTCGGACCAGTCTAGGTAGACTGGCGCCGCCACCTTCACCGAGCAGACCTCCCGGCGCTCTTGTTTGCGATGCCGAGCCGAGGCATTCGCCGCATGCCCACCGTAGATCATGAAGCAGTCGCGGACCTCGGGGTACTCTCCTGCTTGGTGATCTTCTTTCTTGTCGTCGTCGTGGGCCCTGCCACCCTCCGCGGGTGGCCCGGCCCTGTGGAAGTGGCGCCGAAGCATGACGCACTCCTCGAGAGTGTGGTTGACGGGCCCCTGATGGTAGGGGCACGACTCCTTGAGCATCTTGTCGAAGAGGTTTGCACCTCCGGGGGGCTTCCGAGGGTTCTTGTACTCGGCGGCGGCGACAAGGTCCGCGTCGGCGGCGTCGCGTTTCGATTGCGACTTCTTTTTGCCCTTCTTCTTGGCGCCGCGCTGAGTAGACGCCTCGGGGGCCTCTTCCGATGGGCGGCCCTGGGGCTGCTTGTCCTTTCGGAAGATAGCCTCGACCGCCTCCTGGCCAGAGGCGAACTTGGTGGCGATGTCCATCAGCTCGCTCGCCCTGGTGGGGGTTTTGCGACCCAACTTGCTCACCAGGTCACGGCAGGTAGTGCCGGCAAGGAACGCGCCGATGACATCCGAGTTGGTGATGTTGGGCAGCTCGGTGCGCTGCTTCGAGAATCGCCGGATGTAGTCCCGGAGCGACTCTCCCGGCTGTTGCCGGCAGCTCCGAAGGTCCCAGGAATTCCCGGGGCGCACGTATGTGCCCTGGAAATTGCCGGCGAAGGCTTGGACCAAGTCGTCCTAGTTGGAGATCTGCCCCGGAGGCAGGTGCTCCAACCAGGCGCGAGCAGTGTCGGAGAGGAACAGGGGGAGGTTACGGATGATGAGGTTGTCGTCGTCCGTTCCACCCAGTTGGCAGGCCAGGCGGTAGTCCGCGAGCCACAGTTCCGGTCTCGTTTCCCCCGAGTACTTCGTGATAGTAGTCGGGGGTCGGAACCGGGTCGGGAACGGCGCCCGTCGGATGGCCCGACTGAAGGCCTGCGGACCGGGTGGTTCGGGCGAGGGACTCCGATCCTCCCCGCTGTCGTAGCGCCCCCCACGCCTGGGGTGGTAGCCTCGGCGCACCCTTTCGTCGAGGTGGGCCCGACGGTCTCGTCGATGGTGCTCGTTGCCGAGGTGGCCTGGGGCCGCAGGCGCGGTGTTGCGCGTGCGCCCGGTGTAGACCGAGGCTTCCCGCATGAATCGGGAAGTCGCGGCATGAGGTTCCGAGGGGTATCCCTGCCTTCGGGAGGCAGTGCTCTCAGCCCGTCGGGCCGCAGCGCCTTCCAGGAGATTCTTGAGCTCTCCCTGGATTCGCCGACCCTCGGTAGTTGATGGTTCCGGCATCGCGCGGAGGAGCATCGCTGCGGCTGCCAGGTTCTGACCAACCCCGCTGGATGCGGGCGGCGGCCTGACCCTGACATCATTGGCGACGCGGTGCTGGAGACCTTGGGGCAGGTGACGTATTTCTCCGGCAGGGGGTTGGCCCGACCATACCTGCCCGACGTCCCGACGGATCGGCTCAAGCGCTCCTGTTCCCTCGTTGAGCCTGGTATGCGCCTCGCGGACTTGCTCGAGTTGTGGGTCGTAACCCCCCGCCGGAGCGGGGACCACAGCTAGCTCCCGCGGGATGTCGGCGCGAGGCACCGGCCTAGGAAGGTCACCATCCTCCGGCATGCCAAGATGGTTGCCTTCGGAGGGATCCCCTAGCTCGACGTGGAAACATTCGCGGCTCGGGCCGCAGTCCTCGTCGTCAAGGCTGCGGCTTCCATTGGAACAGTCGGAGAGGCAGTAGTCACATGCGGTCATGAAGTCCCGCATGGCACTGGGGTTGCCAAGTCCAGAGAAATCCCAACAGATGCTGGGATCGTCATCTTCCTCGGACCCAGAGGGCCCATAGGTCGAGACGTCCGTCAACCGGTCCCAAGGCGACCGCATACGAAACCCCAGTGGGGTTGCACTCGCCTCAATGAGAGCGCCCGCCAAAGCAAGATTGCTAGGCGGGTTGAGGCCGAGTCGAAATGACGTAAGAGGGGAGTTAGTCAGTACCTTTTGGTCGACGGGGAGCGACGTAGTCACATCGGGGACTGGTTGCACCGTCGTCCCAGGTACGAGGGCGACGTCCTGCGGGCTTTCCGCGAGCGCGCTGGCGTCGTCTTCTTGCTCGGGATCGGCGTGTCGCGGGGGGACGGCGCTTGCCTTCGTCTCGAACGCGAGGTCGACGCCCGGCGTGCCTTCCGTCGGGGCGTCGGGGGCGTCGATTCGCTCGACGGCCGACGAAGCGCGACCTCCCGCTTGGCCTTGGTTGCCCCGCCTCCTCCTCCGTTGGCGGGGGAGAGGACGGAGCAAGCTCGAACGTTGTTCTTCCACCACGCGGGGAAGATGTCGTCGATTCCGCCGCCGGCGGGCGGGTTGTCGGCCGCCATTGTCGTTGTCGCGCGGCGGTGGAAGGAGTATCATGTCGTAGCTGCCGTCGAAGGACATGAACTCAAGACTCCCGAAACGGAGCACCGTCCCGGGCCGGAGAGGTTGCTGGAGACTGCCCATCTGGAGCTCGACGGGAAGCTGTTCGTCAGCACGCAGCAGGCCCCTACCTGGCGCGCCAACTGTCGGCGTTTCGAGACCGGGGGGTCCCTAAGCCGACGAGTGAGTGTGCTGCGTGCCCTAGCCCAGATGGGTCGAGCGCGTGGGCGAGCGCAAAGGGGGGAGAGGCGAGGTGGCCGGAGACGGGCGTGAGAGAGGTGGAAGTCCCGCGGCCTTCGTGTTCGTCCCGCGCCCAGGTCGGGTGCGCTTGCAGTAGGGGGGTTACAAGCGTCCACGCGGGTGAGGGAAGCGAGCGGCCCCAAGAGAGCGCCTGTCCCGTCCTCGGTCCCGCGCGGCCAACCTTCTCTGAGAAGGCCCTGGTCCTTCCTTTTATAGGCGTAAGGAGAGGATCCAGGTGTACAATGGGGGTGTAGCAGAGTGCTACGTGTCTAGCGGAGAGAGAGCTAGCGCCCTAAGTACATGCCAATGTGGCAGCCGGAGAGATCTTGGCACCCTGCTGGCATGATGTCGTGGCTGTCGGAGGAGCAACGGAGCCTGGCGGAGAGACAGCTGTCGGGGCGGTCGAGTCCTTGCTGACGTCCCCCCGCTTCCGTAAGAGAGCTGAGAGCCGCCGTCGTCACAGAGCTTGTGGGGCGCCATCATTGCCTATCTGGCGGAGCTAGCCAGATGGGACACCGGTCTTGTTCTCTGTGACTCGAGTCGGCTCGAGGTAGGACGATGATGGCGCTCCCTGTTGACGTGGCGGGCCCGCGTCCGAGGCCGGACGACGTGGGCATTCCTCCGAAGCTGGGGTCGAATCTGTCTTCCGTTGCCGAGGCCGAGCCCGAGCCCCTGGGTCGGGCGAGGCGGAAGTCGTTCGGCAGAGGCCAGGGCGGAGTCCGAGCCCTGGGGTCGGGCGAGGCGGAGTTCGTCGTCTTCCGGGGCCGAGCCCGAGTCCGAGCCCTGGGGTCGGGCGGAGCTGAGTTCGTCGTCTTCCGGGTCTTAGCCCGAGTCCGAGCCCTGGGGTCGGGCGGAGCGGAGTTCGCCGTCTTCCGGGTCTTAGCCCGAGTCCGAGCCCTGGGGTCGGGCAGAGCGGAGTTCGCCGTCTTCCGGGTCTTAGCCCGAGTCCGAGCCCTGGGGTCGGGCGGAGCGGAGTTCGCCGTCTTCCGGGTCTTAGCCCGAGTCCGAGCCCTGGGGTCGGGCGGAGCGGAGTTTGTTATGGCGCCTCTGGCGAGGTCTGACTGCCTGTCAGACTCACTCTATTGAGTGGCACTGCAGTCGGACTGGCGCAGGCGGCGCTGTCCTTCCGTCAGACCGGTCAGTGGAGCGGCTGAGTGACGGCGGTCACTTCAGCTCTGCCGGGGGCGCGCGTCAGGATAAAGGTGTCAGGCCACCTTTACGTTAAATGCTCCTGCAACTTGGTCAGTCGGTGCGGCGATTTAGTCAGGGTTGCTTCTTAGCGAAGCCAAGGCCTCGGGCGAGCCGGAGATGTGTCCGCCGTTAAAAGGGGGGCCTCAGGCGGGACGGAAGTCCCTCGAGGTCGGCTGCCCGAGTCCGAGGCTAGGCTCGGGTGAAGCGTGATCGAGTCACTCGTATGGACTGATCCCTGACTTAATCGCACCCATCAGGCCTCTGCAGCTTTATGCTGATGGGGGTTACCAGCTGAGAATTAGGCGTCTTGAGGGTACCCCTAATTATGGTCCCCGACAAAGAGATTCGAGCAAAGAAATGAGACACTGGGTTATACTGGTTCAGGTCGAAGCCCTAGTCCAGTGTAGTGCTGACCGTAGTATTACAGTAGAGCTGGTTACAATGGGTGTGCTTGTGTGTCCTCAGAAGAAAGAATGCCTATGTCACTCGCTGGCGTGTGTAGGATACACCCGTTATGGTGTATCTGTCACGTCCTTCCAGGTATGCGGGTGACTGTAGAGACTGCGATGTCGAGGCCCCTAAAACCGGGGTTGACTAACCCCACATGTCAGCGGGTGCTTGCCTGAGACAGTGTGTGATGGTATATCGTCGGTTTTCGATAAGGACCTTTCGTCACGGTACATGTGGCTTTGACGTGGTTTGGTGATGACGTGTCTTGTCCTGCTGGCGCAAGGTAGATGCAGTGGTTCGGCCTTTCCCTCACATTGGTTTGATTGACAAGGGGCTTGATCGCCCGCCTCGCACTGCGGAGTTGCTCGGCAGGGACTTGGTCGTCCACTCCGCCTCGTGGAGTTGCTCGGTGGAGTTGGTCGTCGGTGTTGGGCACCTACGGAGCATCGTCCAAGACGCCCTCGGGCGAGTCGGAAATGTGTTGTCTGTCCGAGGTTGTCCTCGGGCGAGTTGTGATTTCGTCTCCCGTCCGAAGTTGGCCTCGGGTGAGTCGTTATTTCGTCTCCGGCACAAGGTTGGCCTCGGGGCGAGTCATGATTTTGTCTCCCGTCCGGGATTGGCCTCCTTCTCACCCGATGGGGAATTCGGTTTGCGGGCCTTGGCTTGGGTAGGTTCCTGGGTACCCGATAATACCGTAAGGGTTGTCTTACCCTTCTTGCCCGAGTTTATGATGCAACCACCCTCCTCTCTCTTCAACACCTCATTTATTTCTATCCTCGTTAGGTTTTTCCCTCCCTCTATTTTACTGAGTGAGATTCACAGATAGACTCATCACATTAAAAATATACCATATGTGTAATATGATCTTGTAGCCTTTTAATCTCATATATTCTATCTATGTAATTTGATCTTGTAGCTTTTAAATCTTATGGGAATGTAGGCCGTATTTTTTTGTATTTTAACTCTTTTTTTAAAAATATTCACGTTTAGATCCCTATATGACTTAATCTCGTTTTTGAACCCTTTATTTGGCGCTAAAGGCCGTGGCGCCGAGGTAATACGGCTCGGTACCACAGATCTTGACGCTGAGGTGCTTGCTCCGCTGTTAATAGCAGTCTGACGCGGTGACAACGTGGCCGAGCTCGACACCACTGTCAAAATCGGTACCTGGGCCAGCCAGTTCGCTGGTGCCGGATAATTTAGCTCTGTATCGTATAAGACTTGACTTTGTTGCTCAGCTATTCTTTCGCACATAATAATTGTAATAATAGTAACCACATGACTAGATGACTACATGAGTACTAAAACAAACAGAAAAGAAACACACACAAAAAAACAAAAAAGGTTTCCAGCTTCTGCAGTCCCTCGTTAAAACGCTGAAGCTCCGATGATACAGCCATCACATCCATCTCCATCGCGAGGCGGCGAGGCGGCCGTGCGCTACAAGAACACCGACTGGTGCGGGTTGACGACGATGTGGCGCAGCGGGTTGGGGACCTCGCCGCCGCCGGCTTGCTCCACGAACTCGGCCGGTGTGAGGAAGCTGCCGTGGCAGACGCAAACGATCCGCACTTCCTCCCCCTTCCTGTACTTGTACAGGAACCCGTCCGTCTTGCACCCGCCGGGGCCCTCCGCCTTGTACGACGCCATCGGCATGTCCGCCATGGCGCTCCGGAGGTCGCCCGTGCTCGTTGTAAGCATCATCAGCGACTGCAGCGTGCGCAGGCGCAGCGGCTGCGGCTCGTAGCAAAACAAGCAAGATATCTGCTTTGGCCAGAAACATGAGCTCGGGCTCGACGCCATGATTCATGGCACCAAGTTCGACCATGTCAGCGCTGTATCAGCCTCTCATTGTCAGCGGAGCACGTATCTAGACGCTAAGATCTATAGCCGCTTAGCCGTGTTACCTCTACGTCACACCATATGGCGCAAAGCAATGAGTTCAAAAATAAGATTAAGTTATCTAAGGGTCTAAACGTAAATATTTTTAAAGAAAAATGATAAAATACAAAAAAATTTGGAATGTAGGCACTACCCTCCTAGATTCGTGGTGGCTCAAGATATTATGTTGTTTTCCATGTTTGCATAGATTTTTACCTATCTCAATCTCCTTTTCTTTCACTTTTGATAGGGATTTTTTATCTAAGCTCTTGGGGACTTTTGAGTTGGGTCATAATGTGCAAGGACATATGAGAATCATTTCCACTAGTTCAGGTAGATTCAACTCAAGCACAATAATCCATCCTTTTGAGTATTTTTTTGACAAAACCTGGACCCATCTTAGTGTTTTAAACCCTTGTCGTTTTTTAATCTTTTGGGGCTCAAATTTTATAGACAGTTAGATACTTTGTTGATAAGTTATGTGCAAAATTTCAGCTCAATCAAAGTTTATTTGTTTGTGTGTTTGAATGCACTAGAGCCAATACTTAGCTACTAAAATTAGCTAAAGACACACTACACCAAAACTTTAAATTTCCTACGGCTTCATAACTTACTACGGTTTCTATCGAGAACCGTAGGAAGTTAATAACTTCCTAGAGGCACTAGTTGCCTCTCGGAAGTAACTAAACTTCCGACGGTGTTAACTGTAGCCTCTCGGAAGTTTAGTAAACTTCCGACAGGCTCTCGAAAGTTAATAAACTTCCGACGGGCTGAACTTGGCGCTCTCGGAAGTTAGGCGTAGGGTTTCTTACGGCTGCGGACTGGGCCCCGCCCTGTTAACTTCCGACGGGGATAACTGGCGGCTCTCAGAAGTTACATTTTTAAAGTAACGACACCGTCTCTTTCTTGCCCAACCCGCTGCTCCTCGCCTACCGTCGCTGCTCCTCGCCGGCTGAACCCGACGCTGCTCCTCGTCGGTCGCTCCCCGCCACGCCATTCCCCGGCGGCCGCCCCGCGCTGCCCGCCGCTCCCCGCCCCGCCCTACCCCGGCGACCACCCCGCGCTGCCCGCCGCTCCCAGCCCCGCCGGCCCTGCCCCGCCCTGCCCTGCCCCGCCCTGCCGGCCGCTCCCCGCCAGCCCTGCCCTGCCGTGCCGGCCGCTCGCACCATCCCGCCGGCCACCGCGGCAACACCGCCCTGCGCGGGGCTCGCTGCTCCCTGCGCCGGCCGCTACCCGCCCCGCGTGGCTCATCGCTCCCTGCGCCGAGCGCCGCCTCCCCTCCACGCAGCACCATCCTCGGCCATCGAGCTCCGCATCGCTACAGGTAACTTCCGAGTGTTTGTATTATATTTTTTATATTAAATATACTAACTTCCGAGAGTTAACCGTTTTTAAACCGTAGAAAGTTATGTTAATAGGGTTAATTAACTTAATAAGCTAGGTGGTGCATATAATTTAATTATGTTAGTCTCTTGTTTGTTGCATGTTAGTAATATTTTTGTAAAATTGTCGTAGTGTTGTGAAACCTATGTGTCGCCTATTCCGGATCGGCACGAGTCACATGATACACATATGACTCGTATTGGTCCGGAATTGTCCCTTTTTTGGACAGTTTGTTAGTGGATGATAGAGCTATGGATTTATGACGATGACGGGTCCGAACGAGATTTCGGTGACATAACCCTGTTGTTCTCTATTGCACCATTTATGGGCATGCAAATGGAGAACAACGGGGTTATGCTGCTGAAATTTCGTTCGGACTCGTTGCTCGTCATAAATCGTTGCTCTATCGGTCACTCATGGGTGGGTTTAGGAACTATCTTTTCCTATAGATGTAGTGACACGATCGATATGCGTTTAGTACCGGAAAAATTTATGAATCATGTGTTCTACTATTTTAGCATCAAATATGGTGGGTGAGGACCGTCGATGGATGTATGAAGGTTGGCGTATGAATGATCCCTCGGTGGATTGGATAAGAAAGACAGAGGATTTTATTGATCGTGCTTTTGCTATATCAAGAACCGGCACGGATGTGCGTTGTCCATGTAGTATGTGTCGGATTTGTAGATGTCAAGACAAGAGAACTCTGTCGGGGCACCTTTGCAAATATGGCTACATGCCTGACTATGAAGTCTGGGTGTATCACGGCGAGGACTTTTCCCGTGAAAGTTCGCCGGAAGCCAACAACACTGACGACGTGGAGTACGATAGAATGTACGAGATGCTTGAAGATTTAAGGGAGGATCCTGATTTGGTGTTTCCACCAAATCATGAGGAGCCGCCTCCTCCAGAGGTTAAAAAGTTCTTCGACCTCCTTAAGGTTGTAGAAGAGTCTTTGCACGAACACACAACAATTTTAGTCCTCGCTTTTGTGACTCGACTTATGGCTATCAAGTCCAAGTTCGTGTTCTCGAACAATTGTTACAACGAGCTCTTGAACTTAATCAGCGAAGTGTTTCCACCAAATCACAAGATGCCGAAAGACGTGTATCAGTGCAGGTAACTGCTCTCTGGTATAGGTATGGACTATCAGAAAATCGATGTATGTCCAGATAATTGTATGTTGTTCTGGAAGGATCATGAGAATGATAGTAAGTGTCTGAAGTGTGGCAAGTCGAGATATGTAGAGGTTAAAAACGATGATGGTGAAATGGTCACATCAACGGTAGCCCAAAAGCAACTTCGTTACATGCCTCTTGCGCCTCGTGTTAAGCGTTTGTTTCTTTCGAGGAACACAGCTAGGCACATGAGATGACAAAAAGAACGTGAACGAGAGGACACTCATGTGATGACGCACCCGTCTGACAGTGATGTGTGGAAGGCTCTAGATGACTTTGATCCAGAATTTGATAGTGAAGCGAGAAATATTCGAATTGGGTTGGCGACAGATGGTTTCACACCTTTCAATACAAACACGACATCATATTCTTGTTGGCCTGTATTTGTTATTCCATACAACCTTCCACCTCATCTGTGCATGAAATATGATTACATGTTTCTTTCCCTAATTATTCCTGGTCCAGACCATCCTGGTAAAGGGCTGAATGTGATGATGCAACCCTTGATCGATGATCTCAAAAAGTTATGGAAAGGAGTCGAAGCATACGATTGCTACAAAAACGAGAGATTCACACTTCGAGTTGTGTATTTGTGGTCCATTCATGATTTCATGGCATACCGTTTATTTGCTGGATGGAGCTGCCATGGAACTCTGACATGTCCAATATGTGGCAAGGATACAGATTGTTTCCGCCTTGAGTTTGGAGGGAAGATCTGTTACTTTGACTGCCACAGATGCTTCTTGCCCCAAAAACACCCGTATAGGTTCGAGGTTAACACCTTTAAGAAGGGCACTATCGTGACAAAGGGACCGCCCAGGCGTCTGAGCGGAATAGAGATTGAGGCTATGCTTAATAATTTGAAAGAGAATGAAAGTGGTGATGGATACATAGGTTCTGGAACCGAGCATAACTGGACACATAAATGTGGTTTATGGGAACTCCCTTATGTTAAGGCATTGATTCTGATGCATAACATTGATGTCATGCATCATGAACGTAATGTTGGTGAAAGCATTCTAAGTACTTGCATGAATCTAGGCGACAAAACAAAAGACAATATAAAGGCCAGGAAGGACTTAGCAAAACTTTGTAACCGACCAACCCAGGAACTCGACGAGAATGGAAAAAAGCCACGTGCTCAATTTTGTCTAAAACCTAAACAGAAGAATGAAGTAATGGAATGGTTGAAAATTTTGAAATTCCCAGATGGTTATGCGGCTGGGTTTAGGAGAGCTGTGAACTTGAAGACAAAGAAAATAACTGGATTGAAGAGCCATGATTATCATATAATGATGGAAAGGCTCCTTGTGGGGGACAGATATCCCCTGGGTCCACTAGAAGGATAAAAGACCTCACGAAAGGCCCAAGGGCCCCATAATTCGTAAGGTCATCCCCTCGTGGGCCTGGGAGGAACGACCAGTGGAACGGATTAACACAAGGCCGGGTCGGTGCAAGCCCAGACGGCCCAACAAATTCGAGCAGCAATCGCAATACTGACCCGACCTTCCCGCGCAGGGGCCCCGTACATCGGAACTGAGCGAGGATGAGTCGGCTGAACTATAGGAAGATAGACTCAGTTAGTTCACTATTACTTTGGCACACGTTGTTATCATATCCACATGTAATGCCCCACGGTCGAGTATATAAGGCCTAGGGGACATCCCTTCAAGACGATCGACATCATTCATTACTTAGTCATCCACCCCGCTCTCTACATTTTCCAGCACTAGAGAACCCCCTTGTAACCCGTCACATAAAGTACTCTCGCCAGGACGTAGGGTGTTACGCATCTCAAAGCGGCCCGAACCTGTACATCATTGTCTACTATTTCTCGTGCGCCCAGCATGAACCATCGAGCTACAGTCGGTAACACCGTCCTACTCCTAAAAGCACCTTGAGGGGTAACCCAGGGTGCACGGTCGGACCTAAAACACCGACAGCTGGCGCGCCAGGTAGGGGGTGTGTCATCGATCCAAGCTAGCTCAATGGCCGTCACCTTCCAGCACAAGATCATCCTCCGCCCCAGATCATGTTCTGCTTCGGTACTATCTCATCTGTAGCGGATGAGGAGGGAACTCTGCATCGCCTCACGGATCCGCCAGAAAGGAAGCCTTCCTCAGAAATCTCCGAGAAAATCGGGGCGAGGCAGGAAAAAGCGCAACCTCCAGCGCTCCGAAAAAAGATTACCTTCAGCAAGCTAGGAGCAGAGGGTCCTTCCGCCCGGAGAACTCCGCTATCCACCTCTCCAACGAGGGAATGGACACGGATCACAAGGAAAAAGGAAGCAAAGGATCATCAAGCTGATCTTTCTATGCCTCCGTCCTCAAAGGAGAACAAAAAGAAGATCGTCGTGACAGCTACTCCATTCTACCCTGACGTCCTCTTCACCGGGAGAGTGGAATCGCCCCCCATCTCCGACGACGAGCCGACCGCACCCGGAGAGGAACCTCCTCAGCAGGAATCCCACCGACGAAGGAACCGACGCCGAAATATCCGGCGACATCACGAGGCCGGAGAGCGGGACCCGGCGCAACCTGTATCGCGAGACGAGGTCTCAGAGATAGGAGAAACTCCGGAGGAACATGTCTTCAGGGAAAGAAGGAATTCCCGACGACGCGATCGTCGACGGGCTCAAGAACAGGCCGAGCAGGAGACAAGGCAACGTCGGGAAAATCCACTCTTCAGGCGCAACCTGAACCCCGACTTCGCCCGAGCCATGAACACGCCGAGTGAAGTCGGTGGAGTATTGGCTCGGATAGCTGATGGCCTTCCCCGGACTCCTGACGCCGAGGGCTATCGGCGGCTGTTCACTCAAGCAGCCAATCATCTTCTGCCCCTCGCTCACCCGCCGAACGATCTACGACACGCCATCAACAGTTGCCAGGACGCACGGAGCTCCATCAATGCTTCGCGTGAACGACAACACGAGAATGAGATCCGTCGCCGGGAAGAGTACGACCGGGACCACGGCATCCCAACACAGAGTTAGGCTACCAGGACCGAGTCGGCCACGGCTTCAACGGGTGGCACCACCCGAGGATGGTCGAGGCACCATGACAACCACTCCCCTCCCCGGGACAGACAACATCATCGACGACAGGAGGACACATGTGGAGTATCGGCACTTACTCCGCGCCTCAGGGCTATTCAATGCCCCCCTAACTTCAAGGTATCCAACGTCGACAAATATGAACCTAAGCAGGATCCGGGAGGCTGGCTGGCCGTCTACACCACCGCTGCCCGAGCCGCTGGGGCAACCGAAGACGTGATGACCGCATACTTGCCTATCATCCTCGGGCAAGACGCATTGCAGTGGCTGCGACACCTACCCCGACACTGCATCGACGACTGGAGCGACTTCAGTCGGCGCTTCACCGCCAACTTTCAGTCTCTCTCCGACAAATCGGCGCAACCATGGGACCTCAAATCCATCAAGCGCCGGGGGGACAAAACTCTTCGGTCATATCTCAAAAGATTCTAGACCATGAGAAATCGTATCCCCGAGGTCGCGGAAGCAGCAGTGATCGAGGATTTCTACAGGGGATCCAATGACTTGGCCTTCGTCCGAAGCATATTACAGAAGGCGCCGACTACCTCCGAGCAGCTGTTCTGGGAAGCCGACCTCTACATCACCGCCGACGAGCGAGCTCAGGACCTCATCGGAGGAGCGAAGCCAACACCAGCGGCACGGCAACACGACACGAACCAGCAGCCCGACAAGCGTTGAGAGAAGAGGCCTCGCGAAGAAGTCCACGCCGCCGGACCACCTGCCTCTCGCGCCCGAGGAGGACCTCGTGGAGGCGAACGCACGCTGGACGACATCCTCGATGCCCAATGCCCGTACCACAAGGACATGCGCCACACCCTTCGGAACTGCAGAGACTTCAAGCACTCCGTTGGACACGACCGACCCTTCCAACCTCTACCCCCTCCCCCGCTGCAAGGAGGACCAGGAGAACCGCAACAACCCCAGCAGCAGGAGGAGGGAGGAGGTGGGGCCTTCCCCTGTGTCGACAGAGAGGTCAATGTCATCTTCGGCGGACACGGATCGCAGGAGAACAAGAGGCAACAAAAACTCAACGATCGTCAGATACTGGTGGCGGCTACAGGTCCTCCCGCCCCGTACCGATGGTCTGAGCACCCGATCACCTTCACCCGGGCAGATCAGTGGCTCAACTTCGACCACCCGGGCAAGTACCCGCTCCTCGTCGATTCGGTGATCCGAGAGAGCAGGGTAAAGAAGATATTAGTGGACGGGGGGAGCAGCATCAACGTTACCTTCCCCCGGACACTCCAAGGCTTGGGAGTTCACCTCAAAGAGCTCCACGAGTCGGACACTCCTTTCTTCGACATCGTGCCGACTGAAGGAGAATACCCGCTGGGCCACATCTACATGCCGGTCATCTTCAGAACTCCGGAGAACTACAGAACAGAGATCCTAAGGTTCGAGGTGGCAAACTTCGACTGCGGGTACAACGCCATCATCGGGAGGCCTGGATTGGCAAAGTTCATGGCCATCCCGCATTATACATACATGATATTGAAGGTGCCAGGACCGCAAGGAATCATAAATGTGCGCGCTGACTTCCAAGGCGCCGCAGAATGTTTCTGAGTGGCCATTCAGGCGGCCCTCACCACCAAACCATCGACGACTTCTTCTGTGCAGGCGAACTCAAAGCCTGAAGAAGACCTCGCGGTACCCGCGAATGAAGCTCAAGTCGCGACCTCTATGCGGCCGACTGAAGAAACCAAAAGGATCAACCTTGGGTTCGCTGATGAACGGAAAACCGCCATCATCAGCTCCAGCCTGAATGACAAATAGGAAAGCGCGCTCGTCCAGTTCCTGCAAGATAACCGAGATGTATTCGCATGGCAACCTGTGGATATGCCGGGAGTCCCGAGAGAACTGGCCGAGCACAAATTGAAGGACTACCCCAGGCGAGGCCGATTCGGCAAAAATTACGTCGTTTCACGCCCGACAAGAGAGAAGCCATCCGTGCTGTGTTGGCTCGCTTGGTTGTGGCAGGATTTATTAGAGAAGTGTTGCATCCTGAATGGCTAGCTAATCCTGTTCTTGTACTCAAAAAGAATAAAGTGGATTGGTGCATGTGCGTCGACTATACAGATCTCAACAAACACTGTCCAAAGGATCCCTTCGGGCTTCCTAGGATAGATCAGGTGGTAGATTCCACCGCCGGATGTTCTGTGTTGTCTTTCTTGGATTGCTACTCTGGGTATCATCAGATTAGTCTCGCAAAAGAAGGCGAGGAAAAAAACAGCATTCATCACTCCATTCGGAGCTTTCTGCTATACCTCCATGCCGTTCGGCCTCAAAAACGCTGGAGCGACTTATCTGAGAGCTATTCAAACATGCTTAGTCGATCACTGGGGCAAGTGTGTGGAAGCTTACGTGGATGATGTGGTGATCTAAACAGAAAATTCAAAAAAATTCATTAAAGATTTACAGCTGGTCTTCAACAGTCTACGGCGATATCGATGGAAGCTTAATCCTGAAAAATGTGTTTTCGGAGTACCAGCAGGAAAGTTGCTCGGGTTTATTGTCAGTCACCGAGGAATTGAAGCCAATCCAGAAAAGATTAAGGCCATCATGAAGATGGAAGCTCCACGATCACAAAAGAAAGTGCAAAGACTCACCGGATGTATGGCAGCTCTGAGCAGATTTATATCCAGACTAGGAGAAAAAGGCTTACCGTTTTATAAGTTACTCAAGAAGGTGGACAAATTTCAGTGGACTTCAGAAGCACAGGAAGCTCTAGATGTGTTGAAAAAGTTCTTGACAACACCACCAGTGCTGAAACCACCGCGTCGAGCCACGCCGACTCAACCAGCTGAAGATCTGCTGTTATATATCTCTTGCACGACTCACGTGGTGAGCACCGCGTTGGTAGTCGAGCGAGCAGAAGAAGGACATGCATACCCGGTGCAGCATCCTGTTTATTTCATCAGTGAAGTTCTGGGTCCCTCGAAGAAGAAATACCCTCAAGTTCAGAAACTATTATATGCAGTACTTCTAACTGCACGCAAGCTCCATCACTACTTCGACGACCACAAAGTCATAGTAGTCACTGGATTTCTGATAGGAGATATTCTTCACAACAAAGAAGCCATCAGGAGAATAGCCAAGTGGGCCTGTGAGCTGGGATCTCATGACATTGAATTTCGACCTCGCACTGCCATCAAAACTCAAGCACTGGTTGATTTCGTATCAGAGTGGACCGAACAACAAGTACCGGATAACCCAGAAACCGCAGAAGTATGGCGAATGTATTTTGATGGCTCGTTAAAGCTGTAGGGAGCAGGCGCAGGGATCCTCTTTACTGCACCTAGGGGCGAACACCTCAGATATGCCCTTCAGTTGTTATTTCCAGCCTCTAACAATGCAGCAGAATACGAAGCTCTGATTCATGGACTGAACATTGCCATATCATTGGGCATCAAGAGACTAATGGTATATGGAGATTCTCTGGTGGTCATAAGTCAGATAAATAATGAATGGGATTGTTCGAACGATTCCATGGGAAAATACTGCACTGCTGTCCGGAAACTAGAAGACAAATTTGAAGGTCTGGAATTTCACCATGTGGAAAGAGATTGAAACACGACAGCTGACGTATTGTCCAAGCTAGGATCCAGTCGAACTCAGGTCCCGCCTGGAGTTTTTGTTCAAGAAATATTACACCCAAGCATTTCACTGGATCGGGCAGAGGAATGTAATGCTCTGAGCCAACCAGAGTCAGATTCTGATGACTGGAGAGAACCGATCATCGGGTATATAAAGAATGAGGAGGAACCAGATGCCAAGAGTGCAGCCGAGCGCATCGCAAGACAGTCGGCTCACTATACACTCATTGGGGAAACACTATACAGAAGGGGCGCATCAGGAGTCCTCATGAAATGCATTCTCTCAGCTACTGGAAAGCAACTTCTGGATGAGGTCCATACTGGGCAATGTGGAGTACATGCAGCATCCAGGACCCTGGTTGGGAAGGTCTTCAGGTCGGGTTTCTACTGGCCAACAACAAAGAGTGATGCAGCCGAGTTAGTCCAGAGGTGCGAAGCCTGCCAGTACTTGTCAAAACAGCAGCATCTACCAGCACAGCAGCTGCAGACTATACCCGTAACTTGGCCGTTCGCGTGCTGGGGATTGGATATGATTGGACCTTTCAAGAAAGCTCAAGGAGGATACACTCATGTACTGGTGGCTATCGATAAATTCACTAAATGGATAGAGTTCAAACCCATTGCTTCTCTAACTTCAGCTAAAGCAGTGGAATTCATACACGACATAATATTCAGGTTCGGGATAACGAATAGCATCATAACTGACCTGGGATCCAACTTCACCAGTTCAGAGTTCTTCGATTTCTGCGAGCAAAAGAGCATTCAGATCAAATATGCCTCGGTGGCGCACCCAAGAGCCAACGGGCAAGTAGAAAGAGCCAACGGGATGATATTAGAAGCACTCAGAAAGAACGTCTTCGACAAGAATGAGAAGTTCGCAGGAAAGTGGATCAGAGAGTTGCCATATGTGATTTGGAGCCTGAGAACTCAACCTAGCCGAGCTCTGCATGGAAAATACTCCCTTCTTTATGGTTTACGGTTCGGAGGCAGTGCTGCCTACTGATCTCAAGTTCGGGGCATCGAGGTTAATCTTTGAAAACATAGCAGAAGCTGAGGCTACTAGGCTGGAGGATGTTGATGTACTCGAAGAAGAGCGACTGAATACAGTGATTCAATCAGCACGGTATCAGCAAACTCTGAGGCGCTATCATGATAAGGCCATACGGCATCGATCCTTCGCAGTGGGAGATCTTGTCCTCCGCCGAATTCTAAAGGGGGAGGGACGACACAAATTGTCACCTCTATGGGAAGGACCATTCATAGTAGTAGAAGTCACTCGGTCGGGATCATATCGTCTCACTCAGATGGACGACACAGAAATTGGGAACTCATGGAACATAGAACACCTCAGGAAGTTTTACCCCTAGCTACATCCCAGAAGCTATTGGGACGACGATGTATTCTATAAATTGAGAAATATGTCATCAATAAAAAGGCTTCAAAGGCACTCAAATTGTTTGATGTCAATTGGCATACTTACTCAACTCGGGGTGACCACTATGCCCTACTAACAGAGCAATCGGCTTAAGTCGGCAACGACTTAAGGCAGTGCGACATGCTCACGCTTACTCAACTCGGGGTGACCACTATGCCCTACTAACGGAGCAATCGACTTAAGTCAGCAATGACTTAAGGCGGTGCGACATGCTCATGCTTACTAAACTCGGGGTGACCACTATGCCCTACTAACGAAGCAATCGGCTTAAGTCGGCAATGACTTAAGGCGGTGCGACATGCTCACGCTTACTAAACTCGGGGTGACCACTATGCCCTACTAAGAGAGCAATCGGCTTAAGTCGGCAATGACTTAAGGCGGTGCGACATGCTCACGCTTACTTAACTCGGGGTGGCCACTATGCCCTACTAACGGAGCGGTCGGTTTAAGTTGGCACTAACTTAAATGGGCACGGCACGCTCGACACGTTTGCAATCACCCATCTTAGGGCAACTTCTATGCCCCACGACGAAATCTCAAAACCACCGCACTACATTTACTTCTACAAATGTAGATACTATGGAATTCTAACAATGGGAAAACAATAGTAGCATTCAGTATTCAAACATGTTCTCTAACAAAACATCCGAGCACATTAACCACACGTTCAAAGCATTCAGTGTTTTCTATTTAGTAATCTTCTTCTCAGGAGCAACTGACGAAGAAGGACGACTCGAGGAATCAGGAGCGGCATTCATGTGAGCCACTATGTCATCAGGAACAACCACACCGGGTCACCTCATCAGGATCCGCCCCGCGTGAATAGCTTTATCCATAGCTTTTTCGCGCTGGGCCCTCAGAGTAGCAGAAGTCTCTTCAGCAGCCTTGACAGCCAACCGAGCAGTTTCTAGCTCCTGGGCGACTGTCTTCTTGAAAGCACGCAGATCCTTGATGACAGTATCTTTGGTCGACACCAACTGCCTGAGGCGAATCACATCATCCAAGGACTCTTGCAGCTTATAACGATGATTATCCAACTCCTCCCTGGTGAAGCGATGACTCCTCTCCAAGATGGTCAATGAATTGTTGGCATCGCGGTACAGCTTGTCAAGGTTGTCACGAGAGGTGGCGAGGGCACACTTTTCCTCCTGCAGTAGAGAATCAATTTCTCCAACGTCAAGTAAACATCAAGAGCATAGCAGATTAGGGCAACCAAAAGTTTGATTCAGTAGCTACCTTTTCAGAGTCAAGCTGAACATTGAGAGTGGAGTTCAGCGTGTTAACATCATTCAGAGAAGCAGAAACCCGAGCCAGTTCAGTCTGACCTTAAGAATATTTTTCCTCAAGATCAGAATACCGCCGAGCCATATCTGTCAAGAAATAGTCAAGCAAAGGTGTTCAGCTAAAAAGTAGATTAATCAAGTAATCAAAAAAGGAAGCAAAAGAGCACTGACCGGCATTTGCCACCTCCAAATCAGATACACGCCGCTAAAGCAGCACTGAATTCCAATGCGCCAGAGACAAAGCTCCTTCTGGGACAGAGGCACCTTGCAACCTCAGCCGACTAGACATCTCATCAACCAACGCCTGGCATTAAAAATAGACAAGCATGAGAACATTTATCTTCCTGGGGTAAAGTCAGACCAGAAGAAACCAAAATACCTGGAGGTTGAAGAAGAATGAGGGAACCCCCAAGTCGTGAGAAGTCAACTGATGGCTTGACGAAGGATCACCAACCGGAACAACTCGTAACGCATCAGTGAGAACCAATTCAGTGTCATCAGCAGAAGCCAGAACTCTGTCATCAGGAGCGCTGGCCTCTAAAGCGACCCCTTGACCCAAGGCTTGGGCTATCGCCATGCAACCAGAATGTGGAGGAGAAGACCCTACGTGAACATCCATGAAAGTGTGGGAGGGAGAACCCACTCGGACACCCTCGGGGGCTGGGTCACAGCTCGCGCTACCCATCCGAGCCGGATCATCTCCGGCAACACCCTCGGGGGCTGGGTAAGCGCCAGCACCATCCTTGAGGGCCGAATCTTCTGCAACAGCCACCTCTAAGGCTGAAGGACCCTCAGTCACTTCCGTGGGAGAAGTGCAATCTAGACCAGCTTCCTAACCCTCAAGACCGCGCTCTAAGGTCGATGAGGAGCGGGACACTGCCCGGGATGACCCCAACCCGGCATCGGGCAGATCAGCACAAACATCCATCGCGCCACCATCTGCCGGCTCTGACAACAGATCTTCTGGAACCATGTCTTCAATAGTTTGATCAAAGTTCGTCAGAGATAATTCTTGCAGACCAATGAGGGCAGACAAAGCAGGAGAAGGAACACCGCTACTTTCCCCACTAGCTATGTAACGCTGGTTGTTCTTCCGAATCAGAGGGATTTCGTCTTCTTCTTCATCATCTTCATCAACAACACGGACAGCACACCCATTGGGATCCACAGCAGTCGGGTCACACCCATTGGGGTCAGCTTCAGCAAATTCAGGCACTGGCAATTCCTCAGCAACAGGAACAGAAGGACCGGCATCCTGATCCAAGCTAGACACTCGACGGAGACGTCTCTTCTTCTTTTTCTTCCCCTCAGCAGGAGAAGAGGGCTGATTGTCTCGGCGAGAACGCTTCGGGCGAACACTATCAGACCTCTGAGCGTCCAAAGCTTTGCCGGCCTCAGGGATGGACGCCACCACCAGTGTTTCAGCAGGAGTGGCATCAGAAGAATCCTCAGCTAACATATCAACATGGCACTTATCTCTGCATCACTTGGATTCAAAGGCACCTCAAAATGAACCTGCCTCTCGTCGTCAGGAATTTCTCTGAGTGAGGCAACCAAAGCACTAACTTCTTCGGGAGAGGGTCGCACTCTAAGGCCCAAACCGCTATCACCAGCAGGAGGATTTGACACGAAACTGGTAAAGGCCTAGGAAGGAGGCAGATTCCAGGCCGAGTATGCAACAGGAGCGCCGACGTTCGACACCTAGCCTCTGAGTATCATTTCGAGCCGGCTCACCAAGTCCACAGCAGGAATTCTTCTGTTGGTCACCCGAGTTGAATCAGCCAAGCCTCGGTACAGATACGCCGGATATGCTCTATCTTTCAGCGGCTGAATGTTCTTGAAAACAAAGTCAGCGACCATAGCTTCCGCAGTCAGACCCCTTTCTTTCAACAATCCAACTTCATCTAGCAGAGCCCCTGCCTCGGCCACCTCCTGGTCTGTGGGGGATTCGGTCCAGCTTGAAGTGCGAACATTCGGCTGTCTCCCTGACCGTGGGGGGAGGGAATTCCCATCATTCTCCATGATGAACCATTCCAGGCGCCATCCCTTGATGCTATCCTTGAGTGGGATGTCGAGGTAGTCAGTCTTCCTCCCACGGCGCATCTCCAAGCTCGCGCCCCCCACCAGCTGGTGTGCCCCCCGGCCATCCTAGGCCGACAGTGGTACAAATACTTCCAAAGGCCAAGGCGGGGAAAACACCAAGAAAGGCTTCGCATAAATGAACAAAAACAGAAACTTGCAAAATGGAATTGAGATTCAGATGGGTCAGATTCAAGCGATAGAAATCAAGGAGACCGCGGAAGAAAGGAGAAATGGGAAGAGCAAGTCCGCGGATAAGAAAAGGAACGTAAATGACGAATTCGTGGGTGTCTTCTGTCGGAACAGTGACCCCACGGCAGATCCGCCACGAATAGAGCTCCTTCGAAGGAAGAACTCCGATAGAAACGAGATGAAGAAGGTCAGATTCAGAGACAACAGACATATGGTTACCTGCGAATGGCAATTGACTGTTGGGATCGATGGGGGGCATGATTGCGACAGACGAACTCGAAGCTTTCCGCTTGGGCGCCATCTCAACCTTGCTAGCGAACAGAGCGGAAGCAATATTGCAGAAGAGCAGATAAAGCCTAGATGCAGAAAAGCAGAAACTAGGGCACATAATGTGGAGGCGTGCGACAGTGCAGTACATATGGGGTTTTCCCGGGCCAAACGCCATTTCTAAAAAGTGCCCAGTCATCACCCGGCGGTTATTTCTAAAATGCAGACGTGCCATGTCATCACCCAGCGGTTATTTCTAAAACGCTGGTGTGCCGTGTCATCACCCAGCCGTTATTTCTAAAACGCTGGCGTGCCATGTCATCACTCGACCGTTATTTCCAACATGGCCGACGCAGCCCAAATTAACTCAGTTGTTATTTCTAAAAACGCTGACGTTACCTGACTTCACTCGGCCACTATTTCCAAAGCGGCCGACGTGGGCCGTTATCACTCGGCTGTCACTTCTAAAACGCCAACGTTGCCAGCAGTCACTCGGCTGTTATTCCTAAAACAGTGACGTGGCTCCAGAAGATTCGGCTGTTACCTCTAAAACGCCGACATCACCAGAAACCGCTCGGTCGTTATTTCTAAAACACCGACATGGCCCGCTATCGCTTGGCTATCACTCCTAAAAGCCCCAACATCGCTGATAATCACTCGGCCACCACTAATAAAGCGCTGGCATCGTGAAGAAGGTAGTCTGAAGCACGGCTCAATGATTATAAGTTGCTATTCAAGCATTATGTTCAGAAACAACCTCTGCAATAGGCATTAACACGATCGACGATCAGCAAGAAGGCAAAATGATACACATAAGATGGAGCGAAATCATTCTTCATTATACGGGAAGCACTACCGAACTTACAAATCAACTCATTATGAGCTGATGCTTTCCCTACTACTACATTACATTTCACTAACTATACTACTAGCTACTACTACATTATTTCGCTAATACTATTTCTACTACTAATCTACACTAACATCTAAAACTAGTGGCGTCTAGCCACTGGCCTTGTTGCTGCCCTTGCTGCTGCCCTTGCTGCCGCCGCCGCCGTCGCTGCTGTCACCCTTGCCGCTGCCGTCACCGCCCTTGCCGCTATCGCCGCCGCCGTCACTGTCGCCTCCGTCGTCGTCGTCGTCACCGCCGTCGCCGCCGCTGCCCTCCTCGGACGAGTCGGAGGAATTCTCCTCGACCGAGGAATACTCCGACTCATCCGAGCCCTTGAGCCCGGCGCGCTCGACGGCCCGGATGTAAGTCCATACCTCCACGGCGATCCCCTGGGAGTCGTCTGAATCATCAGACGACGCCGGGGGAGAGGCAGGAGCTGGAGAGCCCTCGGACTCAGAGGCGAACTCCTCCTCCGAGTACTCCGAGTCGCCGAAGTCCTCCGAGGAAGGATTTGGCTCGCGCTTGCGCTTGTCGCCAGAGTGATGCGAAGAGCCACCACCTTTCTTGCTCTTGCCCATGGTGGAGTGGAAGGAAGGAGAGGAGATGAAACAGCAAGCAGCAGCAAGAAATGTGAAAATGCCGGAGAAGCAAGAACACTATTTATAGAAGAAGAAGGCAACCGCTCACCTCCTACAACGGCCACCGAACAGTCGCAAAAATTCAATATGCAATTCAAACTGTCTGAAGACACGTCAGGCGACTGACGCCGTTTCACGTAACACGACACCCATTGGGACTCCAGTCAACTGCGCGGGCGATATGATTACACCCGCGGTCACATCAAGTTACTACTCAGAAGCAGTCTGCTAAATGCTCAGCGTACCAAGCCGTCCCTTGCCTACACCCATTGGGGGGGGACGCCCAGAAATTATCAGTATATTTTCCAAAACTGTCACATCCGTACAGTATATGCAATGAATACTCCAAGACAGAAGAGAGATATCAGCAAGGATCAAAGGAAAGACAAATATAGCCGATAAAGTACAAGCCTAATCGACAGAAGCATCAAAGCACGAAGTGACATGAAGACTAGTCAAGGGCCATCTATCGAACATCCAATCAGTCGCAGATCAAATAAATTGCAGGACCTAGCAAGATATGGGCAGATCGCGTACTCAGCCTGAAAGACAAAAATGTGTGCTGACCTCTAAAGCATAGTGTTAATAATATAATGCGGATCTCCGAAGGCATTCGACGAAAGGAAAGGATGATTCCCAGAAAAAGGCACGAAATGAAGACCTTCGAGTGGATTATTTTCAAAAATCCACTCGAAGCTCGGGGGCTACACCCATCATCATCCCCGAAGAAGCAAAATGCTGACCTCTAAAGCACAAGGCAAAATTAAGACAAGGCTGACCTCTGAAAAAGCACAAGTCGAAGATGAAAGTGATTTCTGATAATACTTGAAGTGAAGACCATCGAGTGGATTGTTTGCAAAAAATCCACTCGAAGCTCGGGGGTACACCCATTGGGTGCACCTTCGGTACACCCGGTGCACCCAATGAAGTTCGAAGTCCAACAGTGCAAAATGCTGACCTCCGAAGCATGAACCTGAGACAGAACACCAAATTTCGAGGAATAATAGCAGAAGAAGACAATAAAAAGAAAACGTGTTAACCAGATCACTCAGAATTCAGAAGCAGTGGCCCGACAGACTTATTTCCAAAGCATTCCCTGTTAAAATCAAATACTGCAAGCTGGATCTAGGATCTTTGGGCCGTTTATTTCAAAATCAGCCCAAAGATCGGGGGCTTGTGGGGGACAGATATCCCCCGGGTCCACTAGAAGGATAAAAGACCTCACGAAAGGCCCAAGGGCCCCATAATTCGTAAGGTCGTCCCCTCGTGGGCCTGGGAGGAACGACTAGTGGAACGGATTAACACAAGGCCGGGTCGGTGCAAGCCCAGACGGCCCAACAAATTTGAGCAGCAATCGCAACAATGACCCGACCTTCCCGCGCAGGGGCACCATACATCGGAACTGAGCGAGAATGAGTCGGCTGAACTATAGGAAGATAGACTCAGTTAGTTCACTATTACTTTGGCACACGTTGTTATCGTATCCACATGTAATGCCCCACGGTCGAGTATATAAGGCCTATGGGGCACCCCTTCAAGACGATCGACATCATTCATTACTTAGCCATCCACCCTCGCTCTCTACGTTTTCCAGCACTAGAGAACCCCCTTGTAACCCATCACATAAAGTACTCTCGCTAGGACGTAGGGTGTTACGCATCTCAAAGCGGCCCGAACCTGTACATCATTGTCTACTATTTCTCGTGTGCCCAGCATGAACCATCGAGCTACAGTCGGTAACACCGTCCTACTCCTAAAAGCACCTTGAGGGGTAACCCTGGGTGCACGGTTGGACCTAAAACACCGACACTCCTCCCTATAATGTTCTGTGGGTACTTGAAAGTCAGTATCTAGAAGGCGTTAGCTGAGTTAAGCTACTTTTATAGGCAACTTTGTGCTAAAGAAATAAAGAAAGAGGTGATGGAGAAGTTGGAGACATAAATTCCTGTCCTTATATGCAAGTTGGAAAAAATATTCCCCCCAGGATTCTTCAATCCAATGCAACATCTACTTGTCCACCTTCCATATGAAGCTAAGGTTGGTGGACCTGTGCAATACAGGTGGATGTACCATATTGAAAGGGCATTAAAGAAGCTTAGTTCAATGGTTGGTAACAAAGGAAGAGTTGAAGGGTGTATAGCTAAAGAATTCAAATATAAAGAGGTAGCAGCCTTCACGAGTGTATACTTTGCAGACGAGCACAATATCAATGCCCCTACATTGAGGTATCATGATGCCAAAGTAGGGACCTGTCGGCGTTTCGACCCCGGGGGGTCCCTGGACCGACGAGTAAAATTGTCGCTGCGTGTCCCAGCCCAGATGGGTTGGCGCGAGATGGAACACAAGGGGGGAAAACGCGGCTCGTGTTATCCTGCGCCAGGGGGATGCGCTCGTAGTAGGGGTTACAAGCGTTCGCGAGGGAGAGAGAGAGAGAGAGTGAGCCTGTTCGTCAGCCCGTTCTCCCGCGCGACCCTTCCGCATGAAGGCCCTGGACCTCCCTTTTATAGATGCAAGGAGAGGGTCTAGGTGTACAATGGGGGTGTAGCTATGCGCTAACGTGTCCGGCAGAGAGGCGCCTGAGCCCTGTGTACATGCCAACGTGGCTGTCGGAGAGGTGCTAGAGCCCTGTGTACGCGGTAACGTGGCCGTCGGAGGAGCGCCTGAGCCCTGTAGAAGCATAGCTGTCGGGGCTGCTGGGATCTTGCTGACGTTTCCTTGCTTCTGTAGGGGGCTGAGAACCACCGTCGTCATGGACGCATGCGGGGAGCCATCATTACTTGTTACCTGGCGAGCCTAGATGGGACGCCGGTCTTGTTCCCCCGTAGCCTGAGCTAGCTAGGGGTAGGGTAATGATGTATCCCTCGTGGCGCGGTCGGTCCAAGCCCAAGGTCGGGCGAGGTGGAGACTCCTCCTGAGGCCGAGGCCGGGGTTGGGTGAGGACGCGATTCCTCCCGAGGCTGAGGTTGAGGCCGAGCCCTGGGGTCGGGCGAGGCGGAGACCACCTTCCGAGGCCGAGGCCCAAGGTCGGGCGAGGCAGAGCTTCCTGTTGCGCGTGAGGCTGAACTTGGCTATTGTCAGCCTCACCTTGGTGGGTGGCACAACAGTCGGAGCGGGGCGGGCGACGCTGTTTTCCTGTTAGGTCGGTCAGTGGAAGGGCGAAGTGACTGTGGTCACTTCGACCTTGCCGACTGAGGCACGTGTGTCAGAATAAGGTGTCAGGCGATCCTCGCATTGAATGCGCCTGCGATACGGTCGGTTGGTGAGGCAATTTGGCCAAGGTTGCTTCACAATGAAGCCTGCCCAAGCTGGGCTTCGGGCGAGTCGAGGGTGCGCCCTTTGCTTGAGGAGGCCCTCGGGCGAGGCGTGAATTTGTCTGGGACTACTGTTCCCGCCCGAGGCTGGGCTCGAGGGGCGAGATCGCGTCTCTTGAGTAGACGAAGCCTTGACCTGAATCGTACCCATCAGTCTCTGCAGCTTGTGCTGATGGTGGTTACCAGCCGTGTTTAGGAGTGTTGGGGGTACCCCTAATTACGGTACCCGACAGTAGCCCTCGAGCCTCAAAGGGAGTGTTGGTACTCGCTTGGAGGCTTTGCCGCACTTTTTTGCGAAGGGACCGACCTTTCTCGGTTACACTTTGTTCCGGTGGGTGCGCGCGAGCGCACCCGCCGAGTGTAGCCCCCGAGGCCTCGGAGGAGTGGTTTGGCTCCTCTGAGGTCTTAATGCCTTTTGTGATGCCTCCGCCGGTCTGGTTGTTCCCTCATGCGACCTAATTGTAGCCCGGGTGCATGGTCAGGTTCCGAGTTTTCAGGCTGGTTTGTTGACGCTGTCAACGGTTTGGCCGTAAACGGGTTTGCGAGAGCAGCCCCGGAGCCTCTACATGGAGCGAGAGGATGATCAAGGACTGTCTCGACTTTTATCATACGCCCCTTCGTCGCCTTTCCGCAAGGAGGAAGGGGGGAAAGCGCCATGTTGCCCTCGGAGGGCGCC
The DNA here is from genome assembly GCF_902167145.1 of Zea mays. Classification (NCBI taxonomy): domain Eukaryota; kingdom Viridiplantae; phylum Streptophyta; class Magnoliopsida; order Poales; family Poaceae; genus Zea; species Zea mays. The sequence continues at coordinate 155,711,533 of NC_050099.1, read as the reverse complement.
GAACATGGTGTCTCCACTGAGTTGCTAACGGGTGATCCGAGTGGACGCTCGTGCCCCGTTCGATAAGGGTCGGCTAGTGGCCCAGAGGCACGCTCCAAAAGTACCTGCAGGTGATTTGCCGGACCCGGACCCGTTCGATAGGGTCCGAGGGCTTGATGCCTCCCTCTAGCGAGATTCCGTTACAAAATCGCTCCTGCTGGTCTCGGAAATGTCCTAGGGTACCTCGGGAGCGTAGCCCGAGCCTCGACCATGTAACGGACGTACCCAGAGTCATCCCTCGCTCTGCGTGCTCTGGGGCGACTGTCGAACCCTTCCGAGGGGCCAACCTTCGAACCCCTGATCAGTAGTGGGCGCAGAGCCCAAGTGCTCTGAGGCAGTTGTCGAACCCTTCCGAGGGGCCAGCCTTCGAACCCCTGATCAGTAATGAGCCTGAAGCCCGAGTGCTCTGGGGCGGCTGTCGAACCCTACCGAGGGGCCAGCCTTCGAACCCCTGATATGTAGGAGGGATCGGGGCCCGCTTCCTTCGCGGAGAAGGATCCCTTTTGAAATATCCCCTTTCCCGGTCCCTGTAGCAAGAGAGATAAAGGAGAAGAGGAAAAGGATATGAATTTAAATGGCGTGGCGCACCTTTTTTGACGCGGTCATCATGGCGGAGGTGAAACGACGCCCGCTTCGCCTGCCAAAGGTGTCGCTTGCCCTGCCGCGGAGTTAATGCGACGGGACGAGCGATTCGCGGGGCGGCCGCGTGCGCGAGTCGTTCGAGGAATGGGACACGGGCGCGTCGTCTTCACGTCGTGGGAGAGGGCTCCCCTGCTGCTCCAGGAGAGGACGTGAGCCTGTAGACGATTTGACCGCCGCTTCCGCTCGTCTGCTACCACCATTACTGTCGGTCCACTTTTGGCCATATCAACCGTCGCGCCTCCACCCGCGGCTGACTGATCCGTGATTGATGTGCTCGACTGGCACTGTTGGGCCATGCGCAGGGTTGCCTCGAGTCGCGGCACCAGTTCCGCAGTCGAGGAGGCGCGACATTGGCGCAAGTGGTAGTGCGGTTGCTTGCACGAAGTAACCGGCGCGCCGGTTACATGACGTGTGGACCTGGGCCTCCATGCTAAATGCGACGAAGCCGAAGGGGTGCGCCCCCATGGTGCGGTTGCACGCCACCTGCATGGCGGTCCGCCCTTTCAACCGCTGGTTTCGGCGAGGATGGAGGAGTGCTTGTAACCTTGGGGCGGTTACATGCTCCGCGTGCGGCGGTTTGGCTTCTTCCGCTTCGGGTCAGCTTGCATGACGTGTGGGACCCAACCCCCGTGTCGTAGGGGGAGGACCCTAGAGCACGTCGGTGAAGACTTTGCCCGCGACGCTTGAGGACGCGAGTGGGGAGAGTCGCCTTTAAAAAGGGATCGATCCCTCGGGCGGTAGCCATGCCTTCGTACTCCCCTCATGCATCGCGCCCTTCCACCTTCCGAGTCCCCGAATGGGGAGCGCCCGCGTTGCCTTCGTCTTGCTGCTGTTGGAGGAGCACGACCTTGCGGGGGTTGGCACCTTTCAGCCATCGCTCGGCTTCAAGGATTTTCATCATGCAGCCCGGCTGCATTCCCTCACCAATGGTCATCCAGGATGATGACCACCAGTTCGATGGTGGGGAGAAGCAAGCGGGGCTGCGGCCTCTGCCCCGCCCTCAGCTTCAAGGATCTTCATCATCCTTGTTGTGGCGGAGGGCGAGCTGAGCCGGGGTTCTACCTCTCGCAGGGGCCGGCAGGCCGCCTCTTCCTTCAGCATTCAGGGGAGAGGGCACTCACCGGCCTTGCGGAGGGGGCGAACTTCGACAACGCGGGGCCGGTCGGCCGCAAGCGTCGTCAGCTCCAGCGTGCCTGGCTCGTTGGCTCATCTGGCTCTGTCGCAGCCTCCGACGCTGCCTCCTGCCGCTTGACCCGGGCGTGGCCGTCCGTCCACCGTACGGGCGGTCGTTGCGCCGTGGGCACCGGGGGATCGTCCAAGACATCGCACGCCACTAGGGCGGCGTTCATGTTCTTGGATTGTCTTGTCCTCACTCCAACACGACGCCTCCACGCGGAGGTCGGTGTCTGCCCGTCCGCGAGGACTTGAGTGGGGATCTGCCGGTGCAGGCTGGGGCGACCGCCATTCGTTAGCGTAGCGCCGGCGCGCAGGTGGCCGCTGTCGTCGGTGCTGAGGTGGTGGTCGCTAGAGGGGGTTTCTCCGCCGACGAGACCGTCGGCGCCACCCGTGGACAGACCTCCGGCTCGTTGGCTTTGATAGCTTGTCCTCGCCCCTCAAGTGGGGACGTGGGCGAGGGCCTTGTCACAGCAACGTCTGCCCTGAGGTCATCGCTGTTGTTGTTTAGCCGCCCGAAGCAGAGGTCGTTGTCGCTACTGGTGCAGTGGTCGCCGGCGAGCCACCTGGAGTTTGTCGTCCCGCAGGCCCTCTGGTGTGGAGGTTGTTCATACCCGCGAGAGTGGAACCGGAGTTCCATTTGTAATGGCACCCTGAGTGTGGGTGTATGTTCATTGTGGCTGTTGAGGCCTGAACATCTGGGTATTTGAGTGTAATACCGTGTTTCTTCCTCATTTCGAGCACTAGGACTCGCCTGTCGGCTAGCTGAACCGCTTAACCGAGTGTGAGTTGCCCTGCGCGGAAGGTGACGAGTGAGGTAGTCGTATCCCGGAGGCGTAGGAGTCCCTCGGCTTAGTCAGCCTTGCTACTCAAGGCCTCTCTTGCTCAGTTATAGAACCTTCGGCCGCTCTGCGATGAGATGGAGCCAGAGGCAGCGGTATCGGCGTGGACAGAGGCGGAGTCGGCTCAAAAAGAGGCTTCGTCGGCCCAGGAGCAGGTGGCTTCCCAGGCCGAGGAGGTGCAGCAGCGGCGGCTGGAGCTTGGCCAGGTCATCCGCGAGCGGGACCAACCTCGGAGTCACGCTGCCGAGGCCGTGAGACGGGCTGATGTCCTCGGGGGATAGCTGGCTGAGGCTACGGAGCGGCCAGCCGAGGTGTCCGCTCGGGCCGGGACCCTGGAGGAGACCCTGGCTGCAATGGCCCAAGCGCGGTGCTGACGACCTCCTTCGAGGTGGAGATCCTTTCGCCCGTGTCGCCGTCCGAGGCTGGGCCAGATTCCGCCAAAGGTGGAAACGACGCCGAGGGTGCTGCTGCTCCCTCTGTCGATGTCTGAACCTGCAGGAACAGTTTGTCTGTAGTATGCGTATGTTTTTCACGGCCACCGAGGCCTAAACATCTTATCGTCATATTATAAAGCTGTGTTTCCTTTCCTCTTGTTTCGAGTACCAGGACTTGTTCGTCGAAAGCAGAATCGCTTATCCGAGCGAGAGTTACTTTTCGCGGAAGGTGATGAGTGAGGAATCCGTATCCCAGAGGCATAGGAGTCCCTCGGCTCGGTCAGCCTCGCCGCTTACGTGCACTCTTACTTGTTCGCAGGATTCTGTTATCGATATAGTCGAGAAGGCACAAAAATCGTTCTGGCAGAAAAGTTTTTGAGCGTTAGGACTTGTTCGGTAGCAGAATCGCTTATCCGAGCGTGAGTTACTTATCGCGGTAGGTGATGAGTGAGGTATCCGTATCCCAGAGGCGTAGGAGTCCCTCGGGTCGGTCGGCCTTGCCGCTTACGTGTACTCTCGTCGTTTTCAGGATCCCGCTATCGAAGCAGTCGAAAAGCGCGAAAGACGTTCTGGCAGAAAGACTTTTTCTGAGGAAAATTTTGACACAGAGGGGGTTCCCCCTTCTAGCCTCCGAGGGAGGGTCGGGCTTTGCCGAGGCATGGCTGACTCTTCCTTGATGGTTAGACTTTATTTATGTATGTAAAGAGAGCGAGGTATATGAACGACTTGAAAACATCTTAAGGGTAAAAGCGACGTAGTTGTTGGATGTTCCAAGCGTTGTTGTAGACCTCGCCTTGATTGTTGGCCAGCTTGTATGTTCCGGGCTTCAAAATCTTGGCGATGATGAACGGCCCTTCCCAGGGAGGAGTAAGCTTGTGGCGCCCTCGGGCGTCCTACCGCAGCCGAAGTACCAAGTCTCCCACCTAGAAGCCTCGGGGTCGAACCCCTCGGGGCATGGTAGCGTCGCAGAGACTGCTAATACCGCGCCGAGTGTAGTAAGGCCACGTCCCGAGCCTCTTCGAGATGGTCCAGTGAGTCTTCTCCACTGGTCTGGTTGCTTCGGTCGTCGTACGCCTTTGCCCTCGGGGAACCGTATTCTAAGTCTGTGGGCAAGATAGCCTCGGCCCCATAGACTAGAAAGAACGGCGAGAAACCCGTGGCTCGGCTTGGCGTCGTCCTCAGACTCCAGACCACCGAGGGTAGCTCTTTCATCCATTGCTTGCTGAACTTGTTGAGGTCGTTGTAGATCCTCGGTTTAAGTCCCTGCAGAATCATACCGTTGGCACGCTCTACATGCCCATTCGTCATGGGGTGAGCTACGGCGGCCTAGTCCACACGGATGTGGTGGTCCTCGCAGAAGTCCAGGAACTTCTTCCCAGTGAACTGGGTGCCATTGTCGGTGATGATGGAGTTCGGGACCCCAAAGCGATGGATGATGTTGGTGAAGAACGCCACCGCCTGCTCGGACCTGATGCTGGTTAGGGGTCGGACCTCGATCCACTTGGAGAATTTGTCGATGGTGACCAGCAGGTGCGAGAAGCCCCCGGGTGCCTTCTGCAAGGGACCAACGAGGTCGAGACCCCACACAGCAAACGGCTATGTGATGGGTATTATCTCCAGGGCCTGAGCGGGCAGGTGCGTCTGTCTCGCATAGAATTGACACCCTTGGCAAGAGCGTACAATCCTAGTAGCGTCGGCCACCGCGGTTGGCCAGTAGAAGCCTTGTCGGAAGGCATTCCCAACGAGGGCTCGAGGTGCTGCATGGTGACCGCAAGCCCCCGAGTGTATTTCTTGCAATAGCTCCTGTCCTTCGGCGACGGATATGCATCGTTGGAGAATGCCTGAGGGGATGCAGTGGTAGAGCTCCTTTTCATCACCCAGTAAGACGAACGACTTGGCGCGCCGCGCCAGTCGCCGAGCTTCGGCCTTGTCGAGGGGTAGCTCTCCTCGGTGGAGATATTGTAGGTCCGGGGTCTGCCAGTTTCGATTAGGCGTGACCCCATTCCGCTCTCCCTCGACGCGCAGTGCCTCACCCTCGGCGGCCGAGGATACCTCGGGCTGGGCCGAGGCCTCCTCGGGCTCGGATGTGTCGTCGGTCTTAACGAAGGGTTGATGTATGTCTCTGGAGAAGACGTTCGGGGGAACCGTTGTCCGCCCCAAGGCTATTTTAGCCAGCTCATCCGCAGTCTCGTTGTATCGTCGAGCGATGTGGTTGAGCTCGAGCCCGTAGAACTTGTCTTCCAGGCGCCGAACTTCGTCGCAGTAGGCCTCCATCTTCCGGTCGCGGCAATGGGAGTTCTTCATGACTTGGTCAATGACAAGCTACGAGTCACCACGAGCGTCGAGGCGCCAAACCCCTAGCTCGATGGCGATGTGCAACCCATTAACCAGAGCCTCGTACTCGACCACGTTGTTTGACGCCGGGAAATGGAGGCGCAACACGCAGCGGAGATGTTTCTCGAGGGGTGAGATGAAGAGCAGGCCCACGCCGGCTCCTGTTTTCATCAGCGACCCATCGAAGTACATGGTCTAGAGTTCCGGTTGGATCGGAGCTGTTGGCAATTGGGTGTCGACCCATTCAGCCATGAAGTCCACCAAGACTTGGGACTTGATGGCCTTCCGAGGAGCGAACGATATTGTCTCGCCCACGATCTCCACCGCCCACTTTGCTATCCTCCCCGAGGCCTCTCGACACTGGATGATCTCCCCCGGGGGGAAGGATGACACCACAGTCACCGGATGAGACTCGAAGTAGTGTCGCAACTTTCGCCGCGTCAGAATTACTGCGTACAGTAGCTTCTGAATTTGCGGGTAGCGGATCTTGGTCTCGAATAACACTTCACTGATGAAGTAGACCGGCCTTTGGACGAGTAGTGCATGCCCTTCTTCTCGTCTCTCGACTACGATCGCGGCGCTGACCACCTGAGTGGTTGCGGCTACGTAGATCAAGAGGGCTTCTCCTACAGCGGGGGGCACCAAGATCGGCGCGTTTGTAAGTAGCGCCTTTAAGTTTCCGAGGGCTTCCTCGGCCTCGGGGGTCCAAGTGAAGTGCTCGGTCTTCCTTAAGAGGCGGTACAAGGGTAGGCCTTTTTCGCCGAGGCGCGATATGAAGCGGCTCAGGGCCGCAAGACATCCCATGACCCTTTGTACTCCTTTCAAACCTTTGATAGGCCCCATGTTGGTGATGGTCGTGATTTTTTCCAGGTTGGCCTCGATGCCCCGCTCGGAGACGATGAACCCCAGGAGCATGCCTCGGGGGACTCCGAAGACACACTTCTCGGGATTTAGTTTCACGCCCTTCGCTCTCAGACACTTGAATATCGTTTCAAGGTCAGAGAGGAGGTTAGAGGCTTTCCTTGTCTTGACAACGATGTCATCGACATAAGCCTCGACCGTTCGGCCGATGTGCTCTCCGAACACGTGGTTCATGCACCTTCGGTATGTCGCACCTGCATTCCTCAAGCCAAATGGCATAGTAGTATAGCAGTACATGCCAAAAGGTGTGATGAAAGAAGTCGCGAGCTGGTCAGACTCTTTCATCTTGATTTGGTGATACCCTGAGTAGGCGTCGAGGAATGACAGGGTTTCGCACCCAGCAGTGGATTCCACAATTTGATCGATGCGAGGTAGAGGGTAGGGAACCTTTGGACATGCTTTGTTTAGACTAGTGTAGTCTACGCACATCCTCCATTTCCCACCTTTCTTTTTCACAAGCACAGGGTTGGCTAACCATTCGGGATGGAATACCTCTTTGATGAACCCTGCGGCCATCAGCTTGTGGATCTCCTCGCCTATGGCCCTGCGCTTCTCTTCGTCAAAGCGGCGCAGGTGCTGCTTCACGAGTCGGGCTCCAGCTCGGATATCCAGCGAGTGCTCGGCGACATCCCTCGGTATGCCCGACATGTCCGAGGGACTCCACGCAAAAACTTCGGCGTTTGCGCGAAGAAAGTCGACGAGCACTGCTTCCTATTTGGGGTCGAGCTCGGAGCCGATCTGAACTTGCTTGCAGGCGTCGTTGCTGGGGTCGAGGGCAACGGACTTAACCGCCTCAGCTGGTTCGAAGTTTCCGGCGTGGCGCTTCGCATCTGGCACCTCCTTGGAGAGGCACTCCAGGTCGGCGATGAGGGCCTCGGACTCGACGAGGGCCTCAGCGTACTCCACGCACTCCACGTCGCATTCGTACGCGTGTCGATGCGTGGATCCGACAGTGATGACCCCGTTGGGGCCTGGCATCTTGAGCTTGAGGTAGGTGTAGTTGGGGACGGCCATGAACTTGGCGTAGCACAGTCTCCCCAGCATCGCGTGGTAGGTTCCTCGGAACCCGACCACCTCGAACGTGAGGGTATTCTCTCGAAAGTTGGAGGGAGTTTCGAAGCAGACGGGCAGATCGAGTTGTCCAAGGGGCAGGACACGCTTCCCGGGGATGATCCCGTGATAGGGCGCCGCAACGGCCCAGATCGTGGACAGATCGATTTACAAGAGCCCGAGGGTCTCAGCATAGATGATGTTGAGGCTGCTGCCTCCGTCCATGAGGACCTTGGTGAGCCTGGTGTTGCCGATGACGGGGTCGACAACGAGCGGGTACTTTCCTGGGCTCGGCACGCAGTCGGGGTGGTCGCCTTGGTCGAAGGTGATGGGCTTGTCGGACCAGTCTAGGTAGACTGGCGCTGCCACCTTTACCGAGCAGACCTCCCGGCGCTCCTGCTTGCGGTGCCGAGCCGAGGCGTTCGCCACCTGCCCACCGTAGATCATGAAACAGCCGTGGACCTCGGGGAACTTCTCTGCCTTGTCGCCCTCCTTCTTGTCGTTGTCTTGGCCTTTGCCACCTTCCGCCGGGGGCCCGGCCTTATGGAAGTAGCGTCGAAGCATTACGCATTCCTCAAGGGTGTGCTTGATGGGACCCTGGTGATAGGGGCACGACTCCTTGAGCATCTTGTCGAACAGGTTGGCCCCTCCGGGAGGCTTCCGAGGGTTTCTGTGCTCCGCGGCAGCGACAAGATCTGCATCGGCGGCGTCGTGTTTTGCTTGCGACTTCTTTTTTGCCTTCTTCTTCGCGCCACGCTGGGCGAACGCCTCGGGGACGTCTTCCTGCTGGCGTCCCTGAGGCTGCTTGTCCTTCCGGAAGATGGCTTCGACCGCCTCCTGACCAGAGGCGAACTTGGCGGCGATGTCCATTAACTCGCTCGCCTTGGTGGGAGTCTTGCGGCCTAGTTTGCTCACCAGGTCGCGGCAAGTGGTGCCGGCGAGGAACGCCCCAATGACATCCGAGTCGGTGATGTTGGGCAGCTCGGTGCGCTGCTTCGAAAACCGCCGGATGTAGTCTTGTAGAGATTCCCCTGGCTGCTGGCGGCAGCTTCGGAGATCCCAGGAGTTCCCAGGGCGCACGTACGTGCCCTGGATGTTTCCAGCGAAGGCTTTGACCAGATCGTCCCAGTTGGAGATCTGCACAGGAGGCAGATGCTCCAGCCAGGCTCGGGCAGCGTCGGAGAGGAATAGGGGGAGGTTGCGGATGATGAGGTTGTCATCGTCCATTCCACCCAGCTGGCAGGCCAGTCGGTAGTCCGCAATCCACAACTTTGGCCTTGTTTCCCCCGAGTACTTAGTGAAGGTGGTCGGGGCTCGAAACCGGGTCGGGAACGATGCCCGTCGTATGGCCCGGCTGAAGGCTTGCGGACCTGGTGGTTCAGGCGAGGAGCTTCGATCCTCCTCACTGTCGTAGTGTCCCCCACGCCTGGGGTGGAAGCCTCGGCGCACCTTCTCGTCGAGGCGGGCTCGACGGTCGTGGCGGTGGTGCTCGTTGCCGAGGCGACCCGGGGCTGCAGGCGTCGCGTCCCGCGTGCGCCCGGTGTGGACCGAGGCCTCCCGCGTGAGTCGGGAAGTTGCTGCGCGATGCTCTGGGGGGTACCCTTGCCTTCGGGAGGCAGAGCTCTCGGCCCGTCGGACCGCGACATCCTCCAGGAGATTCTTGAGTTCTCCCTAGATACGCCGCCCCTCGGTGGTGGATGGTTCCGGCATTGCTCGGAGCAGCATTGCCGCTGCAGCCAGATTCTGGCCGACCCCGCTGGAGGCCGGGGGCAGTCTTGCCCTGGCATCGCCAACGATACGGCACTGGTCATCCCGGGCCTGATGACGCGCTTCTCCGGCGAGTGCTCGGCCTGCCCACTCCTGCTCGATGTTTTGCTGGAGCTGCACAAGTTGCCCTGCTTCCTCGTCGAGCTTGGCCTGCATCTCGCGGATTTGCTCGAGCTGTGTGTCCTGACCCCCCGCAGGGACTGGGACCACAGCTAGCTCCCGCAGGATGTCAACACGAGGTGCATGCCCAGGGGGATCGTCATCCTTCGGCATACCAAGGTGGTTGCCTTCGTCGTGACCCCCTAGATCGACGTGGAAACATTCGCGACTTGGGCCACAACCCTCGTTGTCAAGGCTGTGGCTATCATCGGAGCAATCGGAGAGGCAGTAGTCACATGCGGTCATGAAGTCTCGCATGGCACTGGGATCACCGAGCCCGGAGAAATCCCAACCAGAGTCGGGCTCATCTTCTTCCTCAGAACCCGGGGGCCCGTAGGTTGAGACGGCTGTCAGTCGGTCCCAAGATGACTACATATGGTACCCTAGAGGGTTAGGATATGCCTTTACGAAAGCGCTCACCGAAGCGGGGTCGCTTGGTGGATCGAAGCTGAATCTAAAAGGCACAGGGTGGAAAACGGACGGTACCTCTCGATCGATGGACGGTGACGAGGTCGCGTCGGGGACGGACTGCACCGTTATCTCAGGTACGAGGCTAACGCCCAACAAGTCCTCCGCGAGAGTGCTGGCATCATCTATCCGCTTGGGGTTGGCATGTTGCGGGGAAACGACACTCGTCGTTGTCTCAGGCGCGAGGACAACGCCCGACATGTCCCCCGCTGGGGTGCCGGTGTTGTCGACTCGCTCGACAGCCAACGAGATGCCGCCTCCTGCCTGGCCACGGTTGCCCCGCCTCTTCCTCCTACGGCGAGGAAGGCGGCAGGAGAAATCCGGATGCTGTTCTTCCGCCACGGGGGGAAGACGTCGTCGAGTTTGCCGCCGCCGGGCGAGCTGACGACCGTCGTTGTCGCTGTCGCGCTGCGGGGGAAGGAGTACCATGTCGTAGCTGTCGTCGAGGGACATGAACTTGAGGCTCCCGAAGCGGAGCAGCGTCCTGGGCTGAAGAGGTCGCTGGAGGCTATCCATCTGGAACTCAACGGGAAGTTGTTCGTCAACACGCAGCAGTCCCCTACCTGGCGCACCAACTGTCGGTGTTTCGACCCCAGGGGGTCCCTGGACCGACGAGTAAACTTGTCGCTGCGTGTCCCAGCCCAGATGGGTTGGCGCGAGATGGAACACAAGGGGGAAAACGCGGCTCATGTTATCCTGCGCCAGGGGGTTGCGTTCGTAGTAGGGGTTACAAGCATTCGCGAGGGAGAGAGAGAGAGAGAGTGAGCCTGTTCGTCAGCTCGTTCTCCCGCGCGACCCTTCCGCATGAAGGCCCTGGACCTCCCTTTTATAGATGCAAGGAGAGGGTCCAGGTGTACAATGGGGGTGTAGCTATGCGCTAACGTGTCCGACAGAGAGGCGCCTGAGCCCTGTGTACATGCCAACGTGGCTGTCGGAGAGGTGCTAGAGCCCTGTATACGCGGTAACGTGGCCGTCGGAGGAGCGCTTGAGCCCTGTAGAAGCACAGCTGTCGGGGCTGCTGGGATCTTGCTGACGTCTCCTTGCTTCCGTAGGGGGCTGAGAACCACCGTCATCATGGACGCACGCGAGGAGCCATCATTACTTGTTACCGGGGCGAGCCTGGATGGGACGCCGGTCTTGTTCCCCCGTAGCCTGAGCTAGCTAGGGGTAGGGTAATGATGTATCCCTCGTGGCGCGGTCGGTCCGAGCCCAAGGTCGGGCGAGGCGCAGACTCCTCCTGAGGCCGAGGCCGGGGTCGGGCGAGGACACGATTCCTCCCGAGGCCGAGGTTGAGGCCAAGCCCTAGGGTCGGGCGAGGCGGAGACCACCTTCCAAGGCCAAGGCCCAAGGTCGGGCGAGGCGGAGCTTCCTGTTGCGCGTGAGGCTGAACTTGGCTGTTGTCAGGCTCACCTTGGTGGGTGGCACAACAGTCGGAGCGGGGCAGGCGGCGCTGTTTTCCTGTCAGGTCAGTCAGTGGAAGGGTGAAGTGACTGCGGTCACTTCGACCTTGCCGACTGAGGCACGTGTGTCAGGATAAGGTGTCAGGCGATCCTCGCATTGAATGCGCCTGCGATACGGTCGGTTGGTGAGGCGATTTGGCCAAGGTTGCTTCACAACGAAGCCTGCCCGAGCTGGGCTTTGGGCGAGTCGAGGGTGTGCCCATTTCTTGAGGAGGCCCTCGGGCGAGGCGTGAATTCGTCTGGGACTACTGTTCCCGCCCAAGGCTGGGCTCGGGCGGGGCGAGATCGCGTCCCTTGAGTAGACGAAGCCTTGACCTGAATCGTGCCCATCAGTCTCTGCAGCTTGTGCTGATGGTGGTTACCAGCCGTGTTTAGGAGTGTTGGGGGTACCCCTAATTACGGTACCCGACAGGACCTGCAGCAATCTCCAAATTTTTTAGATTGAGGGCAAGACTGTCGGAGCATCCACGGAATATCATCCTGAGCGCGAAGAAAAGTTGGACGCTTTGCTCTATATGTATGAAAATATGGATGAGATGACGCCATATTTCAAGTATGATGAAATTTAATTTGTCATTTGTGTATCTATATAGTAATCGTGTTCCGCACCTCATTTGTTTACTTGTTGTAACAGAGAATTCCAATCGCAACTTAATGAGAAATTGTCCTCGAGGCAGTATGAAAACGCGCTTCGAGGAAGACATGGGAAGCCCAATTTCATTAATTGGTTGCGAGCTTATGTAAATAACCTAAAACTCTTGTTCTACTTTATATATTTTATTTTAGAAATCTAATTTCACCATCTGATTGGCAGTGTGACAAAATTCCAAATTTAGACGAGGACTTGCTTCAGATGTCTTACGCAATCGTAAAAGTCAGAAGCTACAGTCGTTACGACATTAAGGGGTTTCGTTTTCGTTCGACCAAATTTGAATGTACTCGTCCATTTGCGGCGACAAAAAATACTACAGTTGTATGCAGGGCAGTCGATGATCGTGGAAGAGAGATGAATTATTATGGAGTTATTAATGACATACTCGAGTACGACTTCGCTGGGAGCAAAAATCTTAAGGTGGTGTTTTTCAAATGTGATTGGTTTGATCCCAATCAAGGGACTATAGAAAACCAATTTGGCATGGTAGAAGTCAAACATGAGCTCAAAACAAGTGCATGTAGCAAATTTGTTCTTGCTCACCAAGTTGACCAGGTGTACTACATACCATATCCATCTAGAAAGCTGGAAGCCACATGGGTAGTGTACAAAGTTAATCCTCGTGAACAGTTACACAACAAGGGTGAATGGTTCGAGGCGGAAGTTGAAGAAATTTTCCAAGAAGATGAACTTTCGGCCAATTTTAATATAGATACTGAGGTTTTGCCAGAATCATTAGTGGGAGATCCTGAAGATGTAGTAAGTCCCAAAAAACGAAAACGGAAGTCAAAGAAGATAACATCTAATCGAAGAAAACAATTTGATCTTGATTTTGAATATGACTAAAAAGTAATTATTTATTAATTGTTCATTTCAATACATTATGCTCATTTACTTTATGTTCATTTACATTATGCTCATTTACTAATTTGATTTTGTTTTAATAACAGGATGTCTAAAAAGGTCAAGCAGCTCGCTAAGGGACTAGCGAGGAGAGCCTCCATTTTTGGGAGAAAGGAGGACTTAGTGTTCCAGGGCACTAGTTCAAGCTCGAGCAGGCGTAGAGCTTTGTTGGAGCATGTTCCAGAGTTGCAGGGCCAGATAGTTGGCGTACTAAGGGATGAGGTAACCAATATATTTGTTTTGTAATGTAATATTTGTATGATTTCGAATAACTAAATTATTAATTTTGTTCTGTAGGATGAGTCTGAAGATGAGGTAGAGACAGAGGAGGGGATACAAGTGGAAGATGTTGAGGATGTCCAGGGTAGGGAGGCGGAGAGAGGGTGGGATGAATGGCCCAAGGATGCAAGTGGGTGGCCAGGAGATGGAGGGTCGGGAGTTGGGGGAGCTAGTGGAGGAGGTTCTGGAAGCGGGGGAGTTGGAGGGTCTTCACGGGTCCGGAAGCCACGAAAGACTAGTTGGGTCCCCCCTCCTAAAGAACCAGTTAACAAGGTTGAGATAATACCGTCTGGAGATGGGTAAGAGCATCTTTGCTTTGTTCTTATGTCTTACACATTGAGGATAAACAATTATTTTTTGAATTTAACAATTGTGCTTGTGTTGTTAGGGCTTGGGTGGATAGTAGTTTCACCGGCAAAGATCGTGTAAGGCAAGTAAATAAAGTGGTGGGCAATATCTGTCGTATGAGATGGCCTGGATTGGTGATTGAGAATGGTATTGAGGTCCCTGTCACAAGATGGGATCAATACAGCCTTGCTGTTAACGCGCAACATGGGAATGCGCAAGGTGCAGTTTGGCACGACTTCTGGGTATGTTTATCTATCTTCTTACCAAGTTATCAGCTCAATGATTGATTCATATTATGGATTCTTGACTATGTTTCTTTTTTCAGAAACATTATAAGTTGCCTGATGGAGATACTCATACCGAGCATGCACACTCCGTGTTCCATAGGAACGCGACAGATGTTGTTGCGGATATGATGTACTATGTTCGAATCCAGGTGATTAATCAAGCTATGTTGAGTAGTGAAGGACGACGTGCAGCCACTAAGAGCGAGGCGTCACAGTATGGACTTTCTATGACTGAGCAAGATTTTCTTCAGGTAATTGATGTTTTTGCCTGTGTTAGAAAAAATTTCGTTGCTTGTATATGATACAATTACTTGTAAATGAATTGTGTTTCCGTAGCATTCGATTCCATGGATAGCCGCCAATGATGCTGCTTGGCGTGCCTTATGCCGTTATTGGGCTTCGGATGATTTCAAGGCAAAGTCTATGCGACAAAGTTCCAATCGTGGAACCGAGTCGTATCACAAGTATGGAGGTGATGATCACTTTTGTTTGGCAAAACGAATGGTAAGTGCAATTTATTTCATTTTTTGTTGATTGTAGTTGACTTGCTGTAATTTCTGATTATAATGTTTGTCAAATGTACGTACAAGAAGCTAGTAGTCGTGTAGTGCCTAGTGATGTTCAAGTATACCTGAGGGGGCACAGAGGACCAGATCCTGCAAACCCAGATGTGTTATGTAGCCAAAAGGCAATAGATCGTCTGGTGAGTGTTTTGAAATGCTTGGTAGATTTTGTTCATATGAAATTTTGTATGTAAGATGGCATTGTTCTTTTGTATGCAGGCTGCATATGGTGAGGCGATGTCTAGTCAGCATGGATCGGACTATGAGTGGAGGACCGCACCTATTGATCCTCAGGCTGTGTATGCAAGTGGTGGAAAACCCCATGGAAGGTATGGACTCTACATACCTGATCTTGTTTCATCGGTTTAAGTACAATACATTTATTTTGAATCTGTTGTGATGTTACTTGTTTGAAGGTACTCGATGTTCGATAACGTCATCGACTGGAGCCAGGTGACGGTTCAGAGGGGAGGTTCGTCGAGTTCTGCTGCTCGCAGCTCCCGTCGCTCTACTCAGGATACTGCAGAAGTTGAACGACTACGAGAAGAGCTTAGGCAACATCAGGAGCGACAAAGGGTTCAGGAGGAATACTTGAGGCAACATGTTGCGCAACAAGAATACTATGCTACTCAGTTTCAACAACAGCAAGCACTGATACAAGTAAGTTCAAAAAGATCTTTCATTTTAAGTTATGTATTGATTTAAAACAATGACATTAATGTGTTCGGCAATTTGGTAGCAACTAGCACAAGCCCAAGGGATACAGGTTCCGATGGCCCCCCCACCTCCACCTCCCATACATTTTCCTTGGCCTTCACCTCCACCTCCACCTACCGAACATCAGGTATGCAAATTTTTCATCATTTACTTGTTATATTATGGTGTAACTCCATGAATGTCATTTGTACAGGTATATGAGACCCCTCCAGCTACCTTGCCGGTGCAGAAACAAGATGATGGCTTAGCTTTGTCAATGCGTTGTTCGCCAGTGGAGGTAGCGAGCATCACTCTTCGCTGATTCCTGATGTTGATCGACAGTAGTGGACTTCCATTCTATGTGTTTTGTGAGACTTGAAACTTGTGTCTTGTGAGACTATTATGAATTGTTATGTCGAGGTGGATGTAACTTGTGAGATTTTTTTGTGGATTGTTCTGGCCAGACTTTTGTGACTTTATATGTGACATGTGGTATATTGTGGCTGTTAAATATATTGTGGTATATTGTGGCTGTTAATGTGGTATATTGTGGCTGTCATTTTGGTATATTGTGGTTGTCATTTTGGTATATTGTGATATATGTGGCTGTTAATGTGGTGAATAATGAAAATTAAATTGCATTTTTGTGCTGGTCATTTTAACTTCCAAAAGGACAATTAAAACGGTCGAAAGTTAGCCTTTACACGGTGTCAGCGCAGAACGGACGGCGTCAAACATTAACTTTCGAGAGGACTGCTCGGCTCTAGGAAGTTATCCGTTAACTTCCGAGAGGGAACTTTGGCTCTAGGAAGTTATCTAACTTCCGACTAAAATGTTATGAGAGGATAACTTCCGACGGAATTAGCTATCTTCCGACGGTTTTTTTAACTTACGAGAGTTTAGCTCTAACTTCCTACGGTTTAGGCCCTAGGAAGTTAAGCATTTTGGTTAAGTGACATCTAAACAGTTTAGCTAATAGTTTAGATATTAACCGCTTTTAATAAATTAGCTAATAATTAGCTAGCTATTTTTTAGTTAGCTAATTTCACTAGAATTTTTTTAGTCAACTAACTATTAGCTCAAGTACATACATTTAAACACCGCAGTATCATAAATTGGAACGAACGAAGACATTACTAAAAACTTCCATGCATTCCACCGAGGAGTAGTACTAGTGCACAGTAAGTACAACTAACCCAAACCATTATGCTATGCGCATCACTTTGGGGTTTTTGGTACACCTAATTATGTCTTGCTGCAAGTCACCTCCTCACGAGATGTAATAAATTAAAGGTACTTGTTGAATACTACTAAAATTAAAAAGGATAATTCCATCGCATGACGCCACGCCGTCTTGCTCAACTGCTTCACTTCACCAGTTGCCGTCGATTCCTCTATAGCCCCCTACCGACCACATGGAAACTTCAACTTTCCAGAACCTATACCTGCTTTAATTAGTTGTGGCATTCCAAGAAAGTTAAAAAAATCTGGTGCCAGCAGACAGAGAGAAGACTACTATCAATCGCTAGCTGTTTGATTTCATGTTTCTTTGGATCATACTCTCTACTAGATTAGTAGTAGGGATGAAAACGGTTTCGAAATTTTTTGGTATTCCGGAAATCGATTTCGAAATTTTTCGATCGGATTCACCGGTAACGATATTTTACGAAAACGGAATCGGTTTTCGGAATTTTTTATCGGAATCGGCGTGGTGTTTTACCGACCATTTCCTTCGGTTACCGGTTTTGTCGGAATTACCGGATTTGTGTTTCGAATTTTTTCGGAATTGTGTCTCATAAATTTTTCAGAATTTTCCAGCATGTGATTTTTTCGCATCGCCTGTACGTCTCTAGATAAGGATTACTTATTTTTCTAATTTTTTGGATGCCTTAAGATTTTTTTGGATAGATGGTGTTGGAAGGCAGTTGAGATTAACGTTTCTATGCACATGTTATGTATTAGTAATATATAATGATAGAGAGCTGACGGTCTGTCTTTTCTACACACTAGATTTTAGGGTTTCCCTGTGAGGCTATGAAAAAACTCTTTATGTGAGGAAAAAAATTTCATGAGTAAGCATGCTATGTCAGCTAAATCGAGTGGATATTGTGAATTGTGAACTTTGAGTTTGTAAACTTGTGATCTTTATGAACTTGTTATACTGTAAACTTGTTATATTGTGGACTTGTGATCTTTATAAACTTTTTATATTATAAATTTGTGATCCTTGTGAACTTGTTATATTGTGAACTTGTTATATCATGAATTTTGAACTTGTGGTCTTTGTGATTTTTTGCCAACTTTGTTGTATTGTGAAGTTTGATATGTTTACCGATCGTATTTTAGATTGCGACTATTAACGGTGTATTTTCCGCACCGAACTTTCGTTTTGGATGTTTCCGAAATACCGATATCGTTTTCATTTCCGAAGTTACCGTTTTCGATTTTGTTTCCGATAAAAAATATGAAAACGGTAATAATTTTAGTGTTTATAGACCGTTTTCATCCCTAATTAGTACAGCGGGCATGCATGTCATGCGCTTGGCAACAGGTTAGTGACAACACAGCCATATATATGAGAACACAAATCCCGGCCGGCCGCATGCGGGCAGCGGGCTGATCTTGCTTGTACTTCTTTTGCATGCACACATATACATGGTATTCAGCAGTAAACTTGTGACATTAGTGATCCATATAGGACTGCAGCATTACGTGTCTCTTCTTTTTTTATAAAAAAAGGACACCGGTGCCTGTCACATTGCACATGAATTGTTGAACGCAAACGTACTTCTGGCCGGTGAATATAGAAAACTATCTGGTGGATGTCCCTGCCAACAAGTTACAGTTACGGCTACTTTGACAACTTTATTTTCACAAGAGATTTTTATTTTTTTCAAGAAAAAATAAATTTTTTTAAAAAATTGAAATCCCTTGAAAAGATGAGGAGCCCTGAAACAGTAGTACTACTACTGCATGCATGTATCCTTTATTAATTTGGGCATTAACCTGGCACCATTCAGCTACATATATGCATCAATGCTTGTGAGAACAAGAATGTAATCACCAAGATTAACCGCTCGAAAATTAATTCCACACAGAATAAGAGAAATAATTAAGCATATATAGAACACATTTGTAAGGCGCCGTTCCTACTCTCCTACTCCATCTGTTTGGCTGCACCTAGCCTAGCCTGCACCCGTGGATCTTCAATCTGCTGTCGTGTTTGGTTGAGTGACTTGTGCATCCAAGCCGAGCACATGTAAATTCAGAGGTCGGGTCAGACTCACTACATACGCCCGCGACCTGCGTTTGAGCGGATGCAGGAGGATTCCAAAAATACTCTCTTTAGCTTTTTGTTTACCATATCTCTTAGTTCAAATATCCAATCACTAAACTGATTTTAGATATATGTTCTTAACATTTTTATAAACAAAACTAGAACACATTTGTTATATAAATATTGAAGATTTATTTATTTATTTATTTATTTGATCTTTGTTCTTATTCAAACAACCAAACACTAGCTATATCTAACCTGAATATACTAATGCGAACAACCAAACAAAAGTCCACGTATGTATCTAGCCAGTACATAAGGAACTTGACTCTACATACTGGCCAAGCCGACCAGTCTGCTACCATACCACAACCTGTATATCTCTATCATAGTCCACGTATGTATCTAGCCAGTACATAAGGAACTTGACTCTTTACATACTGGCCAAGCCGACCAGTCTGCTACCATACCACAACCTGTATATCTCTATCATAGCTTCATAAGTGAGAGCGTCGCCAACAAATTAAAGTTAATGCCATCGATCACTTGGATGTGAATATGTTTTGTATGCACATCGTCTTCTCTGCTTGTTCCAATTCTCTGCAAATCTGCTCAGTCTACCAAATAATTTCGCAAAACATCTCTTTATATGATCCAAATGCAATGTCATATATATATGTAGGCTCTCTACTGCATGCATGCTACACATTCATGGAAATGTTTCATAAAAACCTGTGCAGTTGGAATATATAAATCAGAACATGCATGGAGGCAGAGTTGTAAAGTTACAGCTTTATGGAGCTCTCGCTAGCTAGCTCCATGCATGGGACGACACGACGATCAGTGGCATGCATGTGTCCTGCTTTGATGTATGAGGAAACAAGGGGAAGGAGACAACTACTCATGAACCTTAACTTTTGGCCTAGCTAGCCTTCCGATCGAAAAAACAAAATATATATGACATCTGTTCGTAGATGGCAGCAGTATTTATTTATTTGCATCTATATATCGAGATAGATAGTCCATAATCTTCAGGCCAAAGGGTGAGCATATTTTTATCTGTTTACTCCTAATAGCTTGTAGTCTGCCCCCAATCGAAAAGAACACATGTAGATGTAGAGCAGTAGTATCTTTGAGATTACTGCCCTTGGTTCTAATTTGTGGAAATTAACATATAGAACTAGCTAGAAACACTTGTTTGTGTACGATCATTGATCGATTTATGAGCAAAATCATTTGATACTCAGGAGATATATATGCAGACTGATCATACATATGAGACCACCGTTAATTAGATGGGGATTTGGCCAACAAATCTCTTAGATTAAGATGAACTAGAAACAAAGAAGTCATGTCTAGGAGAGAGAAAGGTAAGCAAAAGAGAAGATAAGAAGATCCTTCATGCATGCGAAAAGGGATAGCGATGATACACAACCTTTTCTCCTCATCTTTCTCCTGTCAGATCAGCTAGAGATCAGAAAAAGAAGTGGGGACAGGCCGGCGGAGAAAAGAAAGACCGCAACAAGGGAGACGATGCCATATTGCCATGCGATAGTTTAAAGGAAGAAAGCATGCATTTGTTGACAGTGTTGTTGGGTCAAGAATCCTTATGATTGCACCAATCTGCTGCATGTGTTGACCGCGCGAAACCCAAGTACACAACACAGGAAACACTCGCCGAGATAATCATATCCTAATCATGCATGATTCTGTCTGCGCGCGGGGGGCATAATCTAGGCCCGAGCCATAGTCAAACGAGCCAGGAGGACAGAAAGATCGAGTCGCCGCATCGATGATGCCCAAGAAAACTCACCATGCATGCGCGCGAGAGGCAAGAACGAGAGAGATCGATGGAGCCGGGAGCTCTACTTGAGGGGAATGAAGCCTGGTCCGAGATCAACAACAACCAAGACGACCTCGATGAGATCTGCGTGTTTCTGCACCTCGAGCCAGACAACATTCCCCTCAAAGTAAGAAAGCTTCCTCCTTTTCTTCCTCGTGATCTGTTGCATGCGACTCCGGATCCGGCCTTCTTCTTCAATTCCTCCTGTTCTCAGGAATCAGGATCCGGCCTTTTCTTTCTCCTGTTCTCCCCTCGCAAGACTCGGCTTGTTTCAGGGGGGGGGGGGGGGGGGGGGGGGGGGGGGGGGGGACGCCAGAGGCCAGAGCTAGTGGGGACGACGACGGTCTGTTGGCGTCTATAAAGGAGGGTGAGAGAGAGAGAGGAGGAGAGTAGAGGGGCAGCGAGCGCTGTCATCATGAGAGAAATCATTGCATTTAGGAGTCAGATTGGGGAGTGAGGAAGGATACAAAAAACAGTAAAAATGACGTGGACTTTTGTGAGCAACGCGATAAAAAAGTCGAGCAAACCCGCCGGCCTAGCATGGCCCAGCTTTATGTGTACGGTTAGCAATATCGAACTTAACAAATAAAGGTCCCGGAAAGTTGCTGATATCATCCTTGGCTGTGGCTGTTGGCTCAGTCTCACCCAGGGCGGAGAATTAAGTATGTTAAGCATTTCCAACAACTCCTAAAAAAATTAATCTTACAATACCTTTAGATTAAGATCTCTCTAAAAATCTTAATACATACAACAAAGTTCGTACTCCAACTGCTTCCTAAATAAAAATTACATGGCAGACACAACCATGTATCATCTCTTGTTACTCTGCTCTACTACTCGTTGTAGGTCTTCTTGAGCTGAGCAGGATGATGAACTGGTCCACTTTTTTCGGTGGATGAAGGCTCTTGGTCACGCTCTCCCGCTCCGCACAACGGCGCGCTCACACCGCTAGCCTGGGCGCTGGGCATGTTTGGTTCGCTGCTTAAATTGCCACACTTTGCCTAACTTTTGTGTCTAACGTTAGTTTTTCAATTCGAATGAACATTAGGCAAAGTGTGAGATAGTTAGCCATGAACCAAACATGCCATATCCCCGCCACGAATCCTAACGCCTCACCGCAGAAGAAGGCCTTGTCCCCAAGCTCGTCGTCCAGGTTCCCGATCATCTGTGTGATCTCTGTGTGCTTGTGTCTCTCCCTTGCCTCTTGAGCTTCTACAACAACACACGTAGAGTCGGTGGTGAATAGGAGCCTAGCTGCATGGGGGAGGCCTCCTCGAGGTAGTTGAGGATGACGAGAGACTCATTGACGGACGCAGGGCATGGTTCTCGCGTGGAAAACGGTGAAAAAAGCGATGGGGAGAAGCCATGGCAAAAAATTTCGCACGGAAGGAGAGACTTTCGCGTGCGGAAAGATAGGGCCTACTGATAGGGTTCTGTTGGATAGCCCTTTTTTAATTTTCCCCTAAATTAAGGATTGATATTAGAGGTATTAGGGTCTATTGGGGATGCTCTTAGGTTAAGTTGGTTATATGACTCATGTTCGAACAATAAGTCCAACATTTAAGTCCTAAAAGTTAAAATATGATCTGATTTTGATTTAAAGAGTTTAGTGCCTAAAGATAAGTCCATATAAACACATGCACCATTAATTAAACAACTAAATATATCATGGATAAACTGATTTGAGAACTAAACATGAAAATAAGAGAGAGAGGAGAGACAATATCTAACCATCTTAAGCAACCTCATTTGAGAAAATAGAGACAAAAACCTAGCTACTCTTCTCTCTAACACATGGTGATACCCTAGATTCAAAATATGGCTAAAATTGAGGAACAATGAACAAAAATTGGCAAGAGAAACATAAAACCAAACTTTCCTAGCAACTAGTAAACAAAAAATCATAATTGCCAAATCTATCTTCCTCTCTTTATACAAACACATGCACCATTCATTAAACAACTAAATATATCTTGGATAAACTAAATTGAGAACTAAACATGAAAAGGAGAGAGAAGAGAGACAACATATAACCATCTTAAGCAACCTCATTTGAATAAATAGATAAAAAAAACTAGCTATACTCTTATGTCTAACACATGGTAAAAGACTAGTTCCAAAATGTGGCTAAACTTGAGCAAAAATAACCAAAAACTTGCAAGAGAAACATAATTAAATCAACCTTCCATAGAAACTAATAAAAAACCTTAATTACCAAACATATCTTCCTCTCTATTCATACAAACACATGCACCATTCATTAAAAAACTAAATATATCATGGATAAATTGATTTGAGAACTAAACATGAAAAGGGAGAGAGGAGAGACAAAATCTAACCATCTTAAGCAAACTCATTTGAGGAAATAGGGAAAATAACCTAGCTATACTCTTCTTTCTCACACATGGTGAAACCCTAGATCCAAAATGTGGCTATAATTGAGCAAGAATTAGCAAAAATTGCAAGAGAAACATAAACCAACCTTTCTTAGCAACCTCCTACTAAAAATGAAGATCAAAACCTCCCATTTGTATTTTGTGAAATCTGGACCTCCAAAATCGCCTCTAGGTGGCTGCGACAAACAGTACTGGTCGGGGAGAAAGAAGGGGTATTTATACAACAAAGGTCACATGCGGTTGTAGTGAGCAACCGCTAGTGGAAACCATCCATTTCCACTGGCGGTTGTTGTAATGAAATCGCGAGTGATAATCTTTGTTTCCACTGACGGTTCTATTACAAGAATCGTGAGTGGAAATGGATGTTTTCCACTAGCGTTTATGTTATGAAAACTGCTAGTAGAAATATGTTTGCACTGTCGATTCTTTAAACAGGCCCACCAGTTTATTATCACTGGCGCTTGATAATCGAAACCGCCTGTAAAAAGTAGAACTCCGAACGGACTTAGAGCCCCTTTCTACAAGGGATATAGTCATTTAAAAATTGGATGAAATAAAATATCATGGAAAAATATCGTAAAATAGAGATGAGTGGCTTATGATTGGATCAGTCAGTGGAGGAATGCACGAGGTCCACTTAGCGCGGGTTTGAGCCCTTCCGGCCAATGACACATGCATGTGGCTCATTGGCGATTCTCTAACATACGCATGTGAAATTCACAATTTTCACTAGTGCTATGTTTGGATGTCAATATCATGTAATTGAATTGGGCTAAATACCAAATCAACCATAATATTGAAAAAGATACAATAATTCCAATTCATTGTTTGGATGTCGCAGTATTAGAGTTTGGAATTATGTAGTCTAATTCCACGCAATATAGAGGGGTGACACTCTATATTGTGGGAGAGAGAGAGCTTCCACTTACAGTCTAATATTACAGAATTGAGTGTGATTCTAAATCTCAGTTTCATGTGCAATCAAACAAAAAAAATTAGGAAAGTTGATTCCAATTTCCAAGTTTGTACACCAATATCTACATTCAAACGGGATATAGCCTTTCATACTGGAGCACACAACAGTGGTGGTAATGAATTATAGTTTGTGCTAAACAATATTACTGTCGGGGACCATAATTAGGGGTACCCTCAAGACTCCTAATTCTCAGCTGGTAACCCCCATCAGCATAAAGCTGCAAACGCCTGATGGGTGCGATTAAGTCAGTGATCAGTCCATTCGAGCGACTCGATCACGCCTCGCCCGAGCCTAGCCTCGGACAAGGGCAGCCGACCCCGGAGGATTTCCGCCTCGCCCGAGGCCCCCCTCCAACGGCGAACATATTTCTGGCTCGCCCGAGGCCCTGCCTTCGCTAAGAAGCAACCCTGACTAAATCGCCGCACCGACCGACCAAATCGCAGGAGCATTTAATGCAAAGGTGGCCTGACACCTTTATCCTGACGCGTGCCCCCCGGCAGAGCCGAAGTGACCGCCATCACTTCGCCGCTCCACTGACCGGCCTGACAGAAGGACAGCGCCGCCTGCGCCACTCCGACTGCGGTGCCACTTGACAGAGTGAGGCTGATAGGCAGTCAGGCCCTGCCGAAGGCACCATAGGAAGCTCCGCTTCGCCCGACCCAGGGCTCGGACTCGGGCTAAGTCCCGGAAGACGGCGAACTCCGCTCCGCCCGACCCAGGGCTCGGACTCGGGCTAAGTCCCGCAAGACGACGAACTCCGCTCCGCCCGACCTAGGGCTCGGACTCGGGCTAAGTCGCGGAAGACGACGAACTCCGCTCCGCCCGACCCAGGGCTCGGACTCGGGCTAAGTCCCGGAAGACGACGAACTCCGCTCCGCCCGACCCAGGGCTCGGACTCGGGCTAAGTCCCGGAAGACGGCGAACTCCGCTCCGCCCGACCCAGGGCTCGGACTCAGGCTCAGCCCCAGAAGACGACGAACTCCGCTTCGCCCGACCCCAGGGCTCGGACTCCGCCCTGGCCTCAGCCGACGGCCTCCGCCTCGCCCGACCCAGGGGCTCGGCCTCGGCCTCGGCCATGGAAGACAGACTCGACCTCGGCTTCGGAGGAGCTTCCACATTGCCCAACCTAGGGCGCAGGCCAGCCACGTCAACAGGAGGCGCCATCATCACCCTACCCCGAGCTGACTCGGGCCGCAGGGAACAAGACCGGTGTCCCATCTGGCTAGCTCCGCCAGATAGGCAATGATGGCGCCCCGCGTGCTCTGTGACGACGGCGGCTCTTAGCCCCCTTACGGAAGCAAGAGGACGTCAGCAAGGACCCAACCGCTCTGACAGCTGTCCCTCCGCCAGGCTCCATCGCTCCTCCGACGGCCACGACATCACACCAGCTGGGTGCCAAAATCTCTCCGGCTGCCACAACGACATGTACTTAGGGCGCTAGCTCTCCTCCGCTAGACACGTAGCACTCTGCTACACCCCCCATTGTACACCTGGATCCTCTCCTTATGCCTATAAAAGGAAGGACCAGGGCCCTCTTAGAGAAGGTTGGCCGCGCGGGGACGAGGACGAGACAGGCGCTCGCTTGGGAGCCGCTCGCTCCCTCTCCCGCGTGGACGCTTGTAACCCCCTACTGCAAGCGCACCCGACCTGGGCGCGGGACGAACACGAAGGCCGCGGGATTCCCACCTCTCTCACGCCGGTCTCCGGCCGCCTCGCTCTCCCCCCTTCGCGCTCGCCCTCGCGCTCGACCCATCTGGGCTGGGGCACGCGGCGACATTCACTCATCGGCCCAGGGACCCCCCGGTCTCGAAACGCCGACAGTTGGCGCGCCAGGTAGGGGCCTGCTGCGTGTTGACGAACAGCTTCCCGTCAAGCTCCAGATGGGCAGTCTCCAGCAACCTCTCCAACCCGGGACGGTGCTCCGTTTCGGGAGTCTTGAGTTCATGTCCCTCGACGGCGGCTACGACATGATACTCCTTCCACCGCCGCGCGACAACGACAATGGCGACCGACAACCCGCCCGCCGGCGGCGGAATCGACGACGTCTTCCCCGCGTGGTGGAAGAACAACCTTCGAGCTCGTCCCGCCTTCTTCCCCGCCGACGGAGGGGAAGGCAGGGCAACCAATGCCAAGCAGGAGGCAACGCCTCGTCGGCTGTCGAGCGAGTCGACAGCGCCGGCACCCCAACGGGGGGCGCACCGGGTATCGACTTCGCGCTTGAGACGAAGACGAGCGCCGTCTCCCCGCGACACGCCGGTCCCGAGCAAGCGGACGACACCAGCGCGCTCGCGAAAAGCTTGCTGGACGTCACCCTCATACCCGAGACGACGGTGCAGTCAGTCCCCGACGTGACTTTATCGCCGCTCGTCGACCAAGAGGTACCGACCGACTCCCATCCCACGTCATTTGGATTCAGCCTCAACCCGCCTAGCGACCTCGCTTTGGCGGGCGCTCTCGTAGAGGCGAGTCCAAACCCTCTGGGGTTTCGCATGCGGTCGCCTTGGGACCGGCTGACGGGCGTCTCGACCTACGGGCCCTCTGGGTCCGAGGAAGACGACGACCCCAGCATCTGTTGGGATTTCTCTGGACTTGGCAACCCCAGTGCCATGCGAGACTTCATGACCGCACGTGACTACTGCCTCTCCAACTGTTCCGACGGTAGCCGCAGCCTTGACGACGAGGACTGCGGCCCAAGCCGCGAATGTTTCCACGTCGATCTAGGGGGTCCATCCGAAGGCAATCATCTCGGCATGCCGGAGGACGGTGATCTCCCTAGGCCGGTGCCCCGCGTTGACATCCCACGGGAGCTAGCTGTGGTCCTCGTTCAAGCGGGGGGCCATGACCCACAGCTCGAGCAAATCCGTGGGGTGCAGGCCAGGCTCGACGAGGGAGCAGGAGCGCTTGAGCCGATCCGTCGGGACGTCGGGCAGGCATGGGCGGGCCAACCCCCGGCCGGAGAAATACGTCATCCGCCCCAGGGCTTCCAGCACCGCGTCGCAGACGACGTCAGGGTCAGGCCACCACCCGCATCTAGTGGGGTCGGCCAGAACCTGGCTGCAGCAGCGATGCTTCTCCGCGCGATGCCGGAGCCATCAACCACCGAGGGTCGGCGAATCCAGGGGGAGCTCAAGAATCTCCTGGAAGGCGCCGCGGTCCGACAGGCCGAGAGCTCTGCCTCCCGAAGGCAGGGGTACCCCTCGGAACCTCATGCCGCGACTTCCCGATTCATGCGGGAAGCCTCGGTCTACACCGGGCGCACGCGCAACACCGCGCCTGCGGCCCCGGGCCGCCTCGGCAACAAGCACCATCACCGCGACCGTCGGGCCCACCTCGACGAGAGGGTGCGCCGATGCTACCACCCCAGGCGTGGGGGACGCTACGACAGCGGGGAGGATCGGAGACCCTCGCCCGAGCCACCCGGTCCGCATGCCTTCAACCGGGCCATCCGACGGGCACCGTTCCCGACCCGGTTCCGACCCCCGACTA